>NC_138769.1:77020134-77404432 GCF_965119305.1 Pelophylax lessonae | reverse complement strand
AGAATGTAGAAAGAATGGCTTAGCAAACCTGTCCCACATTTTGCCACGATTCTCGAATCACGGGCAGAACCGGGCGGATCTGTCCACGATCAAATCGCCTATATGTCAAAATCTAACTCAGTGTTTCCCAAACTTTTTTCAATCAAGGCACCCTTTAAAAATGATTGACAGTCTCAGGGCACCCCATTCTAAAATTTAAAAACGATTCTAATATTTTTTTCATAATGCAGCAAAATTCACAAGTCCAAGTAGGACACCCAACGTTACAGGTGATTTATTCTTCCAAAGAAAATACACCTTTACAAACTGGTACTGACTAGAATTCCAATGTTTTCCTTCTTCCTCAGTTTTTTCTCCATCATTCATCTAATGTGACCCCAACGCTGATGGAGAGGGGCAGGGCAGGGCAGGGTCAAACAAGGATGCTATGCAGGCGACTGACCTCTTCCTTATCAATGATGATGTCATTGGTAGTTAGGATGCTGGCAGTTAGAAGGTTGTAATGATGCGCAATGAAAACCTGTGACTTAGTGTAGCTAAAAAAACAGCCTTTATCCACACGCCGGTTTGTACAGTTTTTGGACAATTTTTAGGCATTTTTCCAAGGCACCCCTGAAGAAATCTCAAGGCACCCCAGGGAGCCTGGGCACATTGGTTGAAAAAGGCTGGGCTCACTGAACAAACTGAAGTTAGAAGTTGATTGGTTACTATGCACAGCTATACCAGATTCTGTGTAAAATAGTTTTAGTAAATGTCCCCCACAGAATTCTCTTCAATGCAGCATTGTGCGGTGTGGGGAAAGGAGCGGTAAGTAAACACTTTCTGCATTTCAGCAACTCAATCTACTGCTGTCTGGGAGACCCAACTCCTTTCTGGGACCCAGTCTTGACCAACTGATATATAATTTTTGCTTTAAAAAAAACAGCTTTGGTGGGACTTTTATAATTTGGAGACATGCACATGAACTTTAATGGCATCCTAGTCTTAGTCAGTAGGGTTTATTAATGAGTTGGCCCACCCGTTCCAGCTATAACAGCTTCAGCTCTCCTGGGAAGGCTGTCCACAAGATTTAGGAGTGTTTGACCATTCTTCCAGAAGCGCATTTGTGAGGTCAGGCACTGATGTTGGAGAGAAGGCCTGGCTCGCAGTCTGTGCTCCGATTAATCCCAAAGGTGTTCTTTTGGGTTGAGGTCAGGACTCAAGTTCCTCCACCCCAAATTCGCTCATCCATGTCTTTATGGACCTTGTTTTGTGCACTGGTCCAAATCATTTGGTGGAGCAGGAATTATGGTGTGGGGTTGTTATTCAGGGGTTGGGCGTGGCGCCTTAGTTCCAGTGGAGGGAACGTTTAAGATGTCAGCATACCGAGACATTTTGGACAATTTCATGCTCCCAACTTTGTGGGAACAGTTTGGGGATGGCCCCCTCCTGTTCCAACATGACTGCGCACCAGTGCACAAACAAGGTCCATAAAGACATGGATGTCTTGATGCACAGAGTCCTGACTTCAACCCGATAGAACACCTTTGGGATGAATTACTGCAGATACTGTGAGCCAAACCTTCTCATCCAACATGCGCTTCTGGAAGAATGGTCAAACATTCCCATAGACACACTCCTAAACCTTGTGGACAGCCTTCCCAGAAGAGTTGAAGCTGTTATAGCTGCAAAGGGTGGGCCAACTCAATATTGAACCCTACAGACTGAGACGCCATTAAAGTTCATGTGCGTGTAAAGGCAGGCGTCCCAATACTTTTGACTATATGCAGTAATGTGCCTTTAGGATACCTGCAGTTAGTCAGAACTTTTTGCTTTAAAGTAAGCAGTTCGCAGGTGAGTAATTTATTCCTTGAATTTAATTTTGCAGAAATAAATGTTTTACTTAAACATAAAATTCCTCCCTCTGTACCACATAAAAAAGTAATTTCCTTTCATTTAAATGAGAAGCTAGCTGAGAGCATGCACACTACACCTTGAAAAGCTGTCCTTTCTAGAGAAACAGCCCCGCCTTTGTCTTCCATCCCATGTTAAAGAGAATTTGTGCCACTTGCGTCCAAGAAATCTTTGCACCAATCCTTGTTTCCCGGAATGCAGGAAACGACCGAGTTTAATTTTACATGCTATAAAATCTGATGAACTACATTTTTCTAAATAAAATAAGAAATAAAAATCAGTGTAACACCTCCAGTAGCAGATGCAGATGCAGATTTAAAGGGAAACCAGCTTCCTAAATACGGTAAATATATAAATACCAAGCATGTTACATCTGTATAATTCTTTTCCTTTCTTCCCAAAAGATACAAAAAGATTGCAACAATTGTTGCCAGTCATTCATCAATAGCTATGCAAGATTTCCCCCCCCCCTCAAAATAAAAAAAAACAAACCAAAAAGTACTTCCCTAGTGCTTTTATATTTTTTTACATATCAGTAAGAACAGTCTTCCCAATTTCTGGCATTATGTGAAGAGGCTTCAATGAGAAATGTTTTGCATCATGCATGAATAAAAAAATGTACAAAAAAAATGGTAATAATATATGAATAAAAGTAAAATAAATACACAAATAACTATAAAAGCATCATAATTTTTTTTTTTTTTTTTACACAAAGTTGTGAATTTAATCAGATATTTTTCACACACAGCATTGGCATACTTTAGAGTTACACCCCAAACAAATTCTGCTACTCTTACCGAGTATGGGGATATGTGTAAGACTTTTCAATGTATGGACTATATATGTAGTGGAGTGTATCTTGTGTATCATAAAAATCAACCAATTGTATTAAAAACAGTGTACTGTAATAATCGCCTCTGTATGAGTGGTCATAGAATATAGCTTAGTATAGAAACACCTATAGTAGTCCCCTTTCCTATAAGCCAAGCAAGTCTAGTAGACTAGTACATGGCTGCCATGTTAACTGTCCAGGAAGTACTGGAAGCTAAAGAAAGGAAGAACAAAACACCTCATGTGGTTCCAGGAGTGCAGATATCTGCAAGGAATGGCTGATATTGGTGTCTCACAGAAACGTAGTCAGTGGGATGTACAGATAGGTAGAGTTGGGCCGAACACCCCCGGTTTTAGTTCGCATCAGAACTCCCAAACATGGAAAAAGTTCAGAATGCAACAGCAAACCCTATTACTCTATGTAACCCGAACTTCAAAAATCTACAGTCCCAATTTTAAAGGTTTATATGCAAATAATTTGACATAAAAAGGGTATTGGGGCCCAGGTACTGCCCTGGGTGACCTGTATCAATGCAAAATTTTTTTTAAAAAAGGATTGGTTTTAGAGCAACGATTTTAATGGTGCTTAAAGTGAAACAATAAAAATTAAAAAATCCTTTAAATATAGTGCCTGGGGGTCCCCTTAGTCTGCCTATAAAGTGGCGCATCTGTACAGTGTATGGATCCTGCTGCAGCAAAACTGACATATATAAAGTAGAAAAAATAAAATTTAAATAATTTTCCCAGCTGAAAGCTTTCTTTAAATAAAAAAAAAAAAAAAAAAACCATTGCCAGCAATACAAAAACGTGAAGGAAAAAAATGGTATGCGTCCCCCCCCCCAAACAAAAAAAATCTATCCCAGACCCTTGTTTGAGGGTGCAGCCTTGCAGACCAGGAAAGGAGGGGGGGGGGGGCACGAGGGAGCAACCTCCCTTCCTGAACCATACCAGGCCAAATGCCCTAAAAATAGGGGGGTGCTTTTGGGCAAGGGGGGGCTCTGTTGATGGGAACAAGGGCCTCTTCCCCATAAGCCTGGGCAGTGGTTGTGGGGGTCTGCAGGCAGGGGGCTTATCGGAATCTGGAAGCCCAGGACATTGTACCCCTACTCATTCACCAAAAAAGCGTCAAAAAGAAATAAAAAACACACACAATTTTTGACAATTCCTTTATTAAAAATAAAAAATAATACCCCTGATGTAGATCCATCATCCAATCACGACGCTCGCTGGCCGGCAATGTGGCGAGCATCGTTATGGACGATGGATCTACATGGGGGACATTGTTTTTTTCTTTTTAATAAAGGAATTGTCAAAACTGTGTTTATTTCTTTTTTGGTGAATATGTAGGGGTACAACATACCCTATACACATTCATGGGAAGGGCCAGGATCTGGGGGCCCCCTTGTTAGGACCACCACAGGCTTGTGGGGAAGATGCCCTTGTCCCCATCAACACGAGGACAATACACACAGGACTAGGACAGTGATCAGGAACACTGTTACTGGCATAAACTGGTCTGATAACACTGAGACTGGTGTGGCGGTGATCAGGAACAGGATTACTGGCTGCACTGGTCTTGTGTGGCCTTAATCAGGAGCATTATTTCTAGCTACTCTGGTCTATTGACACGGTGACTGTCTGAACTATTAGGCCTTGCAGTTGAGCCATGGTTTAATTTGTGTGGTATAGAGCTTTCCCACGGGCTGGGTGGCATGCTATATTCTTCTCCCTTTCCTTTGGTAGTCCTTTAGGCACAGCGGTTTTGTGTCATCAGTGGGGGTAGGGTTTGTATGGGTTTTTTTTTCTTCCACTATTATGTTTGGACAGCAGTTGATAGTTTGTACATTGTGGATTAGTTGATGATTTTTTTTATGTCTTTATATGCGGATTGATTTTTTGCCTCTATTGTAGAACATCAGAGGTCCTGAGGAAGCAGTGGAAACCATGAAATGCATAGATAGACTTTAAAGGTATTAAGGGTTCTGGATGCTTGGGAAGTATGGAATTGTTTTTATTATGGCATCTATGCACACTTAAGATTTCTAATGATAAAAGGAATTGGAATTCCTTTTGCTTTATTATGAATGGTTCCCCGGTGGCATACAACTTAAAAGTCCCCTTTACTTAAGCAATTGTCTATTGACTATATAGGGTGATGCCCCAGACAACTTGGCAAACTGACAATAGATCACCCCCCCCCCACACCTTTTCCTTTGGTATTGCACAGCCGCAGTTTTACCGCCCAACTGCTACCCTCTTTGGCTGGGTGTATACACACAAGTTGTGCTTTGCAGCCATGACAGGGATTTTGCCCCATTACTTTAGACAGTCATAGTGCCCAATAATTACAACCCCTTCAAGTGAATGGAGAGCTTTGTGCAGGGTCCAAGGGAAGCAGGTGGTAAGTTGGCGATACAATGCCTCCTCATTGCCTGCCAAATTTACTCTGAAGAGTAATACTGTCACCAGATCAGTATAGTGTCACTACGGTGACATTGTACTGCTATGGCTATTGATCAGAGACACTGACTGCTGCACTAGCATACACTATCATGAGTTGAGCTGTCAGTGTCACTGATCAATAGATACAGTAGTACAAGGTCAGACATGGGGACGAAGCATGACATTCTCACAGAAGCCAATAAGAAGAGGGCCAGTGAAGCAAGAACTACTTGCTTCCAAGATACCCGGTCCCCCATACAGTGTAAGAATTAAAATTGAGCAGGCTACCAAGAAGAAAATGGGAAGAATTTCAGGTGCCAGGGGAAATAGAGAGAATAAGCCTTTGTGCCTAGAGCTTTTAGGGAGTAAACCGCTTGAACACAGGAAGAGGGCTGTGCATGGGCAAGAGAATCTGGACTTCTTACAAAGAGAGTGCTCAGGGTGGGCAAGAGCCAAGGTATTGGGAAAAAGATATTAAAGTCTGAACTAAGAGCAATTTAACGGCCAGCAAACACTGGATTAATGCTACCAATATTTGCTGATACAGTCAACAAGAGATAACCACTCTTCGTTAATAAAGGACCCCTAAACGTAGGCTACTATTGGCCAAAGGAGAAATTAGTGCACACAATTTTTTTAATAAAGTAGGCTTGTTGGCAATGAACTTTGGTTTGTTACTTATAGTCTAGTGCAGCCTTTTTCAACCAAGGTGCCTTGAGGTTTCCTTAGGGGTGCCTTGGCAAAATGCCCAAAAATTGTATACAAGCCAGCAGGTGGATGAAGCTTTCCTTTTAGTTACACAAAGCCACAGGTTTTCATTGTGCACCATTACAATCTTCTAGCTGCTGGCATCCTAACAGCCAATGGCATCATCAGTTGATATGAAGGATTGCCAGACCTTCCACTGCCCCTCTCCATCAGCGTTGGGGGTCACATTAGCTGAGTGATAGGGGAAAACTGAGGGAGGAAAAAAAACATTGGAATACTAGTCAGTATCAGTTTGAAAAAGTGTATATGCTTTGGAATAATATATTACCTCTAACATTGGGTGTCCTATTTGTGTGGATATTGCTGCATTATGTAAAACTATTACAAAAGTTTTTACGTTTTAGATTGGGGTACCTCAAGATTGTCTATAATTTTTAAAGGGTGCCTTGACTGAAAAAAAAAAAAGTTGAGAAACACTGCTCTAGTGTACGTGCCATCATGCTGCAAGCTACAAAAGTGCTCTGTATGTGTCTTTGCTTGGTACTTTGCAGACTTGAGATTAGAGTACAAGGCATTTTTATCGCTTAGTGCTCTCCTATGATAGTAATCAGTTCAAAATAAAATTGAATTCACATTTTACCACATGGCATACTGTATACTATGTAAAGAAATTGCTGTATGCTTGTATTTATTAAAATGTGGCAGGTCAATGTCCTGTCAAAGTTGCTGATGGCATGCAGACTACTGTACGTGTATTTAGACATCTTATTTTACTGCACTTTGGGACGTGTTTGAGGAGTTGGGTAATGATCAGCAAATAATAAAAGTTGAAACACTACCCGGACAGTCCCATATACACAATTCTTTCTTAGGTTTTGTATAAAAGTGTGAAAAGCTGTATTCTGCCAGACAGGGCTGGTGGTTCATTGATTGGTCTACAATCTGTTCCTTACCTATGCAGTAACATAACGAAATGATACCCAATTGTTTTCCAACTCATTACACTTGATTGTTTTTTAAAAGTTTCAAGACTAAGTACAACCAAACTTACATTTCAAATTTTGGTGGGTGATAGTTGCTTCACCTACCAAATAACTTCTTATTGCTCCAATGCTGAGCCAGTAAAGCTGTGTATAGAAAAATTATCATGTCACACCCCTGACAACCTAAAACAAACCAAAAAAGAAAAACCTGCAGAGAAAGGGGCAACTGATGAGCATATTAATCCGGGATCAGACTAACCAAAATGTGAATCACTACTTTAATGCTCTCAAATATGTCAGCTGTAGGTAAACCCAGAGATCTTTAAACTCAGCACCAAGCATTAAAGCAGAGCTCCACCTAAAAGGGGAAACTCTGCTTGTTTGCCCCCCCCCCCCCTCCACTGCCACATTTGGCACCTTTCAGGGGGAAGGGGTGGGGTGAGCAGGCATCTGGTTTTGACAGGAACCCGCTCCCACTTCCAGCTGACTATGCCGTGGCAAATTTAGCTGAAATTTCGACCCCCCCTTCTCCACCCGCAGGGCCATTCATAAAGCACAGCATGCTTCACAGGTGCACAGTAGAGAACCGTCTGTGAAGTGTATGTATCTATCTATATTATTTTGCACACTTGACCCCTAGCACAACCCTTAAAGTGATACTAAAGTCTCGATTTGTGGTTTAAAAATAACAAACATGTTATACTTACCTGCTCAGGTTCGGTGGTTTTGCACAGAGCAGCCCCGATCCTCTTCTTCTAGGGTCCCTCGCTGGCGCTCTTGGCCCATCCCTCCTGCCCCACAGCATCCAATCCTTACTCTGTGTCCATTCAGACACGGAGCTGTGGCTTGGCCCTGCCCCCTCTAACTCCTTATTGGCTCACTGACTTTGATTGACAGTGGCGTCTGCTGCGTCTCAGGTAATCAGGAGGAAGAGTCCAGGACGGCACCTGTTTTTAGTTTCATTAATACCAAAGCAGCTGAAACTGATTAACAACCCCCTCTGCTACTTAACTGGCCAGACCAATATCCCAGGAGTTTGACTTGATGCCATATGCGGAATTAAAGATCGTTCCTTTAATTTTTTTGAGCAATATATATACACAGATTATATATATATATATATATATATATATACACACACACACACACACACACACACACACATACTTAACCCCTAACACAACCCTTAATGGTAATGCCCAACTGCTCCTTTAGTTTAAGAAAGCTAGATACATTCGTAGTACATCAAAACAAAATGTTATTTAATGTTTTACAGCTGGTTTTCTATCCAAGTGTGTGATCTATTCCCTGCCCTCTATGAGAAAGCAGTGGCCTCTATGTAGAGGTCTGACACCACCCTCCTGCGTCCGACTTCTCCCATCAGGGAGCATGAGCTTTGCTGATTGCAGAGCTTTAGGTCTGACCCTGTATTGGGCATGTAAGGCCTCTGAAGAGGTAGGTTTGATTCCCTCTGTTGGGCTTACAATGCAGTTACAGCCCTCCGTTTAAGAGATTTGTCCTCACTTTCTCTCCTGGTGATGATTTCACAGGACAGAAGTGCGAGTGATCTCCAACAGCAAGATTAGTGTTCGGATAAGTCCATGCTGCATAGTCCAAGGCGGCGCTCCTCTACGAAAGGACCTCAAGGGTGAATACAGGAAGGTACCTTGGGAATTTCATCATTAGACTTTTGGTATGGCATTCTTCTATTTACTTTACAGCTTTTTTACTGCTGTGTCCCTGTTACAGATTGTTTTCTCACTTCATGTCTGGTAAAACATGTCAGAGCGAGGGAAAATCACTCTAACGAAACCCTAGATAGCAGTTATAACCTGATATAGGCTCGAATCTTACCTACTGTATTTATGGACAAATTAACATCTGCTAGCAGTACTGGGTCAGTGGATGGCATCCCCCCCTTGACTGCTTTTCACTTTCACCTAGCACAGCGCAGATGGTACTCTAAACCTAGAAGTCCCAAGATCTATTGATCTTTGCTAAGTCCTTCAATGAACGATTGAGAAAAAAAAAAGTTTTCGCAGGACAAACCTTTAATAACACCAGACAGTCATAATATAAAAGCTACTGTGCATTGGCAACAGCACTAACATTGAGTTTAGTCCTGAAACCTTTTTATAAAAAGAGCAAATTTATTTGAGAAATAATGTACGGTTATTTCTAAAGTAAAAAAAAAATTAATAATATTAATACATGTTAACTGCTTTGGAGACCATACAATACTCCTGCTTAATTTGCGTTAAGAAGTTAAACCTACAAACCTGTCCTTTTAATTATTGTTCGTGTCATCAAAAATATTCATCTATTCATACATACACAAATGTACATTTTTTTGCAAACAGGAAGTAGCCATAAATAAAACTTTATTCTTCAATTTCATTTACAAGCTACCAGGAGCCACGTTGTCTAACATGGCACCAGATAATTAAAATGGCTGCTGTCACAAAGAATAAACCCATACTCTAAGAAGAAAAGGGAGAAAAATAAAAATAAAAAGCAGTTGATAAAATGAGGTTTTTGAAAGGTAAAAGCTATGTAATACTGTCACAGAAAAGTGGCAAAGCGGTCTCGCCATCAATATTTTGGTTGCATTGTTTCTGTTTAAAATGGTAGCCGAGGGCCATGCGTTTCTCAGCTGGGTTTGCAGTCTGGCTAAAAGTCTGTACAGTCATTTTGTCTTTAGCAGTTTGTAACATAAAAAAGTTAAAAACTATAGCAGCAACAAAGCAAACCTTGTCACGGGAAGGCATGAGTTAAAAAACAAAAAAAAAAAAATAGGAAAAAAAAAAAAAGTCTACACAATGTGCGTGAGAAGGTGCATAATTTATCTCCCATCAGCTGGAGTTCGGCTAAGTGACAACATAATTCGGGAAAATCGTTCACACAGCTCGTGCGTGGAAAAGTTGGGTAGCTTTGGCGGGTCGTTGAAGCCTTTAATTTCCGTTGAACAATCCAGCAGTTTTGGCAGGAAGTCTGTAAGCTTTTCTTGCAAAGAAGCTGGAAATAGATGAAAATACGTTGTCAGTTTAGATTTAAAAGACCTTTCTAGGAAAAATAATGAACAGTACGGTTTTGATTTAAAGGGCAATACCATACACAGAGCAATAGGTTTGACAGCCTGTAGCATTGACTTGCTTTTCTCAATTCTAACATGACACAACGACATAACTAGCCAAGTGTAGACGGAACGTGCAGTCTTCAATTTCTTTTTAGATGCAGACGCTCAATAAAAAGAAAAAAAAATACCGGATACAAACAAACAATCTTCTCAATGACTATTAATATTTTAGAACCCTAACTTTTGTACATAGTTATTGTTTAGGAACCCAAAGAACAAAAATAAATTATATTGCAGTTCACCAGCCCTCAAAAATGTGGATGTATTTTTTTTTTTAGGTTAAGTACATTTTTTGCAAGTACAGAAAAATACCCGTTGATCCTGCCAAAAATACATTTCAGTTCAGTGCTTTGCAACATTATTGGCTTTCCAATAGTTACAGTATAGCAGGGCTTGACAAATTTTCTTTGAATTTAGGAGCCAGCTAAAAAAAATTAGAAGCCATATTTTTTATAACTACTAGGCACTTTCAACCCCCTTCCAAGCAGGCTAACTTTCACCTTAGTGACACTTTGAATGACAATTGCGCGGTCATGCAACACTACTCATTAAATTTTTATCATTTTTTCCACACAAATAGAACTTTATTTTGGTGGCATTTAATCACCACTGTTTTTTTTATTTATTTTTTTTTTTGTAAAAGACTAAAAAGAGAAAAAAATCCATTATAAAATTTTACAAAGTAGTAATTTCTCTTTCGTTCATTGACGGACACAGCTCCTGCTCTTCATAACCATTGGTTATACTGCCCCCTACAGGAGTAGGGCACTAGGCAGAAAAAAAGTCTGCCTACGCCTATGGGCAGTCCCAGGGGGTATACTCCCCCTCTCTGCTTTAGGTACCATAGGTTGTTTTCTGCCTAGTCAGGAGTACGAACCTAGTTCCTTGCTGGGATCTCTGGTCCTAGCAATTTTTAATTTTAGACATTTTTTTCTTCTGGAATTTTCCTGTGAGATCTACAATCAACTGCCGGACTGAGCGACGGGCTGGATAATCTAGATCCAGTGGTCAACCCAGTCTGGCTAGCGAGCACGCGCTGACCTAAGCCCTGCGCTAGGTTAGCCGCGAGATAACCCCACCAGACGGGGGGCTGGCTTGTGAGTTAAAACGCCTCGCGAGGTCCTGGTATGGTAAGTAATTGTCCCCCTCTCCCCCTGGAGGGTTTTGGGGTGGACCTGGGCCCCTCCATTGGTTGGTTGACCCCTGGGTTCCCCTCCTTCCAGTTAGGCACCCCCCTCATCAGTCTGGATTCTGTGGGCCATCTTGCCCCCCATCCACCCCCCCTTTAGGCTGGGGCTGTGGGGTGGCCTGGTCCACAGCCTAGGGTGGGGGCTGGGTGTGGGCTAGCGGAGGGGGGGGGGGGTGCACCGCCGGCGACAGGGCGATTGGCTATGTGGGGGCCCCCCCTTCCTGCTTGTTCCATTTTCTGAGTCCTAGAGATCCCTCCTGGGTCCTTGGGAGCCTCATGGTGTCGAGCAGGCCGCCATTCTCTTGTAGCCTGTGTGCCTAATGCACAGCAGCCATGTTTGTGTAATCCGGCGGACATTTTTCAGTGGTTTGTCATTGAAAATAGCTGCGGCCATGATAGTGGAGCCCTGTGGGCGGGGATTTCAGTGGTGGGAGCCCCTCCCCATCCCCTGATGCTGACTCCTGGATCTTTTCATTTCCCGATCGCCGTTTGTGCACATTCTCCTGGTAGCAAGAAGTGTGACGCAACCCGTATAGGGATGTAAATACATCCCTTGTAATAGAAATAAGCATGACAGGACCTCTTTAATCTGAGATATGGGGTCAAAAAGATCTCACAACTACACTAAAAAAGAAAAAAAAAAAGTATTTTTTTTTCCATCTTGAAAAAAGATGGGCTCTTCAAATCGGTTGCTAGGAAGTGACGTATGATGTCGCTCTGGTCCTCCAAGGCCATAGAGCAGAGTGAGGGCCATCTTGCCCTCACTCGACTTCCTGCCTGAAGGGACAGCAGACCGGATCTCACCGCCCATAAGGGTGATCCCATGGCGAATCCTCTGCTGGGACCACACTTATGTTAAAGTGAACCGCCCGCAGTTAAAAAAAAAATACTGGGGTTATGGCAGCTATCTGCTGCCATAACCCCGATATTTAACGTCAAAGTATTGACGTAAATCTGTGGCGAGTGGTCCCGTAAGTGGTTAATAAACTTTTATACGGAGAGTACTAGATTCTGTCCTTTATCTTTCCCACTCTGTCCTTTACCTTTCCCACATCTATATAGAGAATAACCAGAGGTATACAGATGAGAGGGAGGATAATTTTTCCTTGGTTGCTTTCAAGTCTACTGGTATCACGATTGCCTTTTATCCCCAGAGGGGAACTGCTGGTTCTGACCCACTGGTAACACAGGGTCAGAGCGGGAGGTGAGCGGCCATCTTTTTTTCGGTGGAGGAAAGCATAAACACTTTACTTTGGAAGAAATTCAACATTACTCCTGACTAGGCAGAAAATAAACAGAGTACCTATAGCAGAGAGAGGGAGTATACCCCATAGGACTGTCCATAGGCGCAGCAGTTTTTCTGCCTAGTGTCCTACTCCTGTAGGGGGCAGTTTAACCCAATGGTTAAGAAGATCAGGAGCTGTGTCCATCAATGAATGAGGAAGAAATGGGATTTTTGACTTACCGTAAATACCATTTCTCTGATGTTCATTGACGGACACAGCACCCGCCCCTCTGTGGAGTTGTAATTCTTCTGACACTGCTTGTAACAAAACTGAGTATCTATAGCAGAGATAGGGAGTATACCCCCTGGGACTGCCCAAAGACATGGCCAGACTTTTTTCTGCCTAGTGTCCTACTCCTGTAGGGGGCAGTATAACCCAATGATTTTGAAGATCAGGAGCTGTGTCTGTCAAACATCAAAGAAATGGATTTTACCCTAAGTCAAAAATCCAATTTTTTTCTTCTTCACTATTGTGCGCTGATGAGGCTGCACTGATGGTCACTCATATACTGCACTGAAGGTTACTGATAGGGCTGCACTGATGATCACTGTCCTGATAAGTGTAAATGTCCCGTCACAGGATAGCCAGTTACCGGCTTTCCTTTCCTCACGCTGTAACAGAAAATTAAATTCCGATAACCGGCAATTGTTTACATGTGATCTTCAAATAAAAAAAAAGCCTGGAAAAGAAAATCGAATGCAACCAACACATCGAAAGGAGTTCTAGCCTGCAATATATTACAATTTTATTCTTGGGTTTAAATACACTTTAACAGTAAACAGAACACCCAATTCCAAAAAAGTTGGGACATTGTGCAAAATCCACACAAAAACAGAATGCAATGATTTACAAATCTCATGTTATTCATAATAGAAAACACATCACATGTTTACACAGAGAAAATGTACCATTTTAAGAACAAAAAAAGAATTTCGAAATTGAGCAGGTCTCAAAAATGTTGGGACATATTTATCACAGTGTAGCATCCCCTCATTTTTACAACACTGTAAATACCTGGGAATTGAGGTGATCAGTTGAAGCTTTGGGAGGGGAATGTTGTCTCATTGTTGCCTTAAAGCGGAGTTCCGGCCACGAAAATGTTTTTCCAATAAAAATACCCCCGGGACAGTCAGGGCTAGTACATTCCACAATGGATAGTCTCTGTACTGTGCCAGGTCGCACTTACCTTTTAGAAGAAATACTTACCTTGAAAATTTCTTCTCCAGCGCTGCCATCTCGGATGTGGGAAGCTGAAGCCAGCGCGATCCTCTTCTGCATCCTCTACCGTGTCCTCTTCTCCCAGAATGCGCCTGCACCGGCCCTGCTCGTCACTTCCGGTGCGGGCGTGTCATCCCTCCATTTAGCAGGGAATGTGCGCCCGCACCAGAAGTGAGCTGAACGTCATCGCTCCCAGGAATCAATGCAAAGAGGAAGTGACTGGGCGGCCTGCGGCCGCAGAGGGAGGAAATGGAAAAAAGGTGAGTATATTTTTCTTCAATGACAAGGTAAGTAAACAAAAAAAAAAAAAATCATAACTATCCATTTCTTTTTCAGGTGATCAAAAGCAAGCGGATGGCCCAAAATCGATGTCGATTTTGTGGCCGGAACTCCGCTTTAAATAGGATTCTAACTGCTAGTTTAGTATTGTCCTACTGAAGTAAGCAAGGCCTTTTCTGAAAAAAAGACGTCATCTGGATGGAAGCATATAACGCTCTAAAACCAGGATATATCTTTCAGCACTGATGGTGCTTTGCCAGATGTGCAAACTGCCCATTCCATACCCACTAATGCTCCCCCATACATTCAGAGATGCAGGCTTTTGGACTGAGCGTTGGTAAGTCGCAAGGTTCTTCTCCTCTTTAACTACTTGCCGACCGCCGCAAGTAAATATACTGCGGCAGTCAGCCCCGGCCAGGCAAAGTGACGTATATATACGTCACTAGCCTGTCACCGGCTTGTGAGCCAATAGCGGGCGAGCGCGCGCCCGCCGCGGCTCGTTCACCAAGAAGTCAGTGCGTGTGACCGGCGGACCAGATGTCCTCTGGTCACTCGCCGATCGTCGGTAGAGAGGGAGAAAGGCAGGCGGCTAATGTAAACAAGCTGCCTGTCATTCTCCCCTGTGTAAAAATGGAGATCAGACGGTTCTACTATGTAGAACCATTGATCTCTGTTTTTACAATAGTAGACATGTCCCATCACAGTTAGAAACACGCCCCTAGGACACACTTAACCCCTCCCTCTCCAATACAGTTAACCCCTTCCCTGCCAGGGTCATTTTTACAGTAACAGTGCATATGTATAGCACTGATTACTGCAGTAATGTCACTGGTAACCCCAAAAGTGTCAAAAATGTCAGTCAAGGGTCCGATCTGTCCGCCCCAATGTCGCAGTACCGCAAAAAAAAAAAAAAAAAATCGCAGATCGCCGCCACTACTCGTTAAAAAAAAAAAAAAACACCAAAAATGACAAAAATCTTTCCCTTTGTTAGTAAACGTGATAACTTTTGCGCAAACCAATCAAAATACGCTTTTTGTAATTTTTTTTACCAAACATATGTAGCATAAAACAAATTGGCTGAAAATGTTAAAAAATTTTGATTTTTACATTTTTTTATTTGGGAATTTTCTATTAAAAAAATGTGAAAAATATTGTTATTTTTGCAAAATTTACGCTCTTTTTTTGTTTATAGCGCATGATCAAAAAATCGCACAGGTGATCAAATACCACCAAAAGAAAGCTCTGTTTGTGGGAAAAAAAGGATGTCAATTGTCCGTTAAAGTCACGCAGTAAAAAAATCGCAAAAAAAACCCTGGTCAGGAAGGGGGTAAAATCTTCCGGGGCATCTGACAACAGAACAGTTTTCCACTTTGCAACAGACCAATTTAAATGAGCTTTGGCCCCAGGAAAAACAGCAGTATTTCTGGATAATGTTCAGATATTGCTCCTTTTTTACGTGATAGAGCTCTACCTTGCATCTTTTGGATGGCATGGCAAACTGTGTTCACAGACAGTGATTTTTGGAAGTATTCCTGAGCTTATGCAGTTATGTCCATCACAGAATCCTGCCTGTTTTTAACACAGTGCCGTCTGAGGATTGCATTTGGGCCTTGGGCACAGAGATCTCTCTAGATTCTCAAAATCTTTTGATATTATTTACTGTAAATGATTATATATTTAACCACTTCCCGTCCGCCGTATCTACATACATATCCTTGGACAGGAAGGGTGATATCTCGATTATCACTGCAGCAGTTCTTTTTAGTGTCAGCGGCTTGCTACAAGGTTAAAGTAATCCAAACAGCTTTAGAGCCTCTTGATCACTTTTACAGGCAGTGGAGGGGACAGTGTAAAAAAAAAAAAAATAAAAATATATTTTTTTTTTTTTAAAGCACCCTTTCTCATGCATAAATGGGAGCGCACAGGTAGTTCTACATGCCTATGTAAACAGCGATTGCACCACACATGTGGTGTTGCCATGAATGTATGAGCACAAGCAATAATTTTAGCGGCAGACCTCCTGTGTTACTCAAAACTGCTAATCTGTAAAAGGCTTTCAAAGTGTCACCTATGGGCGAACACAATTTTAAAGTGTCATGTCAGGTATCCATTTACTTGGTGTAACATCATCTTTAATATTTAACCAAAGAATTAGGAATTATATTGTGTTTGTGTTCACTTAAACTCATTAAAATTGTATTTCTTACTGAAAATGTGCAATTGATAAACCGCTGCACAAATATTGTGACATAAAAAATTCCAACAACCACCATTTTATTCTCCAGGGTCTCTGCTTAAAAAAATAAAATAAAAAAAATTACCGCACAGTATCTCAAAAAAGTGACACTTTGCTACAATTTAACCACTTTAATACAGGGCACTTCCCTCTCTTCCTGCCCAGGCCAATTTTCCCCTTTTAGCGCTGTTGCAATTTGAATGACAATTGCGCGGTCATGCAACACTGTACCTACACCAAATTTATGTCATTTTCCCCCCACAAATAGAGCTTTCTTTTGGTGGTATTTGATCACCTGTGCGATTTTTACTTTTTGCTTAACAAATAAAAAAAGACTGAAAAGTTTGAAAAAAAAAAAAAAAAAAGTTTTTTTTGTTTATGTTATACAATTTTGTAAATAAATAATTTTTTTCCTGCACTGATGAGACTGCACTGACAGGCACTGATGAGGAGGCACTGATGGGGTGGCACTGATAGGCGGCACGGATAGGCACTGATATGCGGCACTGATAGGTAGCACAGATATGCAGCATTGGTGGGCACTGATAGGCGGCACTGCTGGGCACTGATAGGCGGCATTGATGGACACTGATAGGTGGCACTGATGGGCACTGATAGGTGGCAGTGACGGGCACTGATAGGCGGCACTGGTGGGCACTGATGGGCACTAATGGGCACTGATAGGCGGCACTGGTGGGCAATAATGGGCACTGGTGGGCGACACTAAAGGATGGCAATGATGGGCACTTGTGGGCAGCACTGATAGGGAGGACACTGGTGGGCATCACTGATGGGGAGGGCAATGGGGGGCTCCCTGAGCCCTGATTGCCATCCCTGGTGGCCATAGTGGGCATCCCTGGGGTCATAGTGGGCATCCCTGGTGGATCTAGTGGCATCCCCCCCCCCCCCCCGAGGGTCTGCACTGGTAATCAATGATCTGATTACCAGTGCCAACCCACCCCCCCCCCCCCCCCCCGTCAGGGGAGCCGCCGATCGGCACTCCTTTGCTTGTGCCTGTCAGGCACGAACTAAGGAAAGCCGATCAACGGCTGTTCCTATTTACTATGTGACCAGCCGTGATTGGACACGGCTGATCACATGGTAAAGAGCCTCCGTCAGAGGCTCTTTACCGAGATCGGAGATGCAGGGTGTCAGACTGACACCTCGCATCACCGATCGCCGCTCTGCGCGCCCCCGGGGGGCGCCCAGAGCTGTGTTATCCTGCCGCCGTCATATGACGTCCGGTCAGGATAACACAACCACATTCCCGCTGTCATTTTGTAATAGGGCGGGTGGGAAGTGGTTAAAGTAGTGAGTGTAAAGCTTGTATAACAGTGTAAATTTGCTGTCCCCTCAAAATAACTCAACACAGCCATTAAGGTGTAAACCGCTGGCAACGAAAGTGAGTACACCCCTAGGTGAAAATGTCCAAATTGGGCCCAATTAGCCATTTTCCCTCCCCGGTGTCATGTGACTCGTTAGTGTTACAAGGTCTCAGGTGTGAATGGGGAGCAGGTATGTTAAATTTGGTTTTATCGTTCTCACTCTCTCATACTGGTCACTGGAAGTTCAACATGGCACCTCATAGCAAAGAACTCTCTGAGGATCTGAAAAAAAGAATTGTTGCTCTACATAAAGATGGCCTAGGCTATAAGAAGATTGCCAAGACCCTGAAACTGAGCTACAGCATGGTGGCCAAGACCGTCATATCCAGAGGTTGTCTTTGGGAAATAGACGAATGAGTGCTGCCAGCATTGGTGCAGAGGTTGAAGGGGTGGGGGGGGGTCAGCCTGTCAGTACTCATACCATACGCCGTTCACGCATCAAATTGGTCTGCATGGCTATCGTCCCAGAAGAAAGCCTCTTCTAAAGATGATGCACAAGAAAGCCCGAAAACAGTTTGCTGTAGACAGACTAAGGACATGGATTACTTGAACCATGTCCTGTGGTCTGATGAGACCAAGATGAACTTAATTGGTTCAGAGATGGTGTCAAGCGTGTGCGGAGGCAACCAGGTAAGGAGTACAAAGACAAGTGTGCCCTGCCTACAGTCAAGCATGGTGGTGGGAGTGTCATTGTCTGAGGCTGCATGAGTGCTGCCAGCACTGGGGAGCTACAGTTCATTGAGGGAACCATGAATGTCAACATGTATTGTGACATACTGATGCAGAGCATTATCCCCTCGATTCGGAGACTGGGCCGCAGGGCAGTATTCCAACATAACGACCCCAAACACACCTCCAAGATGACCACTGCCTTGCTTAAGAAACTGAGGGTAAAGGTGATGGGCTGGCCAAGCATGTCTCCAGACCTAAACCCTATTGAGCATCTGTGGGGCATTTTCAAACATAAGGTGGAGGAGCGCAAGGTCTCAAACATCCACCAGCTCTGTGATGTCGTTATGAAGGAGTGGAAGAGGACTCCAGTTGCAACATGTGAAGCTCTAGTGAACCCCATACCCAAGAGGGTTAGGGCTGTGCTGGAAAATAATGGTGGCCACACAGAATATTGACACTTTGGGCCCAATTTGGACATTTTCACTTTAGGGGTGTACTCACTTTTGTTGCCAGCAGTTTAGACATTAATGGCTCACTTTTGTGAGATACTGTATATATACACACACACACATATATATATATATATATATATATATATATATATATATATACATACATACACCCACACACACGTTTGGAGGTCTAGGTAATTTTCTAGTGAGAAATGCAGATTTTTACATGTGTGAGAACGGTCAGAATTTGCAGGGACTGAAAATGGTTAAAGTCTTTGCAATTTTACATTCCAAAACGTTCTGAAATTTTTAGAAACAGCTTTTTATATTATGTTACCAACCCATTGCCAATTAACATTATTAGTTGCAAATTGCTCTACCAGCACTTCTGTACGGGCCAACAGTTTTTAGAGGTGCAGGAAAAGTAAATGGACTATGAGGGCTATCAGCGTCCTCACAGTCTATTAAAAACTACAAGCTATATGCGGCAGTGAGAGATGGGACCTGTAGTTCTTACATTCACAGATTCCTATAACAGAAAAACGCAGCTGTTCAGGCAGAGTCATACACAGCCATGCCGATTTTAAAATGCGTCAGTGGCTGCGGGGGAGAGGAACTACTGCCCACTGTCACAATGGGGGTGAGGGGGGCTGCTGCATTATAACAGGTTACACTCTAAATACAGGTAACATGTTACTAAAGGTGAACTTATAATTATGCAAACTTAATCATCCTATACTGATGACAGGCTCATTTAAAACCCAATTACATTTTCAGTTTAAATCTGCTGAATACATTTGTGGTGCATCAAAAGTTGTTCAATGTTTTACACTTTCCTTCTAAAGCAACCATAGCATGATCAGAAAAATGTGCCCTCGGCCAGCACCTGAAGAGGTAGACCCTTTCTCTCTGTACAGAAGCGGTGGACTCATTTCAGGAGGTCGACCCACCGCCTACTGAGTCAGACCTATAGCTCTACAAGCAGCAAAGCTAATGCTCCCCTATGATTGGAGAGCTATGGATTTACCTCAGCACAGAGTATCAGTTCTCTGCAGAGAGACCACGGTTTCCCTACAGAGAGCAAGGCGCACTCTGCAGTATACTGGCAGGAGACAAGCTTTTTATTTTTTTACCCCCTTCCTGCCCAGGCCAATTTTCAGCTTTCAGTGCTGTCGCACTTTGAATGGCAATAGAGCAGACTTGCAACACTGTACCCTTATGAATTAATTTTTTTAAGGCAAAAAGAGCGTTCTTTTGGTGGTATTTAATCACCACTGTTTTTTGTTTTTTTTTGCTAAGCAAAAGAAATAAGACCAAAACTTTTGAAAAAAGAAAAAAAAAAATTTCTTAGTTTGTTATAAAAGTTTGCAAATAAATTTTTCTTCTTCGCTGATAAAGCGGCACAAATAGGTGGCACCGATAATCAAACGTCCCCTGTCACAGTTGCCGGTTACGGACTCTCCTCGTGCTTTATCAGTGTATGAGGAAAGGAATGCCGATCACCGGTGAGTCTGTTTACATGTGATCAACTGTATTTGGACACAGCTGATCACATGGTAAAGGGCGACTGTGATTGGTCCTTTACCACGATCAGTTTTGTTCTAGAGGGTTCGGATCCAAGCACCAGGGGCTAAGCGGGAGCGTGGTTCTGGAAGGACATCCATGGATACCCTCCCAGAATAAGAGAACCGTGCTGCAGCCATCTTATGGCTATAGCGTGGGTCTGAGGTGGTTAAAGAAGAGGCTTTAAGGTATCATTTAGGATACACCAGTAACTCTCTTTATATGGCAAACTATTTAGTATTGGGTACTTACGCTCCATTTCTTGTCCCAAGTATGAACACCAGCGATTTCTCATGTCTTCCACAGCAATGATATCCTTTTCCTCCATTTCATCAATCAACAGCATGGGCAAGCACGGTACCAGAAGTTCATTCATCAAAGTCAGGCCATTACAGACTTCCTCTACCTCTCCAGACTCAAACATGACTGCCGCTTTCTCATTTAGTTTCTTCAAGATAAAAAAAGAGAGATGAAACAAGTAGCCCCATTTATAATGTAGTGTAGATAGATCGTTTTCATCAAACCATTACTAACAATATTTGTATAGCCACCTTTAAGTTGTATAAAAGCTGAACTCCAGAAAATTGGTACCTTTAAAGTTAGATTGAGCCAGCATTGTTACCTCTAATGATTGCCATGTAACATCCAGAGAGCTGCTGGGGATGCTCAAATTGTCAGTTGTAATCTATTCCCCATACAGGCTGAGCTGTTATCACCTGGCTTGTGCTGCACTGCCTTCCTGTCTATTACAGTGAGTAAAGCAGATCGCTCGCTCCACACCATCTCTATTCAAAACAAGTTGTATTCTTTTCAAAGAATAGAACACATTCTGTGAATGCACAAGGTGTGGAGGAAGGGAGGATGAATGTCATGATCTACCCTCATTCAATCACAAAACATCTGCTCATTTAAAGTATACAAGCCGTTTTGTGAATGGAGGAGGTACCGAATGAGCGTCCAGCTATAGTCACTTTAAGAGGTGTAAAAGCACTGCACATCTGTCCTCAAGATCACAGCTCTGCTTGTATTGGGGAATGGATTACCACTGACAATCTGAGCTTTCCTCAACCCTCTAGAGCAGGGATTCTCAAACTACGGCCCTCCAGCTGTTGTGGAACTACACATCCCATGAGGCATTATAAAACTCTGACATGCCCAGACATGACAAGGCATGATGGGAATTGTAGTTCCTGAACAACTGGAGGGCCAAAGGTTGAAGACCGCTGCTCTAGATAGTACATAGCAATCTTTAAGTGTAACCATGCCGGCCAAACCTTAACGTTAAAAATCAACTTTTCTTGGAGTTGAGCTTTAAAGTGGTTGTAAACCTCAGACATTAAATATGAACAAAGCATATCCCTCCATAGTGTGTAAATGTTTTATATAAGAGCACTGGCATTTCTGTCTGCTGCCTCATTCCTCTGCTATCTGCAATAATCACTTTGGACAAGTTTTCCTGACAGCAAGAGAAAGAATGTAACATAGGAGGGAGCTCCAGCTGATTGACAGCCTCAGCTATGTTCTTGTGTGAAGGAGGCGTGTCCCTTCCCTCCAACCAGCTCTTAGAGCTCTCCTCACTGAGCTCTGCAGTGTGTAACTTCAGCTCTCGGCCCCATTGTTCTGGCAGCTCAGACAAGCTTTATAAATTCTGGACTGTGAACAGATGTAGAGAAGAAGACTGCGGATAAACAGGTACAGCTTATGCAGGAGGATTTGTTCATCCCTGTGTATCACCTGAGGCCAGTCACTTCACTGGGTATATGTGATAGTTTACAACCACTTTCAGTCTGCATCCAAATAACTGGAGATTTCCCTGCTTGCGGTTTCAAAGTCTGAGCAAAGGCCAGGATCTGTGATGCTTAGGAAATGACTAGTTGCTTCAGCCTGAACAGCCAATCACTGCTTCTGTCTACTTACAACTATTACTTAGATCCAGAAGCAGTTACCTGCTGAAAATCAGAAAAGGGTGAAAGTATTTTCCTTGCAGACCAGAGGTCTTTATGGCCAATATAGGTTGGGGCACAGTGGACGGAGAATGGATATTCTTAGTAAAGCTGCACCTTATAATCGTATTACATTATTATTATTCGACAGTTGCCTCTAGGCAGACAAGTCCTTACTTAATTATATTACAATAATAAGTATTACATAATTATTAGTAGATTTCAGAGACACTGAACAGTCTTGTGTATTGTTAGATTTACACTTTGGGTCCAATATAAGACACAGTGGGTTAGAGGAGCTGGCCTTGGCTGGAAACCTTTTATCTAGGTCCCAGTTCTCAGTGCAGTCCATCTGGTGCTACATTCAGAGAACAGAACACAAAGCTCAAACATTTGTCCTGACTTACCAGCAAACACTCTCTGCGATAATGTGATATGAGCTCCTCATCGTGTCCTCTATACAGGCCTCTGGACAGCAGCTCCTTGTTATACTGGTAGCCAAAGATAAGGTAGAGCACTGCTTCAACATAGCTGAAACCAAAAACACACATCTAAAACTACTCGCTGATTGGCAATCACAAAGCAAAGGCAAGTTAAGGTACATGCGTTTTATATTATATAAACAATGTAGATTAAAATGGTAAGAACAGAGAAAAGGCTGCAGGTTTGCAGGCCTAAAAGATGGGGGGAGGGGGGCGTGTTTGAGAAAGACTGGCAAAGAATGAATCGGGCAACTATCCAGAGCAAATTTGACTTATTCTTTGGGCCTCACTTACGCTGCAGCTGATAAACAGACGTTTATGAGCAGTTGGGTGTTTTTTTTCAGCAGCCCCTGAACTCTTCTCTATGTTATCTTATCTGTCCATATACACTGAGTAGTTTATAGTAGTGTAGAGGCATTTTTTTAAAACAAAAAATTGCATTTATTTAAATTTTATTGGCTTTTGAAACGTAAAATGGTTGCAACTGTGTGCAAATGTGTCAAAACGCAGTAAAGCGCGTTTATAAGCGTTTTCGTTTATAGGCGTTTTTAATGGGGAAAAAATTCTGAAGAGAGAGAGAGATTTCCAGGCATTTGGGAGGGTATACTGATCAGTACAATGTTATCTGGAAAAAATGCTTCCAAAACTAAAACGCTCATGAACGCCGCTAAACACGGCATGTAAAAGTGGCAAAATGGGCATTTTTCAAAGTCGTTTACTAGCTGTCAAGTTCCAGCGTTCAGAAGGTTTTCAAACGTCATGTGTATATGAAGCCTTCGGCTCCATTCACACTTGTACGACTCCAAAGTTGCGCCGACTTTGGAGTGCAACTTTGACGCTTCAGGTGGGACTTTGGCTTCGACCAGTGATAATAGACAACTGTTACACACAAGTTGCATTGTAAAGCATTTAGATATGACTTTCATGCAACTTCTGAGGGTTAATATTAAAGTCTATGGCCCTCAAGTTGCACGAAAGTGGGGCCAAAGTAATGCATGAACTACTTTGAAGTTGCTGCAACTTTAAGTCACGCATATATAAATGGGCATCATTGTAAAACATGGGGAAAGACTTGTCATGCAACTATGATGTCCAAAGTTGCATGACAAGTCGCACAAGTGTCAATGGAGCCTTAAGGGATTTGCTGTGCTATTCTCAGATTTAGAAATCCTCTGCCTGTAAACACATGCTACATTCTGTATAATCTTACAATACATTTATCATCAATGCATTTAAAACTTTTCCCACTGTGCACATCATTTATCACAGCCAGACTTCGGAGGATACAGATGCTGCGGACTCTAAGAACTACTGTTCTTCCAATGGTGATGGTTTGTGGATGTTGTATGTATGTTTAATAGAAAACAAAATGTCAATGTACATGTACATGGCCACAACAGGGCTATACAGCATACATTTGTGCGCAATTCTCTGCCAGGTAGTCAAAGGTGCAGAAACAACCAATTGCCAGAAGCCTGTAAAGATCAGTGACAAGCTAAAATACACAGCAGCAGTATGCGGATATATGCACATCCAAGTGCTACTAGGCCACAGGGATATACGCATTGCCCCAAACGCAGACTGCAGCTGTATGGAAGTGCTACATGGATGTGCACATACACCACCGTACAGATGCTGCATATTTCAGCCAGTCATTGATTTTTGGCAGGCTGCGGCACCCGAAACTCCTGGGTGGAGAATACCTTCAGAATGTATGCTGCAACACCCTCTTGGGCTGTGTACTCTTAAACCTGTGAAGTACAGCAAATAATGACAAACACTATACTGTTTTTTCTATTAACATTCCTTAACACCCGCAAACATAGGGTGCTTTATATTCAAACTTCACTTATCAATCCCTCCAACCATGCATCAGAAAGGCTAGGTACACACTTAGTTTTTTTTTTTTTCTTTTTTTGTTCAATCCAGCGGGAAAAAAACAAAAAACAAAACCTGAGAGATCACTGTACCAAGGGATGTGCGGTGACCTCCCCCAGTGTGCCTTTGTAATCCGACAGGGGGACCCCTTCCCCCCATGCCAGAACTCACTGATCGGCGTTCGCAGCCAGCAATGGTCAGATGTTAGTTTTCTAGCATGTCCCTTCGACAAAAGCCGGCTGTTAGACTTCTACCAGAAAGACAGCTGTACACACTGACTGAATGTTGGCCTGTTCCTGTTAAACCGGCGGATACTGGCCATATTCGGCCCATGTGTACTTAGCTTTAACTGCACTGAATGCCAGAGCACTGAATTGAATGGAAAGCACAACTTTACATATTGAATACCCTGGGTTCAAGAACTCGCAGCTATTATGAAAGGCTAACGTCAAAGGAAAACTTTCCTTAAAGAGACATGGAGGCTGCCATTTCTGAATTGGCTTTTATATAGCACATTGTAAGACTCCATGCACACTAGTATTTTTTATAAGCTCATAAAATGCTAAAAAAAACACTGGATGAAAAAATGCTAATAGCATTTTTTGTGCAGGCTTGTAGTAGCGTTTTAGTAGCTTGCAGGAAAAACCCTCTAAAAAAAACTCTACAAAAACACATTTTTTCTGCTCCTAGACCCTGAAGCTCAAAAAGCGGTAATAGCCTAATGTAGTGCGCATGGACACATATAACACTATTTAGCTTTTAAAGCAGAAAAAAATGAGAACAGCATCAACCAGAAGATTAAAAAAACGGTAGTGTGCATTAATCTTAACAATATTAGTTACTAAAAACTATGGGGAGCTACCCATAAAGTGTTTGGATTGAATTAGACACTAATTTAGAGCAACTAACATCTGCAACATCCCTATAATGTATTTGAATTTTTCTTTTTTTTTTTTTACTTTTTTATCTAAAGCTTGTGCCATAATGGATTTGAAAACATGGAAACCAATCAGCCTCATTATGTACAGGGCTACTTATTGTAGATATATACAGAAGGAATAAACCCACCCACCTTTTGTTCTGAAACAGCTCCAAACCAATCAAGATGTACATCGTTGCATCCCGGAAACTCTTGTACTCCTTGTGCCAGCGCTACAAACAAATACATATAGACAAGGTTGTGATGTGCTGCTATGACATTAAGAGAACTTGCACACAGTACTGATATATGAACATCAGATATTCCTGGCAGAAAAAAATAAAAATCCCAAGGATGGGCTATATAGTAAATGCACGTATTTGCTCATACGCATGCTTAAAATTCCTACTAGCTGTTTTTATTCAAGGGATTGTGGCGTGCACGCATAAAAATACTGACCAGCAATATATTTTTTTTAATTGATCTATACGCAGCACAGGTTTCTGCATGTGTGTACAGGCCCATGCATTTAGGTCAGTATAAATAATAATAAAAAAAAAAAAGCCTGCATGACTAAACACTGCATTTTTAGGGCTTCCATGTGCAAAAGGCCTAAAGCACCCAATTGTGAGAAGACACTTACAATAAATATATTACAGGACAGATATCACATGGACAGGGAGTGAGGGAAATCATTCCAACAAGGGCACAGACAGGTCCAAGTTCAATTAAAGTCTCACACTTCATTTACATTCTCCTTCTATACTACTGGATGTTATGATTGTTAACTTCTCCTAAATCCAAACTCACTCTTAATGGTAACTAAAAACGGAAAGGAAAACAATTGCAAGCAGGCGAGCAGTTTATTGCTATGTCTCTTCTGCAATAAAACAAACTCACTTGTCTGTTCGCAATCCTTTTAGGCATGTACACTGACCTGCGCATGATCAGCTCAGTGTACATTCTCAGCAAACCTCAGTGCTGGAAATAACTCCCATGTGCATGAGCAGGTCATTCCAATACTGCTGAAGAACCCAGATCCAGAATAAGACCAGGTGAAGATGTCTGGGTCAGAGAGGGAGTGAGGGGAGGCAAGGTTAATTCTGTTTTAAAGTGCTTTTCTCTTTTTGCCTTCCTTCTCTGGTGCTCTACGTTGGCATAGCAGTGTAACAGCCATTGCGCTCTTCACCACTGTCTTCACACAGACTACAGTAAAAGAGAGGGCCTATTAGATTATGGTGTGTTCTCGGAAGGGTAGTCAAACTCTGGTGCCCAATGGACTGGAAATTCATATTTAGATGCGCATCTGTTATAACATGAAAGTTGAAAGACCATGAGAATGGAGGCCACTAGCAGTCTGTCTAAACATTTCTGTGAATTTAATTGGGGTTAAAATAAATCTCAGAAGTAGATCCAACTTTTCCTCATTAGGAAAAGTTCAATTGCACTTTGTGTACTTCCAGCAGCGATCACTGCAGGCAATTGCTGGCTGTGCAGACAGCCACGGATAGCTGCGGCCACCTCTGATCTGTCACTGAAATGTACAAGGCTTGGCGGCCGCATGCTAGCCACTCACAGGTGGCTACAACAGCTGCAGGAATCCTTCCACTGTTATCCGCACTGGGGCTAGACCTCAGCAATGATTGAAAAAAAAAAAGACAGGGTGGTTGCACCAAAACCAATTGAAAGATTGACAGTACAACTAGCCTGCCCATAGATGGATCGAAATTCGCCCGGATCCTGCTGAACCAGCCAAACTTCAATCTCTCTATGGCTGGCTTTGGTCTAATGATAAATACACAGGGGTGACTCATAACTGAATCAGACAAAATATTTTTAAATGATGAACAACCATTCTTGTGAATCATATCACCATAAATAAGGTGGGAAACAACAGGTGGGTTACTGCAGCAAACCTATCTGCTGGACTATACACATTGCTCCAATGGCAATAAATGGAAAACTTTTCCACTCTTTGACTGATTTCGAATGCACGCGGGGTTATTTTAGGTTAAAATAAAGACAAGACATAAGGATAGGTAAATAAGCAGTATTTAAAAATACATTTTATGATTATGTGATGAAAATTTAACAGGGATTTTTATGTAGTTTCCTGCAGTTGCTCTTTAAGTGTGAAAATGGTCCTCTCATACATTTTACTATGCATTGATGAATGCTTCCAAAATATGCCTTATACAGCTGTAGGTATGGGTACATTTTCATGTAACCCAGTGATCTATTGACTTATCTATAACCCGTACTCCTCTTGAAATACCAAGGATTACATACAGCAATAATGGCAGATGATGTTGTGAAGAATATATATTTTCAGCATTTTATAAGGACATATAAAAACAATTAAGTGTGATAATTCAATAAAGCTGTGCTGCCCGCACAATGTACAAAGCAAATAAAACCACCTACCCTGTATTCTTCCATATTAACCTCATCAGGTTTGATCATTTCAAGTTTCGCCTGAGCCACTTTCATTATGTTGCGGCAACTGGAGAAAAAAAATTCACACTGTGAATTACATTGCTATTACCAATCTATAAATAGCTAAAAAGACAATGTATAACAGAGAATAGATACTGTAATCTGCTCTCTCTCTGCAGGGTTTTTCCTCAATAAACGCAGCTTACATTTTGTATCCTGTCCACAAAATGCAGACTGCACTATTAACCCATAGTAGCTCAAGGAGAGAACTCTGTTCATATAACACAAGTTCACTTTTGGGGCCGCTTCACACTGGGATAGCATGGGAATCCTTTGAATGAGCTGCAAAATTCAAAGGACCATGCAAAAGGTAGTGCTTGCACTACTTTTAAAAATGCACTGCACCAAATTGGTACTTCAGTGCTAGGAGATCTGGTGCCTGTAAATGCACTGTGATTGTGAGCTGCGTTTGGTGTGTCTTACAATACACTGGCATCCACATGCAGATTGTAGGGGCAGTGAGTTTGAACAGAGCGCGCCTTTTCTCGCACCAGGTATTGGTGTGAACTGGCCCTTAACTTGAAATACGGGTACACAGCTAAAACATAATTGAAACTTATCAACTAGTTTGCATGCCAAATCATTTGTAATTCTGTTTAGCCTTGGGATCCAGACAACCCCCTTTTGACAGGTCTGAGATCGACTTCCCACAATTAAAGTGCACTAGTAATGAAAGAAATATAGAAGCTTTCACCGCTTACTCATAGTGAAGGTGCATGTTCCAGGGCTATCATCTCCATATTTGCTTTACCAATTAGTGGGTCACTTAACTGATAGCAAAAATGGTCATCCTTGTTTCAGATCAGTGACTGCAGAATTGTCAGGCTACAAGGCCCACAGAAAGGATTGTTTGACGTTAATTGATCGTATTATCTTTTAGTAGTCCAGAAAGAATTCTTGTTTTCAATATTGAGACAAGATAGGACAGCCTCTGAGAGCCTTACACACAACAGAGCCTCTGAGAGCCTTACACACAACAGAGCCTCTGAGAGCCTTACATACAACAGAGCTGACACTTCTCAACTGTGGGGCAGCATCTTTGCAAAATGATATATTCTGCAGACTGTATATTTCTCAAAACAGAAATTTCAAATATTATCAAATAGCTATTATTAAATTCGTATTAAAAAGCAGCTTTTTTTGCAATAATGGGATTTGTGTACTTACCGTAAAATCCATTTCTCAGAGTTCATCGACGGACACAGCACTCCATAAATCATAACTAGTGGGTTATATTGCCTTCTCCAGGAGTAGGACTAGGCAGAACAAAAAACACCTGGCTACCCCCACATGGGCAGTCCTCAGCTGGTATACAAACCCCTCTCTGCTCTCGGTAATCAATTTAGTAGCAATCAGTATAAGGGCTCTTTCACACTAGGGAGTCCGTCGGCAGACTCAGTTTTTTTTCAGCGGGGGATCGATCCACAGATCCCCTGCTGAGCAGGAGAATGACAGCTGTTCTCCGCGCTGTGTGTGAAGACACAGCTGTCAGGTCCCCATGCATCTCTATGGGGGAATCGGATGGGAACGGACTGTCGGTCCATTCTCATTCCGATTCGATGCACGGATGGAAAATAGGGTTTCCATCCGTCCAGATTTGACGGATCGGATGTCAGCAGACATGTCTCCGCTGACATCCGATGCCCCATAGAGATGCATGGGGTGAGCGTTCAGACCTGCCAAAAAACTGACACGGTCTGCCTGTGTGAAAGGGGCCTTAGAAGTATCAGAACTCCATAGAGGGGTGGGTGCTGTGTCCGTCGAACTCAGAGAAATGGATTTTACTGTAAGTACAAAAATCTAATTTTCTCTTTCGTTCATCGACGGACACAATGCTCCATAAACTACTGGGACGTTCAAAAGCAAAATGAGGGGTGGGGAAAATAACCCAAGGCTAAACATAAGAGCCCTTAACCAGGACATAGGGCCTTAACCCGGGTCACAGGAGCCCCATCTGAAAAATAGAAGTTTAAAGAAAAAACACCCCTCAAGAGGGAACAGCCCCTCTTAACCAGCAGCCTGCAAAACTTTGTGGCCAAAAGAAGCATCCGCAGTTGCCAAAGTATCTACCTTATAGAATTTTGTGTGGCCACCTTGCAAACTTGCGATATTGATGTCTGATGATGGAAGGCCCAAGAAGCACTCAGCGCTTGAGTAATATGCGCCATGACAGGGAAAGGTGGAACCTGACGTTTAATGGAATAGGCCTAAGTCACCATCTGCCTGATCCATCTGGAGATGGTAGCCGAAGAAGCGGCTAGCCCTTTCCTTAGATCGTCCGTAACCACAAGAAGTGAGTCTAACCTCCGAAAGGACTCTACCAGATACACCCGAATCGCACAAACCACATCCAAGGTATGCAAAGCAAATTCCTTGGAACGAGCCGGCTTGGGACACAAGGAAGGCAACACAATGTCCTCATTCAAATGAAAGCCAGAGACAACTTTGGGCAGGATTGATGGACAGAGACAAAAAAACACTTTATCCCTATGGACCACGAAATAGGGACTGCGACAGGATAATGCCACCAATTCTGATACCCTGCGGGCCGAGGTAATAGCCACCAAGAATGTCACCTTCTGGGATAACGTAGGCAAGGAAATCTCCCGAATATTCTCAAATGGAGATTTCTGGAGAACCAAAAGTACTAAATTTAAATCCCATGGCGGCAAAAAAGAGACCGTACAGGTGGAGCCACGTCGAACCCCCTTAATGAGGGTACGAATTAAAGAGTGTGTGGCTAGGAGGTCACTGAAAGAAGATTGCCAGGGAAGACACCTGGCCCTTGATGGTACTCAAAGCCAACTTCTGATCAACGCCCTGTTGAAGAAAGATCAAGATCCGGGCCACAGAAAAGGATCGAAGGATGTGCGCCAATCGACTCACACCAAGAAATGTAAGCTTTCCACGTACAATGGTATATCTTGCTAGAAGACAACTTCCTTGCCTTCATTATAGTAGGGATCACTAATCCAGACAGACCTTGATCCCTCGGAACCAGGCTTATTTTTTTAACAGCTAAACCATTAAAACCAGTGACTGTAAAGCAGGATGGTAGATCAGCCCTTGGAACAACTGGTCTTCTCTGAGAGGAAGCCCCCAAGGGACGTTTACAGCCACCAGGATGATTAGAATATCCTTGCTCTTGATTCCCGCAGGAACTGTGGGAGAAGCCTTAGCCGAGGATGATACCGGCCTTACCGTGGCCCTTGGACGCCTGGGGCGTCTATCAGAGGACCCCATGACCTCGTCACAAACTTTGGTATCCTCCAGTGGAGCCGAACCTGCATGTAGGACTGTGCAAACAGAGTTGTCTTGAAGGTGGATACCACCAGACTCAGAACCTGTATGCAAAATGGGGGAGAGAACTAATCTGTGTGACAGCAGCTGGTGAATCACAGCCTGTGGTCCCTGAAGTTTGTGCAGAAGAAGGACCATCCTGGTCAGAAAGTATTCAAAGCTGCATCACAAAAATTACAGCCCATGGACCAACTGGTCCCCTAAGTCAACATGAGCAGCGGGGATCTGCTCACCCCCCATGCCCTGGCACAAAAGCTTGGTCCTTTCAGTTAGGGTCTGAGACACCAAAGCTGAGGCCAAGACTGGCAGCAATGCCAAACCAGCCATAGTAAACATGATGCGTGCCATAGACTCTGCTTTCTTTTCAGCCGGCCCCTAAAGGACCGGGATTCCTCTACTGGGATAATGGTTGCTTTGTTCAACCTGGAAACAGGAGGGTCCACCACTGGTGGACTAGTCTCCCTCAAAAGGGTAACGTACAGTAAAAAGTTTGGGGATCGCAAAGGATAATTTTGGTTGTTCCCATTTCGTACAGGAAAACCTGTCAAAATAAGGCACATAAGGAAACACCTTTGAGTGCGAGGTGACTTATGCGTACCAAACGACACAGCCACGTCTGTGGCTACGTCAGCCGCATCCTCCATTTCTGAAGTCTCACGCACTGCAGTGATAAGTGTGTCTACCAGTGCTGCTGCAACCTTGGAGGAAATCATCCTCACTATTGGATGGATCAGGGGGTGTGATATTAAGCCCCCCTGGACGGGCCGCATCTACGGCGGAATCAGATTCCGAACCAGATGAGACAGACTGAGCAGGGAAAGGCAGGGGAAGCTTCCTCCTGGGCCTTTGCCCACACGCAACTTCCACCCGGGATACTAAGGACTGCAGGACCACCGTCAGTGCAACCATGGGAAGCTGGGGTTCTGAGGGACCTACCACCTCCATGAGGGTGTCATTCGGGGAGATATGACCCTGAGGCTCCATAAGGAAAGGAAGAACCTGCAGTGCAAAAACGATTTTTTGGCACCACTAAAGGATACCCTCAATGCTCAGGGTACCTATCAGCAGAGAGAGATAACAGGGACCCCAAAAAGACTTACCCTACCGACCGGAGGAGCCCCGAGAATTAAAACCCAGCATCATAATGGACGCTATCCCTGTTCATATGTCCCAGGCACATGAAGAGGAAACTAAGGAAGAAGAGGAAGAGGAGTAGCTTCAGCAACCCCACGAGGCTTCAATTTCCAGCGTCTCCCCAGACTAAGGGAAAATGGCCCCACGTGACATCAACCAGCTACACAAACATGGCCGCCAACCAGAGACCAGCCAGACTAAGGGAAAATGGTCACCAGCAGCTACAAACACGTGCATGCTGCCAGGAGCTTTTCTGCACCCTCTGCAATGCTGCACCCTCTGCAAGGGGACCCCCCCCCCCGAAGGTAGGACACACGTTTAGGGGAGACACATCTGTGCACTCTGCACTGGTCCCTGCACTATACCCACACTGCAAACAGCAGGACATGCACCTAGGGGTCTCCTACCTGGGACACATCTAGACTACCAGGGGTGGAACAAACTATCCCAGGACCCTTACAGAGTGGGGATAGCGGGGGAGACCCCAGGGGTCTCTGATGCATTCTCTGCCATGGGACCCCCACCAGACTCTAGGTCCAGACAGGGGGGGAATGGGAGTGGAAAAAGCCCAGCTTAGTGAGGGATTTAAGGATGGGAAGAGGGAACCTGCAGGTAGGTCTGACTGTTCCTGGAGGTTACCCGTGTCCACCCCAAAGAAAACCACCAAAAGGGGAGAGGGGGGACTGTGCTTACCCTTCCATGGTGCGGTTAATGTTCCAGACAGAACTCCTCCCCAACGAAGTAGGGGAGCGGTCGGCCTAGGGACAGCTGCGACTCAGACCCAAGCTCGGTCGTATGCGACCCTGCGAGATGTTTAACTCGCGGGCCAGCCTCTGTACGTGAGGCTATGTCGTGGCCGAACAGCAGTGTAGATCTCCTGAGAGAAAAAAAAACAAAAAAGATACAAGGAAGGAGAAAATTGCTAGGACCAGAGATCCCAGCCGGGACCCCAGGTCCTTACTTCTGACTAGAAAAAGATTAAAACTGATTTTCTCTGGAGGAATCAATATAACCCAGTGGTTATGATTTATGGAACGCTGTGTCCGTTGAACGAAAGAGAAACTTACTTTCAATCCAGAACTCTTACCGGTGCAGTACTTTTTTTCTGCCACAAGATGTCCTCAGTCTAATGACCAACTTCATTCAACCCACTGCCTCTAAGTATAGGCTGTCCTGGACCTCTTACTGGACAGTGAAAGGAGTAGCAGCATAGTAATGAGCACATCTCTCTGCTTTCTACTATCAGCATGCTCCGTGATAGCACATAAACTAATTGTCTCTTTCTACTTTTTCTTTTCATCACACTTCAACCCTGCTGAACAAGGACTAAAGAGGCTGATACCAGGTCTAATTTAGGTACATACAGTTTATGTATTAAGGATTACAAAGCTGCAGTCATTTAAAGCGGTATAATACCCAAAAGCAAACATTATATTGCAGCTTATCAACTCTTAGATGTGATGACCTTTCTTTCTTTTAGGCTCTCTTTTTTTATTTTCACCTGTTTATCCGGGCCATAAATCTGTTTTTCAAAATAAATTGGCTTTCCTGCAGATGTACTGTAGCAGTTAGGAGTTGAGACAAATCATTTACCACTGACAGGGGTGCTCACCGTGATCAACTTTTAGTTATTTAAATCCTTTATCTCAAAAGGAACAAAAAGCTGTTGCTGTAACGGCTTGTTTAGTGTTAGCTGGAATCAACTTCAATTTGTTAGTGCAGCTAAATCTGCTAGGGCACCCTCTTCCCCCCCAGATTAACAACGCTGCTGTCCAAAGATGTCCATGTGCTCCTTCATTCAGAGTGGAGGCACACTTATACTGGCTGCCACCACATATGATGATTGGTAAGCTGCAATATATAACATTTTTGGTCCTGGGTTTAATACTGCTAAAATTATTACATCTGTACAGGGTGCAGCTTTAAAGTGGAACTAAACCTTCTTATTCACCAAGGATGGTGCCAAGATACCCTCAATTTAGATCTAGTGTTGCCATAATGCTATACACTTAGGCAGCTAAGACGCCAGCCATCTGAAGGCTTGAACATTTGGTTAAGAGCGGACGTAAGCACAATGGCAACTGTGATAATTATCACCAAAATGTGCTTTAAAGATGTTGTAAACCTCCAAATCTTTTTTTTTATAAAAAACGAACACCTGAAAGAAAAACACAATGAGCTAGTATGCATCGCATACTAGCTCATTATGAAATACTTACCTAAGAACGAAGCCCCGAAGTGCCGACCGCTCACCTCTCTCATGGGTGACATGTTGTGTTGCCCTTCTTCCGGGTTTGCGGCATCCGGCCATCTGATTGGCTGGAGCCGTGATGACGTCACTCCCGCGCATGCGCGTGGGAGCTGACGGTAACGGCACGGGGTTCTGAAGGAACGGCACGAGCGGCCGTTCCTTCAGAGCGCATGCGCCAATGATGTCACTGGCTGCATGCAAAGTAAATATCTCCTAAATGGTACATGCTTAGGAGATATTTACAGTACCTATAGGTAAGCCTTAATATAGGCTTACCTATAGGTACAAGTTGCAGAGGAGGGTTTACTTCCTCTTTAATAGTTTGAACATAAAATAACAGAAATCTGGCATGTTTGTTTAAAGATTTACTAACAATTATTTTTCACATTCCTTAAACTCATGGACTGTGAACTAAAAGGACCTAAAAGCAGGTACAGCCTGTATATCGAAAGACAGATTTACTGAAATAGTGCCAACACACAGGCTCGCCATATTACCGTTCATCAAAACTCAGGTTACGATCAGCAAACTGCTCAAGCAGGGTCCTCTCAATGATTTTCTTTGGCGCCTGGCTCTGGATGAAGTAAACGACCGCATGCTGCAACCGGTAATCGGTCTCCGGAGGGGGATCCTCTTGTGCTAGTTTCAATAATCGTGCATACTCTGTTTTGATGGCCTAAGAGGAAAAAAAGCAAAAACAAAAGCATTTATCAAAGCTGCAATTGTACAAAAGAGAACAGACCAACAACACATTGAATAAATGGAAACAAAGTAATCTTAAATTCAAAAAAGTCTTAAAAAGGGACTCCGTTGTTGCCTATGATAAGTAACTGGATGTGGAAAATATCAATGGATTACTGAAAGGCATAAGAAGCCTCTAGTGTATTTAGCAACTGAAAATAAAAAGCAAAGGATGGAATGTATGATGCTGTATGAATTTTATTCATTCCAATAAACGTGAGTTGCATCGGAGTGCAGCCGTCCAGACTTCTTCAGTTTCTTATACAAAAATCTTATATTCTTTCATCCATTGAGGGACACTGGAAGCGTCCCTCAATGAGTGAAAAGACGATCAGGTGGCAGCCTTGCAAGTGCTGTAAGCCAATGCTTGGTGCACTCACATATCTTGTAGAATGGGCTTTCACATTAAACGGGTAAAAGCCACACCATGAAGCCCAAAAACCTGAATTATGGTGTGTCTGAGCTATCTAGAGATGGAGGAGTGAGTAGCCGATGCATCCTACTGGAGTTCATTCGGGATGACAAAAGGGATTCAGTCTTTCAGTGGTTGACCCTTACAGCCTGAGCCACATCTAGACAATAGAGAAAAATTTTCTATTGATTAACGGAATTTTAAAGGCAGATAGTTTTAACATCTTAATGCGTTCTATGCATTACGATAAAAAGCCTTCTGTGTGTAGCAGCCGCTCCAGCACCCCATCTCTATCCAGTGATGTCACGAGTCCCTTGGCCCTCCGGGAATCTTCCTCCTAATTGGCTGACATACAGCAGTGGCGCCATTGGCTCCCGCTGCTGTCAAAGTCAGTTAGCCAATCAGGAGAGACAGGGGGTGCGGCCGAACAGAAGCTCTGTGTCTGAATGGACACAGAGCTGCAGCTCGGCTGCCCCCATAGCAAGCTGCTTGCTGTGGGGGCACTCAACAGCAAGGTGGGGCAAGGAGCAGCGAAGAGGGACCCAAGAAGAGGAGGATCTGGGCTGCCCTGTGCAAAACCAACTGCACAGAATTGTAACATGCTTGTTATTTAAAAAAAAAAAAAAACACACAAGACATTACATTAACTTGAACTGGATCCAAACAGAGGAACTGAAGAAAATTATCCTGGTTGAGGGGAAAGGCAGAAGCTACCTTAGGAAAGAAGGAATCTCACAGAGGTGCATCTTGCAGAGGTGATGGCTATAAGAAAAACACCTTGTGGGTGAGAGTAGAGAAAGGAATACAGTATATCTAAAGGGTTAAAGTTGTGTTTTTTGAAGTGCAGAGAGAACCAGATTCAGATTCCATGCAGTCACAGGGAAACTGATGGGGGGATCTGCACAAGAGCCCCCCTGTATAGGGGGTCCTTAAAGTGTTCTCTGGAACAAGATAGAAAAGGTAGAAACCAGACCTTTGATGGCGCAGATGGCCTAACTCTGGTCTAGACCCAGCTCCAGGAAGTAGATTAATCCATTAAAAAAAACTCCAATGGTGGAAGCCCAGAGACTTACACCAAGTGAAGCATGACCTGCATGCTTGATGATCACCCTTGCAGAAGTAGCCTATTTAGCGTTATGAATAGAAGGTATTACAGATTCAGGGATGCTCCTGGCTCTCAGAACCTGGACTATAACAGACATGCCATTAAAGCCAGTGACCGTGAAGCAGAATTGTAAATAGGTCCTTTAGACAAAAGATTGTGGTGATCTGGTTGACCTCTTGGTGTCTTACCAGGTTGAAATGCCAAATCCACCTGGGCCAGTCCCAAGCAATAACGATTTGCAGATGGGCCTCCATCTAGATTCTGGGAAGCAGACAAGAAAGAAGATTAAGGGGAGGAAAGGCATAGATCACGGTGTATTACTCCCAGGAAGCCAGCAGAAGATTTCTGTATCTGGAGACAAACCTAGTTTGTTGTTGAACCTGGAGGCCAGAAGGTACACATCTAATGTTCCCCACCTGTGACACAGGTTCAGAAAAACCTCCGGGTTTAGAGACCAAGTTTGCCTGCCAATTATCTATACCTGGGTTGTACAAGGCTGAAATGTGAAGTTATGCCCAGGACAGGACTTGATCTACCTCCAGCAGGATGGTCCAAAGCTGCAGAAAACTGCAAAAATCGCCCAAAGCTCCAGGATGTTCAGGAGAGACAACTCCAATGAGCCAGAACCAAACAGTAAGAAAAAAGTTTTAGAAAGGGCTTGCAAGCCCTTATCAATTGGGTCCTTAAAAACAGTAGCATCTTCTACTGGAATAGTAATCGCCAGATCTACTGTGGGAATACAACACTTTTACACACAATCCTTCTAAAAGGATAATAAGCAATTGGGGAAAAACCTACAGCTTATCAAGGCAATTTTCAATCTCTGTATAGAAATAGTTGGAAAGAATTTTGCACAGGGAAATTCTTTGTGGCTTTAGGAGGTTTACAGGTGCCAAGACTGGAAACCGCTCTGGCAGAAGCAACAGGCTGACCCTCTAGTTTTATCATAAGAGCCAAAATTGTCTCTGACCCTGGGGAGTTTCAATTTATCGCTATTACCCCAAAGGTAAAAAACATCTGTCAGGGACTGGAGTGATTCAGAATTGGACTAAATCTCTGCAGCGGATGGCTCAAAAGCTAATAAGGCACAGGTAGGTCAGATATATGAACTGAGGAAGAAGTTGCAGGAGCAAGCTTGTGGCCTCTGCAGTCAAAGTCCACTGTGTCTAGAAATAGACATGTTGCAAACGTGTGGCAATAAAACAACTTCAGGCTTAGGGTAGGAGGCAAGCCCTCAGGTACTCCCGAAACCCAGACAGTTGGTAGCATATGGCGGGAAGATGGTCAGAGGTGACAATCACTTATATAGATCGAAGTTCCAAATGGCTCCTAGCAAGCAGAAACTGCAGTGGAGAGATGCTTCTTTAACGATGTATGGCTGAAAAGAGCGCGGAGTGTGTGCACAACACTCCACCCTGGGAAACTAGATGATCGCTCAGTCTCACAGCGTTAACCTCTTTAACAGTTAAAACCAGAAGAAATGGGAAATTTAAATGTGGCCAGCGATCTAGGCAGATGAGACAGCTCCCGATGCTTGGTCCATCTGGCCTAACAAACTGAGTGTTCAGAGACAGGGCAAGTGATGAGGCAATGCCACCAACTATGAATTTTAAAAGCTCTTCACAGCCAACCTTTACCAGAAGTGAGTCTGGAAAGCACCCCATGCGAAACAGTGCCAGAAAAATACTTCTAGGCTATGCCTGCAACATCCAGTCCAGTGTTGTATAGATGTAGCTCTCCAGAGACAAGTTCTAGCATCAATGTAAAGAAGAGTTTAAATTGGAGATAAAAAAACTTTAACATAAAGTGCTTACAAAAATAGGTTAGTTCATTCTCCTAGGACAATAGCGCAAAACAGAGGCATGCTAGTAGTAGATGGGAGCTATCCTGAGCTGGGCTACACTTTTTGTTTACCAGTGTCCAATCCTCCTGTAGTCAGTAGTAAAACCTGAAGGTTGTTAAAAACTTCCTGTGTCCTTTAATGGATGAAAAATAAATTCTATTTTAGGCATGGGTCAAGGAAATGTAAACACACCATGACACGTCATTGTGCGCTGGTGTGGATTATAATGTGTGATAATGTTGTTTGGTGTGGTTTTATTTTTTTCCAAGTCAATATATAGACATACAAAAACTGAAAGAAATTTTTGTTATAGTTCCAAATGTGTAAAGATGGGTCACCAACAAAACTCAAAGGGAAACTCCAGTTTAGTTGAGAATAAAAAAAATGAATAAAAAAAAAGAAAATTGCCACCCAATCCTATCCCCATTGAATTAATATAGGAAAAAGGAAAGTCTTCAACACTGTTAAGATTCCAAGCTGGTTAAACTCTATTGTACCCAGCATGACAATCCCTGCCGGGGAACCTCCTCCTTTTCTTAGGACGACGAAGTAAGGATCTCTTGTCTGGATCTTGAGTTACACCAGCATTAAATTTTAATGGAGTGTTACTGTTTGTGGCATAGGACGAGCTCCTGTCTGATTTCGGACACCCAGCTTTTTGGACTTGTGAGTGCCGCACACACCTTTAATTGGCTTATATACAGTATCTCACAAAAGTGAGTACACACCTTACATTTTTGTAAATATTTTATTATATATTTTCATGTGACAACACCTGAAGAAATGGCACTTTGCTACAATATAAAGTAGGGAGTATACTAGTGTAAATTTGCTGTCCCCTCAAAATAACTCAACACAGCAATTTATGTCTAAACCGCTGGCAACCAAAGCGAGTACACCACTAAGTGAAAATGTCCAAATTTGGCCTAAAGTGTCAATATTTAGTGTGGCCACCATTATTTTCCAGCACTGCCTTAACCCTCTTCGGCATGGAGTTCACCAGAGCTTCACAGGTTGCCACTGGAGTCCTCTTCCACTCCTCCATTGCGACACACGGAGCTGGTGGATGTTAGAGACCTTGTTCTCCTCCAACTTCCATTTGAGGATGCCCCACAGAGGCTCAATAGGGTTTAGGTCTGGAGACATGCTTGGCCAGTCCATCACCTTTACCCTCAGCTTCTTTAGCAAGGCAGTGGTCGTCTTGTGGGTGTGTTTGGGGTCGTTATGTTGGAATACTGCCCTGTGGCCCAGTCTCCGAAGGGAGGGATCATGCTCTGCTTCAGTATGTCACAGTACATGTTGGCATTCATGGTTCCCTCAATGAACTGTAGCTACTCAGTGCCGGCAGCACTCATCCAGCCCCAGACCATGACACTCCCACCATCGTTCTTGACTGTAGGCAAGACACATTTGTTTTTGTACTCCTCACGTGGTTGCTGCCACACATGCTTGACAGCATCTGAACCAAATAAGTTTATCTTGTTCTCCTCAGACCACAGGACATGGTTCCAGTAATCCATGTCCTTAGTCTGCTTGTCTTCAGCAAACTGTTTGCGGGCTTTCTTGTGCATCATCTTTAGAAGAGGCTTCCTGCATGACAACAGCCATGCAGACCAATTTGACGCAGTGTGCAGCGTATGGGCTGAGCACTGACAGGCTGACCCCCCACCCCTTTAACCTCTGCAGCAATGCTCTCAGCACTCATACATCTATTTCCCAAAGACAACCTCTGGATAGGACACTGAGCACCTGCACTCAACCTCTTTGGTCGACCATGGCGAGGCCTATTCTGAGTGGAACCTGTCCTGTTAAATCGTTGCATGGTCTTAGCCACCGTGCTGGAGCTCAGTTTAAAGGGTATTGGCAATCCTCTTAAAGCCTAGGCTATCTTTATGTAGAGCAACAATTCTTTTTCAGATTCTCAGAGAGTTCTTTGCCATGAGGTGCCATGGTTGAACTTCCAGTGACCAGTATAAGAGTGATAACACCAAATTTAACACACCTGCTCCCCGTTCACACATGAGACCTTGTAACACTAACGAGTCACATGACACTGGGGACGGAAAATGGCTAATTGGGCCCAATTTGGACATTTTGACTTGGGGTGTACTCACTTTTGTTGCCTGCAGTTTAGACGTTAATGGCTGTGTGTTGGGTTATTTTGAGAGGACAACAAATTTACACTGTTATACAAGCTGTACACTCACTACTTTACATTGAAGCAAAGTGTCCTTTCTTCAGTGTTGTCACATTAAAAGATAATATTTACAAAAATGTGAGATACTGTACCTGGCAAGGGTTTTGGCAAACTTTACTGCCGATTCTTACTTTCCTATGTTCTGAAGACATTGATATAAACCTTTCAAGCATTTAATCAAACTGACTATGTGGGAGGGCTTGTCTTCATAACTAGATCCAAGTGCAATGGATTAAACTGATAAGTAGATAAAAAGTTAATCTATGTGCTGAATGCCATCTTCTACTAAGATCTGTTTGGAGAACAAGGATGGATCATGCATCAAATGCTGGCATATGGCAATGCCTTCAGATATAGGTGTGCTGCTTTTCTGATAGTTTATTATTAGCATCAGTTTATGCTATTATTGAACAAAGTTACTGTTATACTGACACTTGTTTAAAAAGGCAGAAAGGGCAGGAAGAATGGATGTATTGCACATAAGATATTTGTAGATACACAGGGGACCCGTGTGGTTTTAAAAGGTTTGATGGTTTTTACCTAAAGCAAGTAAAAATGTTTCATATTTTGCGTGGAGCCAGTCAAAATGGCAGTTAAAACAATTACATTTTATATATTTTTTTTTTTAGGTACCTGTTTTGTAGGGAAAAGCATTGATCTCTGTGTGATTGGAAACCATTGTATTTCAAATTATGTTACTCCAAGAAGGGTAATGAAGAATGAGGGTAAATAAAAGGTATGTAACTTAGCTGTCCATCCAAACCAAAATATCCCAGCAATGCTACTATTACAATCATGTTCAGGGCTCCACGGGAGTCACAATTAGATATCAATCCTTCCTAGGGGGAATTATAGGGCAGACACGAACATCCTAAAATGCCTGGTTCTTTTTAATACCTTAGGCTAATTTCACAGGTATCCCAAAAGCAAGCAATCTTCAGCATATGAAGAGTGAGGAAAAAACAAGGAAAAACAAAAAGGCAGTTTTTCAAGAGAGTCCAATCACTGGGATGGCTCATGGGTGGTCTCTACAGGTAATGGTGGTTTCGATCACATGAGAATCCTGGAACTCCGATATTATCTTCATTCTTTTAATATTGTTTAAGTTGTGCCAGGAGTACAACTGTACAATTCACATCAGTCAATACCCCAGAGCTACAGTTAAAACATTTCTAAACAAATAAAATAAAAGTCATGCATAGGGGGTACAATGTCTATAATTCTTCTGTGGAAATTTTGACCATCTGAGGAGCATCCAATTCCTTAGAGAGTTCTGTTCACACTTCAGCAAGCAGAACATGGGTATAAAGGAAAAAAGGACCAGGTCTGCTTGTGATCCACTAATGCAGCCATTCTTAAAGAGAGTGCCATGAAATCCTAGGGCTCCTTCAGTTTTCTAGGGGTTTCTTGAGCATTGGAAGACCGACACCCAACCTGGTGTTGCCTGCATAGTTCTAGGCCAATGTCACTTTGCACAGCAAGTGGCATGACAATAATGTTGTTTTTAGATATCTCAAAGGATGGCATTGTTCCCAATGACCATCAATGTAAGGGAAATTCTTCCCATTATTTCCAGTGGAATAATGCACTCGTTCAACTGAATACCAACTACCATGTAAGGTGCATTCTTTCTCTCACTGAACATAGATATAGGGGAATTTCTCTCACAGACCATACTGTAATGTGAACCTTCTTCTTCTTCTGATCATTATTGTTAGTTGACAACTCTCCCACTGACCACCAACTTTAAGGGGAAACTTTAATGAACACCAATACAAAGAGGTATTTTTCCACTGACCACCTATACAAACGAGTCTGTTGGTTTGTTTTCTAGACTTTTTTTTATGTTAATTTCAATGTATTACTGAGAATTAGGTTATCATACAGTTCAGGGGGTGTTCAAAATGATTCACCTTCACAGCCAAGGAATTACTAGCCTTGTCTAAAAACTTTCTGCAGACCATACACTTCTGCATTGTAAAATGAAAATGAAGCATTCTTCCGACTAGTCCGGAAGAAATTAATACCACCACTGCTGTCTACTGAGATTTGGTGTATGGGGAAGAATAGTTCTGAGATAGAACACTGCACAATAAAGACCTTTTAAAAGACAACCAAAATACTCAAAAACATTTCTCAAAGCCCTTTACCTGGCTAAAGGAAATTATGTAAAAGATTATTAAACCCAAAACTAAGGATTAAGTGTCCCCTTGTTTGACAAAACTCAATAAATCACTGCTGACCTGTAGCAGCTCTCATGGCATATGGTAGTCCGAGCCCTGCTTGCAAGAAATCCTTTTAACACTGCCCAGAACAGTCAGAGGCTTCCCAAGAGTGCTACGATCCCCTGTGATCCCAGCACAATCACTACCGTATTCCATTTTCATGACCTTTTGTGCAGTGCATAGACAATATTTAGGGGAATTTTCAGGTTGTAGCACAAAAAAGTAACCTAGACACCTTTAGCAGTCACTGCTATCTAAAGATGCAATAGATTGTGGCAGTGGAGGAAAAAAGATATAAAACGGTTTTGAAAAATAAGGGGGAAAACAATCTTTTTTAACCTAAAGCCTTTTTAGTTATTAATGAAAAGCTACAGTTTTATCCAAACTTTTGCTCCACACCCTTCACCCCTAAGCTAAAACTACCCGAACTTCCTCTGCTTGCTTACTTTAGAACGAGAGACATGTCCTCCACTGTTTAAAAAAAAGTCAGGCGCTAGCACACAGCCTCCACCTCTCAAGAGAAGTCCACCAGAAATCACAAACTCAATATATACTTAACATAAATCCACAAAAATCACTTAATATACAAATGGAGAGTAATAAAAGTCCATATGAAGATTAAGTATATAATAGGAGAAATAGGGTGATACCCTTAAATAATCCAAGATGTATACAACTTGTATGGTTGGCAAGTGTGTATTTTGTACACACTGTGGTAGAGCACTACTTGAAGGATATATAAGCACTTTATAATCTGAAGACACTGCGGTTGGAGGAATTGAAAAAGGATATACTCACATCTTCATATGGATTTTTATTACTCACCATTTGTATATCAAATGATTTTTGTGGATTTATGTTAAGCATATATTGAGTTTAAGTGATTTCTGGTAGACTTGTTTTGAGAGGTGGAGGTTATGTGCTAGCGCCTGACTTTTTTTAATCCCTTCTTTTTGGAGGTAGGTGTCCACTTAAGGGACAGCTGAACTTTTATATTTTAAACCGAAAAAAATCCAGTCAAGCAAAAAAAAAAAAAAAAAAAAAAAAAAAAAGGTAAGCAGCCACTTAACCAACTATGATACCAGCTGTAAATGATAAATATAAAAAAAGAAGCTGCGCTAAATCCTAATAGTGCACTCATGAATAATCATATGATAAATAATGTGGGTTGAAAACAATTAAACATGCGGTGAATAAATGAGCAAAATATAGAATTGAAAAAATTAAATCATAAGAAAGTGATATAATTAAATAGGTGCAAAATCCAGTGTTCGGTGAACATAAAGTCCTTTCAATGAAAAAGTAGTTTTCAATATTAAAGAAGTGTGTCCATAAAGTGCCAAAATGTGTACAAGTAACGTTGATTGATGAAATCCACCACCAAGCACCAACACTTAGCATATGCTTATCAGATAACATGGACCATAAATTATAATTAAGGTCAGATACTTATAATAAATCAGTATCTGACGTTCGGCTTGTTCCTGGGAAGAGGGCACTGATGACGAAATGCGTCGGAATTGGCTGTTACTGTAGACCTTGCGCTTGCTTAGGCGTTACAGCGTTCCTTTTTTATGAGCGGACAGTCTGCTGGTTTTTGATTTGTGCCTGTTTACAACTCATCAAAAGGTACTTCTATACATTTTAAATAAAACTACCTAAATGTTAGCAGGCTTCAAATTATATATTTTGCTTACAACATATTCACTGCATGTTTAGTTGTTTTCATGCCACATTATCATAGGATTATTCATGATTGCACTATTCGGATTTAGCAAATGTATATATAATTTTGTTTGGCGCCATACTTTTACACAAATTTTATACACAGCCTCAACTGTTATTTACAGCATTTAAACAGAAAAAGCAACATCTCTGCATCCAAAGTAAGCAGCTCCAGGGGGGCTGGGCTGCTGTAATTCAGCTTGGGGAAAGGGGGGGGGTAAGTTTAGTGTAAGTTTAGACATAAGAACACCCATAAAGTTTTGGGTGTTTTCCAGTTCCTCAGTACATGTTACCTATTGAGACCTGTGATAAAACAAGTGTTCCATTTCATTCAGCTTTTGATGCTGCTACCTTTTTCGTGAGCCTCCCTCCAGAGTTGGTTGGTGAATAGTTAACGCCTAACTAATCATGTTATTATCTATCACACACCCTATAAAATTGTTTTTCTACTCTATAAGAGACAATCATAATTTGAAAAAGCTCACTGCGTGGGTCAAGACACAAAACTAAACAAGGCTGTGTATCAGTTGTGGATATTTTTAACTGATTCATGACAAATGTTCCCATACATGTGTAATAATATCTCTCACCCACAGGTGGTTTAGTGAGCTTTGACGTCATGTGTAAAGATGGCTGTCATGTGGTTTTAGGGGGGAAGTGCAACCATGTCTTGCTGACATCACTCACAAAATAACCTGTGAGTGGTCAACCGGAATATTTACATCCTTAGGGGTGGTCTCTGGTTTACAGGCCTATAAATAGAGTCTCTAGCATGGGGGAAGGGAGGCTCGTTTTTTTAGAGCTGAGGAAAGACCAAACATGCAGCCAGAATTTCTTATTGTCCTGTTCTTCCAGCTATCTAGTGTAAACTGTTGACATTCAACTACCAGAGCTAAGTATTATTGGATATTTTGGGATACTGGGAATAGGAGTGTATGTTTAAGTCGTGGTTGGTATTTTGTGTATGGTTTATGGTAACTTTTGTGTGTTAAGAAGCTTTATGTATTTTGATGTCCAGCAAAGTTTTGTTTTAGGCTTTTTATCAAAACTGCTCTTGGTGTATATGTTTTTTTTAAATATTCACTAGATTTTTCAGTGGCTGTCCAGTATACCTTCATATAAATTTTGTTGTTCCCACATTTGATACAACTGGTGTAGTCCAGCAGGATACTGCATGGTCACCAAATATAGAATATTTGGACGAAATATTGTGTTCTAGAAGGTGTACGAGTATTATTCATTGAATTGCTGCTAGAGTCAGCAATTTAGTGAATGACCCCTTAGCACAGTCACTTTGAGCCAGGACAATACATAAAGATTGTGATTGTCGTTTTTGCATTTGTGTTCCCCCTGAGAGTAGAGATGCATACTCTTTTTAAAAAAAGCAAGAGAGCGGGAGGGAAGGAGTCAGCTAAGTATAGAGCGATTCCAAAATGGGTCTGTTCTGGGTACTGCAAACCCATTGCAGAGGAATTGATTATATATGCTGCTCCAATCTATCCAGACCTGGGTACTGAACTTGGTACGCAGGTTTTGCGTTTAGATTTGAGCGTATATTCTAAGCAGAAAGCCGCTGCCACTACTGGGTGGTTAGTTGTGCAGATGAAGAGTATCTTTTCTGATGATTTGGATGAGTGTCAGGCACATTCCAATAATCACAAAGCAGAGAAAAAGGAAAATAACTTGTGAGCATGGTGGAGAGAATGGTTTGCGGAATAGTGCTCGTGATGAACTAAAATGAATTTGTAAAGGGGTATACCCAAACAGAGCTCAATAAACAGCTTGCAGAGGTGACCGAGTGTCTGGAAGACACTGCAAGCAAGGCAAATGATTAAGGAAATTGCGCATTTAAAGTTAAACCTGTAGTGGCTTTGAGGTGTGTTCAAACCCCTGTAGGCAAAGCTGAAGATTTGAATGAGTGGTGTGCAGCCCTCATAAACAAGTCTAATGATGCCCTAACAAAAGGACAAAGGCTCTAAGCCTGTAAGCAAAAGTAGGACATGTGGCACTGTTACTTCCCATAAGCGGGAAGCTGAGGATCTGATCAGCTGGGGCCGAATTGAGTCAGATGAAAGGCGAGGTCTATGGTATCCAGAAGAAACCTGTGGACTGATTTACTTAAGGCGGGGGTCCCTAGAGAGGAAATAGATGGGATTCCTACGCCAGCTTTGTTTAAGAAGGTGATACAAGTGGTTGGAAATGATCGATTCAGCCACATTGGGTGTTTTTACTGTCATAGAATGGGGCATTTTGCTAGATACGGCCATGCTGTAAAGATTGGACAATAGCAGGCTAGTGTTCTAAGGACAGCACAGAGAGACAAGCAAGTTTTTTTATGTTTTGTTTGAAGTCAATGCCTTTCCGTGGAAATATTACAAGGCAACAGTGAGCACCCTACAACAGTTTTGCAGTTAAAAATGGGCAGATTGAGAAATGTGAGCTATGTTTTTTGGCACAGGTGGAAGGAACGTAAAATCTGCTTTGTCTCTTACTCTTAAGGTACTGAGCATCGAGAGGTGGAGCAGGCAGGGCAGATGACCAAGCCAGATGGGATGGAGCAGACCAGAAGATCGTATCAGAACCTGAGGAAGAAGTGGATGATTTCCTGATGGTGGCCGAATTGGAGTGGACTTTCATCTAAGCATTTCCTTATGACCAGGAGGAGGGAGAACAAGGGACTTTCATCATTTGGGATTTTCTTTCCACAGTCTGCCAAGGACATTGCTAATCTTGCTCAAAGTAATGTGGCAGCTTCCAGGGACTTTGATTGTCCAGAACATACAGGAGTCGAAAGGGAGAAAGGCTTTAAGAGCTATTGAGAATCCTAAAAAAAATAAAGGGGTGGAATGTGTTGCTATCAATATTTGATGATTTTATAGCAAATGTTTTTGTTAGTTAGATTCCCTCCTGTAGGCATATTTTTATGTGTAGTATCTCTCACCCACAGGTGGTTTAGTGAGCTTTGATGCAATGTGTAAAGATGACTGCCACATATCCAATTGACCATGTGGTTTTGGGGCAAGTGCAACCATGTCTTGCTGACATCACTCACAAAACAACCTGTGAGTGGTCAACAGGAATATTTACATCCTTAGGGGTGGTCTCTGGTTTACAGGACTATAAATAAAGTCTCTAGCATGGGGGAAGGGAGGTTCGTTTTGTGGATCTGTAGAAGGAAAGCATGCAGCAAACAACCTGCTCACTGTCCTGTTCCAGATATTGAGTGCAAGCTGTTGCTAGAGTTAAGTATCATTTGATCTTTCTTTGGGATATTGGGAATAGGAGTGTATGTTTGAATCTTGTTAACCACTTCTGGACCGTAAGGTTTTGCCCCCTTAATGACCAAGCCCTTTTTTTGCGATTCGGCACTGTTATTTTTAACTGACAACTGCGCGGCCGTGCAATGCTGTACCCAAATACAACTGATGTCCTTTTCCCCCTCACAAATAGAGCTTTCTTTTGGTGGTATTTGATCACCTGTGCGATTTTTAATTTTTGCACTCTAGACAAAAGAAGATCGATAATTCTGAGAAAAAAAACAAACAATATTTTTCACTTTCTGCTATATAACACCACCCCCCCCCCCCAATTTTTTTCATCCTTATAGTGCAATTTGTATTCTGCTACATATTTTTGGTAAACAAAATCCCAATAAGCGTATTTTGATTGGTTTGCACAAAAGTTATCACGTCTACAAACTAGGGGAAAAATGTATTTTTATTTTTTACTAGTAATGGCAGAGACCAGTTGCGGCGGACAGATTGGACCCCTAACTGACATTTTTGACACTTTTGGGGGGACCAGTGACATTACCACAGTAATCAGTGCTAAACATATGCACTGTTACTGTAATAAAGACACTGGCCGGGAAAGGGTTAAACCCAGGGGTGATCAAAGGGTTAAGTGTGAGCCTAGGAGAGTGTTTTCAAACTGTATGGGGGACGGACTTCTGGAATCAACAGAGACCTGTGATTCTAAATAGGAACGGTTTACAACACATCGGGGAGCGATCGCAGGTGCCCGTCCCATGAATCGGCTTCCCCGCTTCCTAATGGAGGCGGGACGCCCCCAGGGGCACTACTGCAAACCGCTGCACAGGTACGGCGGTTTGCGCAGCAGAGCCAGCCTGCCTCAGTATATCTGCGGCGGGCGGTTGGCAAGTGATTAATGTTTATAGTAACTTATGTGCAAGAAGCTTTATGTATTTTGATGTCCAGTAAATTTTGTTTCAGACTTTTTATCAAAATTGCTCTTGATGTGTCTGTTCATTTTAATTATTCCCTAGATATTTCAGTGGCTGTCCAGTATACCTTCATTATAAATTTTGTTGTTCCCACCTTTGATACAGCTGGTAGCAATAAAAAAAAAAAAAAAAAAAGCTGCTCTTGCTGTGCTTTTTATCTGCTAACTTCTTAACTTGCTTAAAATTACAAAATGGCTATTTTGTAGTTTTTAAAAATTGCAATTTCACTTTTTTTTGGACATGCTAATATATGTGAGAATGTGTCATTACAAACTGGACTATGACAGTGGAAAGCAGAGAAAATCAAAGCAAATATCCATGAGACAAACCAATGCCAACAGCAAATGAAAACATGTTAGGAAGTTGTACCTTAAAGAACCCAGCTTCAGGCCCACACATGTCATACACATTCCTGGATTTACCTATGGCCATGATGATACCTTGCATGTTCGGGGTCATCATGACCTGCCACAAAGGATTTCAGTTTTAATGATCATCATATTGTTCAACAGTGTAACAGAGCACAGGCATGCAAACAAGATTTTTTTATTTTTTGTTGTTTATTTTTGCAAAGCAAGTCACCACATGCATGTGCCATATAGCGTGTGCTAGCAGTACAACGGAGCAGGTTAATAATATGTAATGAAGTGTGGGATGTGAGGCCGAGATCGTCTGCAAACATAACAATGGTGGCCAAAGCAGGTAGAAGACATTCAGCAGAGGAACGTTAGAACCCAGACACCACCTGTAAGCGCTAAAAATACATTGGCTTAACAATGAAAACAAAAATATATCACGGAAATACATGTTGTAAACATTTTTACATTTCCCTCCATGCAGTTTATGAACAAACTCACTAATGGGTGCCTCCACGTTCCCTTTCTACTAGAATGACAGACTTGACTTTACTTAACCCAACAATCTTTCTCCCCCTTTCCCCAAAACAACCAAGTCTATCATTATGAAATTATTAGTATCAGCAGAATGAAAGGTGCTAAAGGAACAAAATGATAAATCTCTTAAAGGGATTGTGAAGGTAGAATAAAAAAAAAAAAAAAAAAAAGTCTTCATACCTGCTCCGTAAAACGGAATGGCACAGAGCGGCCGCGAACCTCCTCTTCTCATGTCACACACCGGCGCTCCTGGCCCCTCCTCTGTCCGGTTCCTCCAGGGGAAGCCGCTTCCCATGACACAAAACAGTGGGTCTCAGCCCCGCTCCCTCGTCATTGGCTTTGATTGACAGTACTGAGAGCCAATGGCTCCCGATGCCCCAGCAAAGCCGGTGAGACCCGGAAGTAAGGGAAGAGAAGAGCTGCAGACATGCATGGCTCTGGATCAAATGAGGGCTCAGGTAATTAAAGGGGGAGTTGGGGGGGAAGCTGATGGCTAAAAATGTTTTACCTTAATGCAAAGAATGCTTTAAGGTAAAGAGTGTTTAGGCTTTAGAACCACTTAAATGTTAAAGTTTAACTTAACACTGGACAATATGCCCTGCTCCTATTTCCATCTGTACTCCTCACATTTTTAGAAGATGTATGTTATATATACATTAACCGGAGTTAATGGCCAGGAAGAATTTACACCCCTAAGAGGCCTTTACTTTACTAAGCGTGCATTCTACATCAGGGGCTGATACAAGTAGAACATTGTGCAAACCACCAGCTACAGGAAGCGTGAAAGCCTTAAGGGATAAAGAAGTGAACAACAGAATATTATATACAAGCTTTAAGAAAAACTAGTGTTTTAACAGAACCCAGGAAATTTTGTAAGAAAAACATGCTTTTACTCTTCATACACGTACAACAAAAATGTTTTTAACAGCTGGCTATATGCTTAGAGGGCAATATTTGAGGCAGCAGTATAGTCAGTTTTGTGGCCAGGAATCTTCTTTTCTTTCTAGGTCACAACTCATGTGCAATTCTTTTTCGATTACGTCTTGCAAGATTCTCCCATCATTGATTAGAAATTAGTTTGCTTTTCAAAAAATTTTCAACATGCCCGATCGCTCAAAATTTGATGGCCGCACGAAAACTGGCCATTGCTGTGGCCCACTAATGGTGCGGAATTCGAATGAAAATTCATAATTGCCATTTCGAAAGAAAATTTGTTTGGAATTCGTCCCATGTATAGCCAGCTTTCGTTTGCTTGGTCAGTTACACAAAACTAACCAAAACACCTACATCATTTTTCCAAGGCTTAAAGCCTAAACCATTTTTTTTGTTTTGGATATAGTGATGAGGGGTTAGAACAGCAAGTTCATATTGCCATATGCAGTTCTATTACAGAGATTTTTTTGAGTTGTGTGTGGGAAAAGAGAATTCTTCCAAAGGGGAAGCTCATTCTGCTAACAGTTGTCTGAGATTTTATTTCACTTCCTGTTGTATATACAGGATAGGAAGTCAAGGTAAATCTCTTAAATGTTATACAGATGAGGAAGAAAAAAAAAAAAAAAAAACCTGATGGATTTTATTTCTCTACTCTATCCAAAGTGGATTTAGATATACTTTGTGGAGCACCACCTTCAATACAAAGAGCCCCGCACAACTCTTTAGCAAAAAGTAAATCTAAGTGGCTATGGCTTTTTCCACTGCCTAACCTATCTTAGGCCTGCACAGTGCTGATCATCTCAGAGAATCCCAACTCATTGTACAATCCTGCACACATGCTGAGCTGAAGAAGGGTATACAGTGGATATAAAAAGTCTACAAACCCCTGTTAAAATGTCAAGTTTCTGTGATGTAGATGTAAAAAAAAAAAAAAAAAAAAAAAAAAAAATGAGACAAAGATAAATCATTTCAAAACGTTTTCCATCTGTGATGTGACCTATAAACTGTACAGCTCAATTGAAAAACAAACTGAAATTATTTTTTTTTTTGTTGGGGGGGGGGGGGTGAAAAAAAAAAACGAAAATAATGTGGTTGCATAAGTGTGCGTGCACCCCTTTATAACTTTGGATGTAGCTACGATCAGAATTAAGCAATTCCATTCAAATTAATGTTAAATAGGAGTCAGTACACACCTGCCATCATTTAAAATGCCTCGGGCTTACCCCAAATAAGTTCAGCTGTTCTAGTAGGTCTTTCCTGACATTTTCTTGTCGCATCCTACAGCAAAAGCCATAGTCTGCAGAGAGCTTATAAAGAATCACAGGGATCTCATTGTTAAAAGGTATCAGACAGGAGAAGGGTACAAAAGAATTTCCAAGGCATTAGGTATACCATGGAACACAGTGAAGACAGTCATCATCAAGTGGAGAAAACATGGCACAACAGTGACATTACCAAGAACTGGACGTCCCCCCAAAATTGATGAAAAGACAAGAAGAAAACTGGTCAGGGAGGCTGCCAAGAGGCGTATAGCAACATTAAAGGAGCTGCAGGAATATCTGGAAAATACTGGCTGTGTGGTACAAGTGACAACAATCTCCCGTATTCTTCATATGTCTGGGCTATGGGGTAGAGTGGCAAGATGGAAGTCTTTTATTACGAAGATTAAAAACATCCAAGCCCAGCTAAATTTTGCAAAAACACATCTGAAGTCTCCCAAAAGCATGTGGGAAAAGGTGTTATGGTCTGATGAAACCAAGGTTGAACTTTTTGGCCATGATTCCAAAAGATATAGGTTTGGCGCAAAAACATCACTGCACATCACTAAAATAACACAAAACCCACAGTGAAGCATGATGGTGGCAGGATCATGCTTTGGGGCAGTTTTTCTTCTGCTGGAACAGGGGCCTAAGTCAATGTAGAGGGAATTAGGAACAGTTCCAAATACCAGTCAATAGTGGCACAAAAATTTCAGGCTTCTGTTAGAAAGCTGAACATGAAGAGGAACTTCACCTTTCAGCATGACAACGACCCAAAGCATACATCCAAATCAGCAAAGAAATGGCTACACCAGAAGATGATTAAAGTTTTGGAATGGCCCAGCCAGAGCCCAAACCTGAATCTGACTGAAAACCTGGGGGGTGATCTGAAGGAGGGCTGTGCACAGGAGATGTCCTTGCAATCTGACAGATTGAGTGTTTTTGCAAAGAAGAGTGGGCAAATTTTGCCAAGTCAAAATGTGCCATGCTGATGGACTAATACCCAAAAAGACAAAGTGCTATAATAAAATCAAAAGGTGCTTCAACAAAGCATTAGTTTAAGGGTGTGCACATTTATGCAACCATATTCTTTTATTTTTTTTTTATTTTTACTTTCCTCCACCTAAAAGATTTCAGTTTGTTGTTCAGCTGAGTTGTACAGTTTATAGGTCACATTAAAAGGCGGAAAAAATTCTGAATTGATTTATCTTTGTCTCTTTTTTTTTTTCATCACAGAAACCTGACATTTCAACTTTTTATATGCACTGTAAGTGTATTAGTCAGGCTGCTTAGTACTCATTTCAAGTAGGCACACACTATTTTCTATGATAAGACTTGTCCACATTTATGGTTGTACAGGGAGACTGGGCTCCAGACACGCTGCATTAACCACTTCAATACAGGGCACTTTCACCCCCTTCCTGCCCAGGCCAATATTCAGCGCTGTCACGCTTTGAATGATAATTGCGCAGTCATGCAACGCTGTACCCAAACATTTTTATAATTTTTTTTTCTACAAATAGAGCTTTCTTTTGGTGGTTTATGTTAAAATTTTTGTAAATAAGTAAGTTTTCTCCTGCACTGACGAGCACTGATGAGGCCACTCCCACAATCCCACGCTCCAATGAGGACTTGAGGGGCAGAGTGGAGAGCAGTAACCAATAGTCACGGTTTTCCGCACTGAGCCAACAAAGAACTGACTGATCAGTAGTCATGTGATCACTCTTCAGTTCTAGGTCATAGAATGATACTGCAGCATAGATGTATATATATATTTTCTTAAAGTCCCAAACTTCTCCTTTAAAGGGTAATTAAAGTAAAAAATTAAAATGTTCCTATTAATAGTATGTTAAATATCTTTATATTTGATATTATTAATTTTCTGGCTAGCGGATTCTCAAGCTTAGAAAGTCTTTTCTAAGTAATACAATCAGCTTCTTCACTGACAACGCAATCTCCCTTTAGCTGAATTTGCTAAGCTGCCTTTTACTTCCTGAAAAGGTTGTCTGTCTTTCTTGGACAGGCATGCCTAGTCCTGCCCAGCCCCTCTCCCATCCCTCCTATCCTTCACAGAACATGATCTCCTCCTGCTGCAGATTTTCTACAGTGTAGAACTACGTGTTTTTTTTTCTGCTTACATTGTGTGAAATGCACAATAAAAAGATCAATCATTTGTAATTTTCTGCTTACTGTGCATTATACACACAACATTTTTAGATCATGTTATTTTTTTCAGCTTAGTTTGCATTAGACATGTAGTAAAAGGAATCATGAGGGGGTTTTAATGGGGAGTTCTCTGCTTGTAATGAGTGGTTCTCGGATTGTCAAGCATTGCAATAACACTACAATGTTGGATTATGTGAAGTTCTCTGCTTGTCATGTATTGTTCTCTGCTTGTCATGCGTTGCAATAACACTACATTGTTAGATCACGTGGAGTTCTCTGCTTGTCATGCATTGCAAGAACACTACAATGTTAGAATGTTGGATCATGGGGAGTTCTCTGCTTGTCATGCGTTGCAATAACACTACAATGTTGGTTAATGGGGAGTTCTCTGCTTGTCATGTATTGTTCTCTGCTTGTCATGCATTGCAATAACACTACAATGTTGGATCATGTGGAGTTCTCTGCTTGTCATGCGTTACACTCACACTACAATGTTGGATCATGTGGAGTTCTCTGCTTGTCATGCGTTACACTCACACTACAAGGCAGAATAATGCGATGTTAATGTATAGCGATCATTGTAGACTGAGCTGAGACCCAAGAGCCCTTCCAGCTACACTGACAGTTCCCCCTCCCCGTGTCCAGCTCTCTTCTCCTATGGTAGTCTTCATGCAAGGCCCTGCACAGCTATACGGTATATATGCACCCCTGTGTTTTGTGTGGATGGGTCTTTTATTTCTTCATTTTCTCATGAATTAGGATGTACAATGCATCCTTACTGATGAGAGAACACTGGGCGGGAACCTTCGATCAGCTCCTCCCATCCTATATACGCCACTGGCTACACAGGAACAAAGACCCAAACTGGAAGTGATGTCACTAGCTTTCAGTAGCCACACCCACTTGTTGCTCTTTGACTCAGAAGGAAGAGGGACTGAAGTCATGCGACAGGCACTGGATACTGCAAAAAAATAAAATAAAAAAAATAAAAAAGATAAAAAAGATAAAACAAAGGATAAAAACTCAGGTTTTTTTCATTTTGAGACATAAGACTGAACTCCACTTACATTAATTATTGTAGGGGAGAATTTAGGTATTAGGCTTTACTTCCACTTTAAGTGCTGGGTTTATAGGTATGAAGGTTAATTTTTTGGGTGTAATGTGTCCTGAAAGATTGCACGCAGTATATGTGGTAGTACCACAAAATGAAATGCATGGACAGCCTCAAAATATATTACCATTTCCAATAGTTTTTTTTTTTTTTAAACTACAAACATAGGACTGACTCAGTAGAGCAAGCTGTAACCTTTGAGAACACCTTAAAAGCTTCTTTAGACCTAAATCACACATCTGGGTTTGCACAGATATGATTTTCAGGGAAGATATCTGAAATTATACACAAATAAAAACAAAACCATAGCCCCACAAGAAAAATTCTCAAAACCACAACAAAATGCTTTTTTCTTAAGCTTCCAATGCCTAGTACATGGTACATTTAAAAAAAAGTATAATAAAAAAAAAGAAGTAAAAAACTTGAATTGTATTGTGACTGTATTGTCTTCCCTCATATTGTAAAGCGATGCGCAAACTGTCGGCGATATATAAATCCTGTATAATAATAATAATGAAAAACAAATCAGTATTTCTTCGTTCAACCCAGCAGGCTGAAAAAAAAAAAAAAAAAAACTGCAGAGTTCGGGAGGAGATCCTTTACCAACAACCTGGTGTTAGTACAGCAATCTCCCCCGCTGACGTGGATGTCCCCCGTTAGAGCACACTGGTCAGCACTCTCAGCCATTGGTTGCCGATCAGCACACCTTTTTCGATCATGCCCCTTGGCAGGAGCTGGACTGCCTGCCGTACACACAGGCCTAATGTCAGCCGGTTTCTATTGAACCAACTGATACCGCCCAATATTTGTGTGTACGGGGCTTAAAGCGGAGTTCCAGCCTGGGGGAAAAAAAAATTAAAAGTTAGCAGCTTCAAATACTGTAGCTGCTGACATTTAATACATTAATATAATATATCCCTGTCCAGAGATCCCACAATGTCAGCACCCCAGGGCCCAAGCAGATCCTTCCATTGGCTCAGGGTGCAGGCGCCGGCATTTTTACTAAGCAAAACAGGGAGTGAAGCCTTCGCGCTTTCTGAATGGTCCCCGCTGTCTTCTGGGACCTGTGGGCAGGGAGGGAATTTTGTAGATCGCCGCAATTGTGCCCAGAAGTGGGAGTGGGTACCTGGTTTTGACAGGTATCAGTGTGTACTGCCTGTCAGAGACATGCAAACGTGTGTCACCAGGGTCACCAGAACTAATGCCCCGGTTGGAAGACTTCCCATCTATTACTGTTCTGGTGACAACCCAAAATAAGAGATTTTCTTTCACTTTCGATGATGATGGTAAACAGGACAAAGAGGGCGATTCTCCCTAATGGGGGCAAGGACAGCAATTAAAATCCTAGTGTTTCCAGATGATGCTGGTCATGGAGAAATCTGTTGGAAGGGTCCTCACAGGTGACTTCTTTTCGCAAGCCAGGTAGTTTCGCTGTATGTTATTGTGCAATAATACTACGCTATGCATTTCTCCCCTCTCCCCCCATTAACTGTATGCGGCGAAGAGGCTTCAGGAATACATTTGTTGTGGCATGATCTAGTACTTTCCACCTAAAGAGAGAAGACCGTGGAGGATAATTTATTAAGCACAATACTTTTTTGCACGTGAATTGGATTTTTATCTTTTGCACTTTATAAAAGGAGGTTACTGCACTATTGCAGGACTCGACAAAGCCCAGGAGCCAGGTCGCCATGGCGACCAGAAATCAGGTCTCGGCACCCGATTTCTCTTGCGTGGGAGAAGCCTGTCAGCCTCTCCATTAGCCGGAGCTTCCCACCCCCTTTTGGCCATCCCCCAATCGGGGGCAAGCTGGGGATGGCGAATTCTGCGATTGGCTGGCTGGGTAAATTACGAGGACGGTACGCGGAGGAGCAGACAGTGAGCCCCTGCTCTGCCCGATGGCTAAGTGACCTGGCCGAGCCTTGCAGGGAGGGCAGCCCAAGATATAGCCCAGGAGCTGGCAGAACCCTATCATCCAGGTGAGAGACACCCCAGGGGCTCCACCCACCGTGTAAAAGGAGTGGGGGGGACACTGTGTAAGAGGAGTGTATAGGGGGGGGCACCGTGTGAGGAGTGTATGACTCTGACCACATTGTCCCAGCAATAGGTATTCCCTGCCCGATGTGTCCTATAATTTTAGGACAGGCAGCATAAAGACCCCCCATTAGATCAGTCTCTTTATGTTAGCACCCCCGTAAGATCAGAGTCCCTTTATACTAGCAACCCCCCCTTAGAGACCCCTGACCCCCCCTCGTTGGATCAGCACCCCCCTTAGAGACCCCCATTATATCAGTGACCCCCTTTAGAGATCAATAGTGGGTTAACTCCGACTCTGAAAAACAAAGCCCTGGCAGTCAAAAAAAAAAAAAAAACAATTAACTGGCTCCTAACTTTTTTAGCTGGCTCCTAGAATCAAAGCAAATGTGTCAAGCCCTGCACCATTGATTCATTTATATTTTGAAATGCATTAATGTACTTTAGACAGCGCACCTTGTTATGTATTTTTTTTTTTAAGTTGTTCACACATCCTAGCCGGAAAGGCGATTCGATGCGGCAGTCCTCTATGTTATTTGAATTTATTCATGAAATAGGTATGGTAATGGTAAACTTTTTTATTTATTGGCATTGTATATACAGTGGGGAAAATTATTTATTTGATCCCCTGCAGATTTTGTAAGTTTGTCCACTTACAAAAAAATTAAGGGTCTATAATTAGCATAGGTGTATTTTAAATGATAGAAAAAGAATACCAACCAAAAATCCAGAAAAAAAACCCACGATACAAATGTTATAAATGGAGTTGCAGTTCAGTGAGTATAATAAGTACTGGTATTTGCTCCACTACCAACCAACAATAATTCTGGCTCCCACAGACTGGCTACAGCATGTGCTCATGTGGTACACAGATTAGTCCTGTCAAAGAAGGTTCTCCTAACGAAAACTCGATATGTATATAAGACACCTGTCCACAGAATCTCCTTCCATTCACACCTCGCCATCATGGGCAAGATCACAAGAGCTGTCAAAGGACGTCCGGGACAAGATTGTAGACATGCACATGCCTGGAATGGGTTATAAGACCATCAGCAAGAAGCTTGGTGAGAAGGAGACAACTGTTGGAGCAATTCTTCGCAAATGGAAGAAATACAAAATAACCATCAATCGCCCTTGGTCTGGAGCTCCATACAGGATTTCACCCCATGGGGTAAAGATGATCATGAGAAAAGTGAGGGATCAGCCCTGAACTACACGGGGGGAACCTGTGAATGATCTCAAGGCAGTTGGCACCACAGTCACCAAACAAACCATTGGTAACACAATACGCTGCCATAGGTTGAAACCCTGCAGCGCCCCCAAGCTCCCCTTCCTCAAGAAGGCACATGTACAGGTCCATCTGAAGTTTGCCAATGAACATCTAAATGATTCAAAGAAGGATTGGGAGAAAGTGTTGTGGTCAGATGAGACCAAACTTGAGCTTTTTGCCATTAAAGCGACTCGCTGTGTTTGGAGGAAGAAAAATGCTGACAATGACCTTAACCACTTCAACACAGGGCCCTTTCACCCCCTTCCTGCCCAGGCGAATTTTCATTCAGTTTTCAGCGCTGTAACACTTTTAATGACAATTGTGCAGTCATGCAATGCTGTACCCAAATAAAAAGTTATTTTTTTCACACAAATAGAGCTTTCTTTTGGTGGCATTTAATCACAGCTGGGTTTTTTTTTATTTCTTACTAAAAAAAAAAAAATAAAGGGAAAAAAAAATGTTCTTATTTTCTGTCAGTAAATTTTGAAAATGAGTAATTTTTCCTCCACTGATGTGCGCAGATGAGGCGGCACTGATAATGCGACACTTATGGGCACTAATGAGGAGGTACTAATATGCCGCACTGATAGGTGGCACTGAAGGGCAGCACAGATGAGCAGGCAATGATGGGCACTGACTGGCAGCACTATGGGCAGTTTTTTTACTTTACTGTAATCAGGGCACTGATGATCAGTGCCCTGATTACCTGTCCTAGACTAACCTCTGACAGTGTGAGGCGAGAAGAGCCGATAAATGGCACTTCCTCAATTACATTGATTGGACACAGCTGATCACATGGGTAAAGAGCCACGTCATTGACTCTTTACCATGATTGGGGTCGCACCGTATCTTAGGAATACGGTGCGGTCACGATTGCCGCACTGCGCCCCTCTGCGTGCACGCAAGAGTGGCCGTTCTGGGGCACCGTCATATGACATCGTCCCAGAACGAGAGCTGCACCACTCTGCCATCATTTGACAGTGGGCGGGCGGCAAGTGGTTAAGAGAACCATCCCTACAGTCAAGCATATACATATGCTTTTACTTTCTGATCTGACTGTTATTTCTCCCCGCTCTGTGAGAACAGCCAGCCAGATAGCTGTTCCTATGCACACAGAGTTCTATGTTTTTGTAAACACAGAACTCTGTGTGATTGGACACAGCCGATGGGCTGATTTTAGACTATCATTGGCTGAAATCTGCTGCCAAGCTCGGGCTTTGTCCAATCACAGCACGGGTGGGCAGGCAGCGATATGCAAGTACGTTGTCCGGCCTGTGCCGCTCACCGGCAGTAAAACAACTGTGGGCAGGAAGTAGTTAAAAGGCATACATATCACTGTTTTTGTGTGCTCAACAGTTTTGCACTTTAACACCCTTGCCCAAAACAATTTTATTGAAACAAAAAAAAAAAAAACCAAAGTATTATCCAGTGGAGAGTTTTGCCTCCAGTAATTTGTCTTTCAATCCCTCCCACAAGGTCACATTTAAAATAGAAGTTCAGCCTAAAACTAACTCTAAATCTACTGGCAGCCACATTCTAAGACTAATCTATCTAAACCTGTAAAGCAAAAATTGCTATACATACCTTTTCTGCAGCCGATCCGGTCCGGTCTCCAGTGGCTGATGCTGTGTGGAAGAGAAAGCCAACAACAGCTGGGAAATGCCAGGAAAGTGACACCACCCATAGACTTCCTACAGGGCTTCTGTTGTCAGTTACCTCTTCTGCACCAGCCTCCACAGAGAAGCCTCCACAGAGAAGCCACCACTGACCGCTCAGCATGGGACTGGGCTGGACCGGATCAGCTGCAGAACAGGTATGCATTGAGATTATTGCTTTACAGGGTTAGATAGGTCAGCCATAGAATGTGGCTGCCAGAAGATTTAGAGTTTGTTTTAGGCTGAACTTCTACTTTAAGCTAATATTCTCTTGACATCCAAATGGTTTATTCTACATTGTGGAGAATCTATCAGAAAGTCCAGAACCAATGCCATCCAAAAGCTTAATGGGCAAAGCAGCTAGTTAGAATAACAGTGGGCATTTTTTCACCAACTGAGCCACCCATAGAAAAACTGTAGGTGATTCAATTTGCCAGTAACCAGCAAAATGAAATATTTATTTTAGGTGGAACAGGCTTTCAATGCCCCCTTTATACATGGAAGCTAATTACAATACTGTAGTGTTAGAAAAGATGGCAACACCTCCAAAGCAACTATAAAGTATTTATAAACCTTAGACATGAAATACGAACAAAGCATATCCCCTCTATAGTGTGTACTCATCTAAATTAAAAGTACTAAGTGTCATTTATATCTGCTGCTGTGTTCCTCCGCTATCACCATGAGTCAGCTCTGACCAGTTTTCCTGACACCAAGAGAAAAATGGTGACAGTGGAGGGTTCTCCAGCCTCAGCTCTGTTCCTCTGTGCTGTATTAAGGCAATGGGAGGTGTTTGTCCTTTCCCTCCAATCAGCTCTCAGAGCTCTCCTTACTGAGCTCTTTAGAGTGAACCTTAAGCTTTCTGCCCCCTTTTTCTGAACTCTCAGACAAGCTTTATAATTTAGCACTTTAAACAGATGTAGAGAAAAGATGGCTGCAAATAAACAGGTACAACTTATCTAAGAGGATTTGTTTCATCTCTGTATCACCTGAGGCCAGTCATTTTACTGGGTATATGTAAAGGTTTACAACCACTTTAGGGCAAAATAAAAAACAGCAAGCAGACTCACTGGTTGGCTATCAGCTACAACTTCGCTATCTAAAGTAGTGCAGACCTTCCTTTTTTTTTTATTATTTTCACCAAGAGAAAAAAAAAGGGGTTAATCCAAGTGTTAGGCATCATCTTCCCAAGCAGAATAGGCGATCTCTTAATAAAGCATGCATACAAATTTCTCGGATGATTGGCGTAAAGTAAAGATATTTTATTAGTCAAGTTTCATTGGCATGCCACAGTGGAACAGTCAGGCAGCAAAACAAATAGCTCCAAGGGAAGGGAAGAAATGGCACAAAAGGAAGGGGGGGATGGTGCTCAGCAGCCAGAATGGTAAAAAATAAAAATGGTACCTCGTCGTCATAACCCCCCTCCTCTGACTCAATAACAAAAGTCCCTACGTGAGGGATCGCCACCTCCACAACACGCTGGCTGGGAGCTGCTGGCACTGTGGTGTTATCAGTGGGCTGCAGGAAAGAGAGATGATGGGAATACAACATTAGCTAGGTTACCATTGCAGAGCAGTGACACTTCCCACAGTTTAAAAAGGAAAAATAAATTAATGTAAAGATTTATTATGATTATTCTAATATTATTACTATATTTTCTGTACGGTAAATTACAAGAGCTCTACATGAACATTATAGCTTTGGACAAAGGGTAACTGGAGAAACTTTTAGCGTTGTTCTTCCCCCTGAAGCTGTAACTGTGAAGTTACCCTGCCAATCCCCTCTTCTCTCTGCTCACTAAGCTTCTGGCCTTGGACTTCAGTGGGAAATTTTCTGATCCAATGACTGGCATGGAACTGCAACAGGGAGAAGAGATTGGCAGTGAAGTTTTATACTGGGCCTCTAGAAGAGACTTTTCTGAAGAGGTAAAGCAGTATTAAGCCCAAAAGCAAACATTTATTATATTGCAGCTTATCAATCCTAAAATGTGATGGCTGTATTAGTTTTCTTTTTTAGGCTTTCTTCTATTTATAATCTGGTGATCCATCTACCAAGCCTGCTGTTTTTCAAAAGCAAAAGCTCTCCAGGAGAATGCATCAGTTTACATGGATGAGACAAACCACTAAACACTAGCAGGGGTGATTAAAATCAGCTTTTATTTATTCATGAAAAACCATCTCAAAAGGAAAAAAACAGTTGTAACTACTTATAAAGTGTGAGCTGGAGTTTGGCTTCAATTTGTTTGTGCATCTAAGGGTAGATTTATGTGCATCTATATTTCTATTGCCTCTGAAGCCCAATCTGCTTCCAGATCTCGCTCCAGAGGCTACTGACAGGCGGTGAGGAAGAACTGCAACACCTTCTCACCGCCTGTTTGCACCACCCACCAATCGCTATCTGTCAGGTCAATTAGGCTGCAGTAACAAAGTAAAGCATTGTGACAGCAGCATGTAAACATTCCCCTCCGCTGCCTATTGCAGCTAAGAGCCGGTCAACACACTAGCGCGACTTGTCAGCCTGACAAGTCTCGCTCCCTCGCGGTCCATTGACCGCTACAGGACCCGTTCTAATAGGAGCGACACAAGTCGCTCCGACTTAGAAAAAGGGTCCTGTACTACTTCAGGGCAACCTCGGAGCGACTTGCATAGACATTATGTGAAGTCCCTACAAGTCGCTCCGAAGTCGTGGTGCATGGTAATGCACAAATCGCCCCCGAAGTAGTAAGGAGTCGTGTCGCCATAGTGTGAACCGAGCCTAAAGGGGGGTGGCGCTTTGGTGGGCAGCAAAAACATAGCTCAACCGCAAGTCCAAATGAGGCCTATATGTAATACATTAAATTAGGAGGTTATGTTACTGGCCAGATCACCAGCTGAAAACATTGCTTATAAAATAAAAAAAAAAAATAAAAAATAATTTAAGAAAACTGATGAAGCCACAATATCTAATAATTGGTAAGTTGCAATAGAATAAATTTTTTGGTTTTGGGTTTAATACCGCTTTAAAGACAATGTTTAGAAAAAATGCAAATGTGTTACAAGAAACAGCAGGAAATGCTTTACTTTCGTTTTTTTTTTTTACTCTAATTTGATTTTTTTTTAAAAACTATTAGCACAGCTTTTTGCACGGCTGTACTGTACATAATGGTGAATGCTCTTGGGAAACATTTCTAAATTGTATAATATGTATATTTGGATAATTTTATAATTGTACAATGGCCTGTACAAAAATCTAGATTTTGCATGAGTAGAAAAAAATAAAATAAAATTGAAATTGGTTGACTTAGCGTAGGCAAACTGCTAAATACACACAAAATGATTTATCTGCCGGAGGATCTGTACTTTTTTAGCCTGGTTATTCACATCACTACCACACTGCACTGACGGTTTAACTTTAGAACTTCCTCTGTCTCCAGCTTGTTCACCGGAAAGAGGTGATGATACGGATTCACTGTCCACTGGGGGACCAGGCTGGGTTAGGGGGTGACATTGGAAGTGAAAAGTAAAGTAATTGGAAGTGACAAGTAAAATATAGCCCCCTAACGAGGTGTAGGAGTCTTGAAGTGGCTGCACAGAACTACAAATAATTTCAAATTAAAACGGTCACATACAAGCATTTTAGCCATGTATTTAGCCATTTGCCAGTTAACATTTATGACAGATGTACTTAAAGCTGAACTCCAGGCAGATATAACAGGCATGAATAAGTGCTGCTCTATATTAACACATTAATAAATGTGTTTTGTTTTTTTAATCTACAGCTTTGTAAATAGTGTGGTATAAATACTTGACCTAAGATAACCAGTCTACTGTACAGAAGAGCTCAGAGAGCAGAAGAGAGAAGCAGCACAAAGAGCCAATCAGGTGTGCTGGACTGTAAGGAGCCACACTGTTTGGAGGAGAGAGCAAAATGACAGAGATGAGCTCTTCAATGTGCTGCTTTTCTTTTCACTGTCCAGTCACAAGGTGGGGAGGAGACCTGTAAGTTAAAGTGAAATGCCAGGCTAAATATCTAACTAAGCTTAAAAAGGCTCCCACCCCACTTTGAACTACCCTGTAGAAGGAAGATGCTTATACTTACCAATTCTCAGGGTGCTCCCATCCGGTCACATGATCTCCCCAGCAATCTACTTCAGGGCAGCAGAGACAGCGCAGGCAATGGATTTAATGCATGGGAGCCGATCATGTGACTGGACTGGAGCGCCCTGGGCAGTGACAAAACTACCAGGACTGCAAAGGTCACACTTGTGACCACGTCCTGGCGTTCCTTCACCGTGGGTGGGGGAGTGCCAACCCATCAGGAAGGGGGGGCCCTCTGCAGAACATGGGCTCAGACCACACAGCTTCAACTTCCTTGTGACTTTTGTGATTTAGCATTGCAGTCTATGGCACTCGAATTGCACCAAAGTTTCAGAAAAGTAAAAGGGCCCTGCGATGGGAGTAAAGTGCCCTGTAATGGGGAGTAAAGGACCCCAGCGGTTGGGGGGCCCTTCATGGTTTCTTGCACCGGGGCCCTGAAGATTCTAGTTATACCTCTGGCCCTGGGAACAATTCAGTATAAGCATCTTCCTTCGACAGGGTAATTGGGAGGAGGGTGGAAACCACTTTAGGTTTAGTTAGATCTAGCCTGGAATTCCACTTTAATTTGCAGCAGAGACACACCAGGTCCTTTCCCTTGCTAGTCAGGGCTGTGCTGTGTGACAGAGGTGACCCTTGGCAGGTAAAACGGCTCATTTTTATGTGTATTTCATCTGACTGTCCTTTTGCCTGGAGTTCAGCAATAAGTGATAAATGTCAAAGAGACCAGTTCAGAAGAAAGATGTAAAGAAATATTTGTATTGAAAATATTGTAGGTTTGAACAGTCTTTCTGAATTATATTACGCACAACTTTGTTAAGAGCCCTTTCATATTATGCAATTTCATGCGATTTTGACACACATTACTGAGCAGGTTTAAGAACATTTTATGCAGTGGAGTTTATATGCAATACATTTATTCATTCATTCTGAGAAGTCGAGGAAAATTTAGACTAGGGCTTTTCCAGGTACAGATGAGCTAATGTACAAAAATGCATGTTGTGTAAGTTTTTATACAGTACATGCATTAATACACAAAAAAAAAAAAATGTCCTATATTTAAAAAATGCACTAAGCAGCAGCAAATAGCCATTATAGCCATTAACTAACCCCATAGGAATGGGTGGAATTCCTACTTGCACCAAGTTCCCCCAAGTCTACGTTATTTAATTTTAGCTCCTCCCTAAAGTGTATACATGTATTGCCCATACCCAGGGTACTTGCACATGACTATGGTGTATTCTAATCATCTAATCAATATTGCTGGCATAAAGATCCTGTGTAAAAAAGACAAGTAATAGTTTGTAAAGTGCTATTCTGTACAACATTTACATAAGCATAATTGGCCTGTACTTTCATTCCATTAAATAATAAGTTCAGCTTTTTAAAAAATTAAATGCACATCTTTTTGCAGGTAAAAAAAAAAAAATGTGAATTATTTTTATTACTAGGAGCCTGCAAAGCATTGCAATCGCCATCAGCAGAGGACTCCTGCAGACTTGTCCTTGTGTCTGTCTGCTGGTACCTTGTACACTGACAGGAAGATTCCCTGGTAGTCAATTGAGAACTACAAGCCGACAGCAGCAAAGGCTGTGGGGACGTGTATTTTCCCATTCACAGAACCCTGTGAATTAATGATGCGGCCGGGCGGGTGAAGCCCGGCACAGCCACTTTTTTGTTTTTTTAAATAGTGGCAGCGAGCGCAGGGGGGTGGGAGATCCCCGATTTGCCATCACTAGATTCAGCGGATCATGGAGACGCTGCAGGAGTGGGAACATGTTCTATCCCAAAAACAGGTGGAACATGTAACATGTTCCTAAAGGTGAACCTATCCTTTAAATATACATGTGTATGTGTGTTTACATTCTGACATGTGTACATAAACTAGTGACCTCAGATGCAGTTTTATATTGATTTTACAGATCTGAACGTAGTACATGTTAACTTATCTTCAAGAACTGAATGTTTGGGCCCATAGAAAACGACAGAACTGCTTTTAGATAAAACAAAAAACATGGCAGTACTGATTAAAGCGCTGCAATTTTTTGTCGTCGTGTCCATGAGTCCTAAAAGTGTACCTACAATTTACAGAGAACCCCTCTGAAAATATAAACATAACTAATCTGATGTGCCTGATATTTGATTTAGCTTTTAAACTAATATACTGACTTAAGGAAATGCACTCAACCGAAGTGTCCAGGATGATTCAGCTCCCACAAAGTGAGAATATGGGGATATTAGTCAGATATTAGTGAGTGATGAATCCTGTGACCCATCTGAAAGATCCCCACTAGTTGTCAATGCTTGTAAATGGTCAGTGACAATGAGTGTCTTTTTTTAGTCTTTACCACATTATTGAAAATATAGGTTAGGCTATTTCCGCAGAAAATTCTTCCTGCACCACAAAGTGAACTCAAAACATCAATTCAAACAGTAATGCATTTAAATTATTAGAAATTAGGTGTTTGAAATGCTGCTTTTGATTTATTGGTATAAAGAGTTATCCCTAGAACACTATGGGGTTGATTTACTAAAGGCAAATAGACTGTGTACTTTGCAAAGTGCAGTTGCGCTCTGAAAAAGCAGTTGCTCCAGAGCTTCATAAATGAGCAGAAGCTCTGCTGACTTCCATCGTCCAATCAAGTGCAAGCAAAAATGCTGTTTTTTTTTTTCCATTTCCATTGCATGTGATTTAGTATTTTTTTTTCAAAGTAAAGCTTCACCTCATTTACTAAGCTCTGGAGCAACTGCACTTTACAAAGTGCACTGTATTTGCCTTTAGTAAGTCATCCCGTTTCTCCAAACTAAAAGATTAGGAATTTTAAATGAGGTTGTACCAGAAAACAGTACTGAATTTTTGCTTTGAAAGCAAAACTATTTTTAACATCCAAATATAAACTTAGTTCGCCTCTTTTGGTATGGAAAAAGATAAATTGTGCCTTGGACATAAACAGTTTTTTTACATTAAGGTTTACGTTTTCATTTAAGGCTTTTAAAATGATCGGACTTAAGACTGAAAATGATTTGAGCTGTTGGTGAGCCAAAGAACTGTTCTACAACAGACTGGGTCCTTTTACTTTGATGCCACATGAATGGCTGTATAAAACAACCATTCCTGGTGGTCCAAAAGCAGTCTACTGCCAGATGGCACACCTGGTATATGTGCTTGCATGCAGGTGGCATCTGACTGCTAAGGATCAAGATGGTCTGCTCAAGTACAGAATGCCTAGGCCTTTCACACATGGGGTCTAAAAGAACTGAAGATAGGCTAAATCGGTGTTCTCCAAAATTAGGCCTGGGAGCTGGATGCGTCCCTTTGCTTGCCTTTATCTGGCCCTTGGGGCACTAGTCCCATCCTTACATTGACAATGGGACATAATTCCTCCCACTGACACCAACGATGGGGCCCCATTCCTCCCACTGACACCAACGATGGGGCCCCATTCCTCCCACTGACACCAACAATGGGGCCCCATTCCTCCCACTGACACCAACAATGGGGCCCCATTCCTCCCACTGACACCAACAATGGGGCCCCATTCCTCCCACTGACACCAACAATGGGGCCCCATTCCTCCCACCGACACCAACAATGGGGCCCCATTCCTCCCACTGACACCAACAATGGGGCCCCATTCCTCCCAATGACACCAACGATGGGGCCCCAATTCCTCCCACTGACACCAACGATGGGGCCCCAATTCCTCCCACTGACACCAACGATGGGGCCCCAATTCCTCCCACTGAGACCAACGATGGAGCCCCATTCCTCCCACTGACACGAACAATGGGGCAATATTCCTTCCACTGACACCAACAATGGGGAACTATTTCTCGAATACCAAAAAAAGGACATTGGTCAGTCCCGCTGACACCAAGACATTTTCTACTCCCACTGGCCACAGTCTGGTCCCTAAAGTCTACAGAAACTGGCCCTTTGTTTCAAGAGTTTAGAGACTCCTGAGCGAAATGATACAGAAATGGGTCTGTTAAGTTTAAGGGAAACCCTTACTCACAAATAGGTTAATTGAAATAAATTTCTATACAACTTCCCTGTAGAGGTTTGATGTTTCCCAAAGCAATAATGATGGTTTCACCTTCCGACAGGTGATTACATGAGCACTTCACACTATGGAATCCATGAGAGATGGGGCATAAAGTCATCATCTGGCTTTGTAATGACAGCAGTTGGGTGGATTTCTGTTGGGGAGGTTTAGTTGTTGCAGTAGAGACCAGAAAGGCCAACATGCAATTTAAATGTTTAGCATCCACTCAAAGTAATATTAGTGTTTAATGGCACTGGCCTTCGTGGCCTGTGATGTATACTTTTAGGACTGGCCCATTGTCTACGGACTCCTAGAGTAAAGCAACCTGTGTAAAGATGTGTTGCAAATCAACATAAAAAAAAAATTGAAATTGAAAGATATTCTAACCGTTTGCAGGACTGCCTCTGGACCTTTGTCTTCAGACTCTGTGGCTGCCTGTGTGATGGCATTAGTGGTTTCCTCCATTGTCTCCTCGGGCAGCTCTGCTCTAGTAGGCTGCTCCAAGTACTCCGGCTCTTTAACAGGAGCTGTGTGGACAGACAGAAAAACATCAAAGCCATTGTAATTATCAATATCTCTGGTGCATATGAATCTTACATGACGGGGCTTCCCAAATGGGTTTTAAGTGACAGTTATCTGACGCAATTTGCAAACCAAAAGCTACAGCCCGAATAAAAAAAATATGGAAGCTGACCTTCCGAAAAGCATGGTACAGAGGCGATAAATATTCAATTGGGGACACCTGTTGCGATGACAACTGTCTAAGATAGGAATTCTGCCCAAGAGATTTGCTTTCACTTTGTTGCAATTTAAAGAATGGAAATGAAGAAAATCTCCCCAATGGGACCAAGACAGCAAAAAATAAGCTGGTAAGATTTTTAACTCTTCACTACACTGCCCAAAATAAAAAGTTTGGGCTATACATTCTCTTTAAGCCTGTTGTATTTATAGTCCAGACTGCAAGTTTTAAAAATTGCATACATGAGCCACAATTTGATTTGCACTGAGTCAGTAATTATCACATATGTATATTACATCTCCATATAAAGACATCTGCAATACCAGACACGGAAGCTGGAGGAGGTTTTATGGTTTTCTGAGAAATCAGCATCTTCTCTTGCTCGGCTTTCCTGAGCTGTTCCTTGTCCCATTCTTCAAGCTCCTTTTCAAACCGTCTGTTGTCATCTTTGACAAATTCCTTTAAGTCAGGAGGTAGGGTGTCCATCCCTGACAACACCTGTCCTGTTTCCTTATCATATTCCTCTGGAAAGAGAAAGATAGGCATGTCATAACAAAAAAAACAAAAAAAAAAACAAACACTCACTTTAAGTCCCGGTTCACATTAGTACGATGACAGATATCACATGTGATTCGGAGCGCACTGCTCCAAAAAAAATCACATGCAATGTCTGTGCGATGTGAATTCAGCCATACAGATTGTATGGCTGAATTTGCATCGCATTCGGACACAACACGCACAAGACCCTTTTTGGGTCCGCAGCAGAATCAGATCGCATGGTGGTTCACACCAATGCGATCCGATTCATGTCCGAACTGACAGTTCACACTGCGATAATTGAACTGATCTGGGGGTGTCGTTAACTTTCTATTGACACCCCCAGCTATTCACATATGGCAGTGTGAACGGTCTGCGATTTGAATGCGATGTGGGAACCCGCAGTGGATTCGAAGGGTTCCCGCATCGCATATATGTGAACTGGCACTTACACTAAGTTTTATTGCAGCTCTCCACAAAAGGAAATTAGTGAGCTCTACTCCTGAAAGCCTCGCTAAAGACAATGATATACCAAGATTTACATGGTGCATTTAGCCTGTATAAGCGCTTTAACCCTTGGAGTCAAAGCCTTTTTCTGACAGTTGTTGCTTACAAGTAAAAATCTGTATTTTTTGCTAGAAAATTACGTAGAACCCCCAAACATTATATACATATATATATATATATATATATATATATATATATATGTATTATACACACACACACACACACACACGTGTGTACATACAGTGCGAAAGTATTTCGGCCCCCTTGAACTTTGCGACCCTTTGCCACATTTCAGGCTTCAAACAAAGATATAAAACTGTCATTTTTTGTGAAGAATCAACAAGTGGGACACAATCATGAAGTGGAACAACATTTATTGAATATTTCAAACTTTAACAAATAAAAAACTGAAAAATTAGGCGTGCAAAATTATTCAGCCCCTTTACTTTCAGTGCAGCAAACTCTCTCCAGAAGTTCAGTGAGGATCTCTGAATGATCCAATGTTAACCTAAATGACTAATGATGATAAATAGAATCCCCCTGTGTGTAATCAAGTCTCCGTGTAAATGCACCTGCACTGCGATAGTCTCAGAGGTCTGTTTAAAGCGCAGAGAGCATCATGTAGAACAAGGAACACACCAGGCAGGTCCGAGATACTGTTGTGGAGAAGTTTAAAGCCGGATTTGGATACAAAAAGATTTCCCAAGCTTTAAACATCCCAAGGAGCACTGTGCAAGCGATAATATTGAAATGGAAGGAGTATCAGACCACTGCAAATCTACGAAGACCTGGCCGTCCCTCTAAACTTTCAGCTCATACAAGGAGAAGACTGATCAGAGATGCAGCCAAGAGGCCCATGATCACTCTGGATGAACTGCAGAGATCTACAGCTGAGGTGGGAGACTCTGTCCATAGGACAACTATCAGTCGTATACTGCACAAATCTGGCCATTTCTTAAAGATATCCATAAAAAGTGTCGTTTAAAGTTTGCCACAAGCCACCTGGGAGACACACCAAACATGTGGAAGAAGGTGCTCTGGTCAGATGAAACCAAAAATCAAACTTTTTGGCAACAATGCAAAATGTTATGTTTGGCGTAAAAGCAACACAGCTCATCACCCTGAACACACCATCCCCACTGTCAAACATGGTGGTGGCAGCATCATGGTTTGGGCCTGCTTTTCTTCAGCAGGGACAGGGAAGATGGTTAAAATTGATGGGAAGATGGATGGAGCCAAATACAGGATCATTCTGGAAGAAAACCTGATGGAGTCTGCAAAAGACCTGAGACTGGGACGGAGATTTGTCTTCCAACAAGACAATGATCCAAAACATAAAGCAAAATCTACAATGGAATAGTTCACAAATAAACATATCCAGGTGTTAGAATGGCCAAGTCAAAGTCCAGACCTGAATCCAATCGAGAATCTGTGGAAAGAACTGAAAACTGCTGTTCACAAACGCTCTCCATCCAACCTCACTGAGCTCGAGCTGTTTTGCAAGGAGGAATGGGCAAAAATGTCAATCTTACAGCTGTAATCGCAGCAAAAGGTGGCGCTACAAAGTATTAACTTAAGGGGCTGAATAATTTTGCACGCCCAATTTTTCATTTTTTTTTGTTAAAAAGTTTGAAATATCCAATAAATTTCGTTCCACTTCATGATTGTGTCCAACTTGTTGTTGATTCTTCACAAAATATTACAGTTTTATATCTCTATGTTTGAAGCCTGAAATGTGGCAAAAGGTCGAAAATATCAAGGGGGCCGAATACTTTTGCAAGGCACTGTGTGTGTGTGTATGTGTATGTGTATGTGTGTGTGTATGTGTGTGTGTATGTATGATTATATATATATATATATATATATATATATATATATATACACACATATATATATACATACATACACACTGTGTACAGAAAGTATTCAGACCCCCTTAAATTTTCCACTCTTTGTTATATTGCAGCCATTTGCTAAAATCATTTAGGTTCATTCTTCTTCCTCATGAATGTACACACAGCTCCCCATATTGACGGAAAAACACAGAATTGTTGACATTGTTGCAGATTTATTAAAAAAGAAAAACTGAAATATCACATGGTCCTAAGTATTCAGACCCTTTGCTGTGACACTCATATATTTAACTCAGGTGCTTTCCATTTCTTTTGATCATCCTTGAGATGGTTCTACACCTTCATTTGAGTCCAGCTGTGTTTGATTATACTGATTGGACTTGATTAGGAAAGCCACACACCTGTCTATATAAGACCTTCCAGATCACAATGCATGTCAGAGCAAATGAGAATCATGAGGTCAAAGGAACTGCCTGAAGAGCTCAGAGACAGAATTGTGGCAAGGCACAGATCTGGCCAAGGTTACAAAAAGATTTCTGCTGCACTTAAGGTTCCTAAGAGCACAGTGGCCTCCATAATCCTCAAATGGAAGATGTTTGGGATGACCAGAACCCTTCCTAGAGCTGGCGTCCGGCCAAACTGAGCTATCGGGGGAGAAGAGCCTTGGTGAGAGAAGTAAAGAAGAACCCAAAGATCACTGCAGCTGAGCTCCAGAGATGCAGTCAGGAGATGGGAGAAAGTTGTAGAAAGTCAACCATCACTGCGGCCCTCCACCAGTCGGGGCTTTATTGCAGAGTGGCCCGACGGAAGCCTCTCCTCAGTGTAAGACACATGAAAGCCCGCATGGAGTTTGCTAAAAAAAAAAACACCTGAAGGACTCCAAGATGGTGAGAAATAAGATTCTCTGGTCTGATGAGACCAAAATAGAACTTTTTGGCCTTAATTCTAAGCAGTATGTGTGGAGAAAACCAGGCACTGCTCATCACCTGTCCAATACAGTCCCAACAGTGAAGCATGGTGGTGGCAGCATCATGCTGTGGGGGTGTTTTTCAGCTGCAGGGACAGGACGACTGGTTGCAATCGAGGGAAAGATGAATGCGGCCAAGTACAGGGATATCCTGGACAAAAACCTTCTCCAGAGTGCTCTGGACCTCAGACTGGGCCGAAGGTTTACCTTCCAACAAGACAATGACCCTAAGCACACAGCTAAAATAACGAAGGAGTGGCTTCACAACAACTCCGTGACTGTTCTTGAATGGCCCAGCCAGAGCCCTGACTTAAACCCAATTGAGCATCTCTGGAGAGACCTAAAAATGGCTGTCCACCAATGTTTACCATCCAACCTGACAGAACTGGAGAGGATCTGCAAGGAGGAATGGCAGAGGATCCCCAAATCCAGGTGTGAAAGACTTGTTGCATCTTTCCCAAAAAGACTCCTGGCTGTATTAGATCAAAAGGGGGCTTCTACTAAATACTGAGCAAAGGGTCTGAATACTTAGGACCATGTGATATTTCAGTTTTTCTTTTTTAATAAATCTGCAACAATGTCAACAATTCTGTGTTTTTCTGTCAGTATGGGGTGCTATGTGTACATTCATGAGGAAGAAGAATGAACTTAAATGATTTTAGCAAATGGCTGCAATATAACAAAGAGTGGAAAATTTAAGGGGGTCTGAATACTTTCCGTACCCACTGTGTATATATATATATATATATATATATATATATATATTTTTTAGCAGAGACCCTAGAGAATTGGCGATCATTGCAATATTTTATTTTACACGGTATATGTGCAGCAGTCAATCAAATGCATTTTTTTTTTTTTTTTTGGAAGAAATATACTTTTATGAATAAAAAAGCAAAAAAAAAAACCCCAAACAAAAAACAAAACAGTAAAGTTATCCCAATTTTTTTGTATAATGTTAAAGATGTTACGCCAATTAAATAGATACCAAACATGTCATCCAAAAAAATTGCGCACATCTGTGGAATGGGGACAAACTTTGGTTACCAAAAAATCTCCATAGGCGACGCTTTCAAAAAAAATGTTAACAGTTACTTGTTTAGAGTTACAGAGGAGGCCTTGTGCTAGAATTATTGCTTTCGCTCTAACGATCGCGGTGATAGTTTTAACACCGTTTACATATGGGGGCATGTCTTACATATGCATTCGCTTCTGCGTTCGAGCGAAGAGGGACATGGCACTTCGAATTTTTTTTTTATTATTTATTTAATTTTTACAATGTCCCAAAAAAATGTTTTAAACACTTTTATTGCAGTCACAAGAAATGTAAACATCCCTTGTGACAGTAATAGGCAGTGACAGGTACTCTTTATGGAGGGATCTGGGGTCTAAAAAGACCCCAAACCCCCTCTGCACTTAAAGCGTTCAAAACGCAAAAAGTCAGGCTGTTTTGAATGCTGTAATTTTTTTAAAATTTGGTGCCTTTAAGGCTCCAATACCAGGAAGGGATGTCATGACATTGCTTCTGGGTTTTTACATCAGAGCCCTGACTAAAGCCAAATCCGGCCTTGTTCAAGTCTTTGGCCAGCCGGCAGACGTGGGACGGGAGACCCGGTGAGCCGTGTAAGGCGGTGGTAAAGGGGGGTTGTCCTTGCTCCTTAGCCGCACCGGTTGGTATTATAAGAAAGCCGACCATTGGCATCAAACAGTACCTGGGTGATGCCTCTAACTGCAGGCATCACTCGGTACAACTCCCTGAAGCTGAGGCCATATATTTGCAGTCCATCTGTGCAAAGGGGTTAGTAAGTGTTATCCTTCTACTGTTACTATTCAGGTACAGTGGTGTTTAATCCCTTCACACCTGAAATCAGTATAATACCAATTTTCAGCACAGTGCCTATGCTAAGGATATGTAATAAACATCTTAAAAGAGGATCTTTTGCCCAACTTGAGCTTTCAAACCAGGCTGTCATGGGCAGCCAACGTCCCCACTAATGATCTCAATGCCAGCTGGAGGTCTCACTGACAAAATGTTAAGATACTCTTACATAAATATATACTAATATATATATATACTAATATATATATATATATATATATACACATACATACCACACACACACACACACACAAAACAGAATGGTTTTACAGGTGGAGGCCAATGATTTTTTCTGACTGTTTTTTACTAGTTTTGCATTTGGCTAGGGTTAGTGTCACTACTGGTAGCATGAGGCGATACTTGGACCTATAGAGGGTTGCACAGGCATTCCAACTCCTCTAGGATGGCACATCAATATGTGCCTTTGCCAGAAGCTTTGCTGTGTTTCCCAGCACAGTCTCAAGAGCACGGAGGAGATTCCAGGAGACCGGCAGTTACTCTAGGAGAGCTGGATAAGGCCAAGGAAGGTCCTTAACCCATCAGCTGGACCGGTATCTGCTCCTTTTTACAAGGAGGAACAGGATTGAGCACTGCCAGAGCCCTACAAAATTACCTCCAGCAGGCCACTGGTGTGAATGTCTTTGACCAAACAATCAGGAACAGACTTCATGAGGGTGCCCGGCATGGTAGAGCTCAATTGGCATTTGCAGAGTAACACCAGAATTGGCAGATCCGCCACAGGCACCCTGTGCTTTTCACAGATGAGAGCAGGTTCACCCTGAGCACATGTGACAGACCCGAAAAGGTCTGGAGAAGCCATGGAGAATGTTATGCTGCCTGAAACATCGTTCAGCATGATCAGTTTGGTGGTGGGTCAGTGATGGTCTGGGGAGGCATGTCCATGGAGGGACGCACAAACCTCTACAGGCTAGACAATGGCACCCTGACTGCCATTAGGTATTGGGATGAAATCTTTGGACCCATTGTCACACTATTCGAAGGTGCAGTGGGTCCTGGGTTCCTCCTGGTGCACGACAATGTCCAGCCTCGTGTAGCCATGTAGTGAGAGTATGCTGCCAGTTTCTGGAGGATGAAGGAATTGATACCACTGAATGGCCCCTACCCTCGCCTGACCAAAATCCAATTGAACACTTCTGGACATTAGGTTTTGGTCCATCTGACGCCACCAGGTTGCACCTCAGTCTGTTCAGGAGCTCAGTGATGCCCTGGTCCAGATCTAGGAGGAAATACCCCAGGACACCATCTGTCGTCGCAAAATGAGCATGCCCCGACATTGTAAGGCAAGCATACAAGCTTGTGGGGGCCATACAAACTACTGAGTACCACTTTGAATTGCTGCAATGAAATTTCAGCAAAATGGACTAGCCTGCTGCATCATTTTTTTCACTTTGATTTTTGGGGTGTCTTTGAATTCAGCCCTCTGTAAGTTGATCATTTTAATTTCCATTAAACGATGTGGCATCCTTTCGTTCCTAACACATTACCCAGTCCATATCAGTATAGATATCCAGCCTGAGATTTTTTTCCCCATTGAGATCTGATGGGTTTTCAAAGTGCTCCTTTGTATTCCTTCGGGAATACATCTTCATTGTAAATAGGTAAGCAAAAGAGGTTCCCGAATTCCCAGAACAACAGATCCCAGATCAAGAGACTGTGTACTACATCTATGTCTGATCACAAAATTATGACCTGTGTGGGTAGGCTCTGCTCATTTGAATTTCAAGAAGTTTTAATTAAGGCTGGCATTAAAGTTACCTTGTATTAAGTGCTGTTCGTGCTCGTTTATATACATTAAACAGTAAGCGCTGGCATTTCTGTACCCTCCAAAGGAATCCCGCTCTAGCTCTTCCCATGAAGACTTCGTGACTGAGATGTCATTATATTTCATCCACCTCTTCTCATTGTGGTCAAAAATATATGCCCAGTAGTGTCCGGCATTCGCTTGGCCTTCATGGACCAACACTGCGTGTAACCTGTATGGAACCTGGAACGAAATTGCAGAAATTATATTCAAGTGTTTGAGTGACCATTGTCAACAGGTTGAAACAGTGCGGCTCTAAAGTTACGCAATTTTGAGTGCAACTTGGATGCGACTTTACACACTCTGGCACTCAAGTCACAAGAAAGTCTCATCAAAGTCACTGCAACTAAGTCACAGATTGGAACAGGTACCATTGAAATCAATGGGCTGCAACTTGTCATGCAACTTTGTGTCCAAAGTCACATGAGAAGTCGCACTAGTGTAATGGAGCTTTAGGCTGCTCTAGTGGTGATAACAGCTGCTTCCAAGCATCACTCACTCCTGTAGAGAGATTGTCAAAGTTCTTGGAAAGTTTTTGTGTGATGAGGTTGACCCTTCTTTCTTGCCATTGAGAACAGGAAAGGAAACTAGTCACTGTGTTTATTACAAGCAGTTCTGTAGTGCAGTCAATGTACACGCTGTATAGTCACATCAGTCGCTGCTCTAAAAGATCTCAAAAATCATACCGCAAATGCATACATTCACAAAGGAACCAAATACATTACCAGCATGTTTTCTGAGCATGAGAGAAAACCAGAGTATCGAGAGGAAACCCATTCAAGCATAGGGAGAACATGGAAATAGTATGCTGACTGGGTCTCAATTACTTCAGTGCTGCAGGGCAGAAGTGCTAACCACCAAGGCTGGGCTGCATTAAATGCTATGGTAGATATTAAGTAGTATATTGTAGTAGGTACTGCACATGAAGATGTCTCCCCATCTATCATGCTTAGTGCTCATCAACAGTAATGAGCAAAAGCTTTTTTCATTTATAAAATAACCTAAATATTCCATAGCAGCCCTTTTCATAAAAATTAATCTTAATTCACAACAAGAAGGAAATAAAAATGCAGTTTGCATAAATTCTATGTTACTGCAGTAAACCTTGCATCATTTTGTAGGACATTTTCATGTTTTACTTGCTATCACAATTTTATTTAGTGTACAATTTTAAAGTACACGTTTGCAGATTTAACCTTTAGTAGCTATGTGCATGAGCTTTCTTGCTGAATGATTTTTCAGAGAAAATCCATAGCTGGAATAAGCTACCTAAATATTGTCTTGTATTCAATGAACCTTTGCAGCTTTAAGTTTAAAGGTTAAGTTCACCTTTGCAAAAAGATGTGCATTCATTTTTATTTTATTTCTTTACAGTTAAAAAAAAAAAAAATGTGTATTTACTATGTTTTTTAGTAGAAGCCTGCAAAGCATTGCATCCAGGAACAGCAAATCGTGGGTGCAATGCAGGGCTCTTGCAGACTGACTGTGCAAGCTGTCTGCTTAAACCTCGTATGGGCAGGCAGTTGCAAACTGACAGGAAGCATCAATGAACAAGGGCACCCAACAGCACTCAGGTAGTTCATTAAGAACTACAAGCCGACAGCCACAAGGGCTGTTGGCACTTCTAGTTCGCACATTTAGCCCTTGTTCACAATGAGGGTGGGTTGAAATCTGTGAGTTCAGCATGTCAGTGCAAGTTCGGGGGCGATTTGACAGACATCTGTGTGGGTTTCTGCACAGATGTATTTTGAAATCGCCCCCAAAGTCAGCAAAGAAAATGCAGAAACTACTTTTGGGAATCGGTGCAGGGTCGCACCGATTCAGATGGTGCCATTGCGGGCAAAAGGCATGTGATTTGACATATCAATTAGGCCCAATGTGAACAGGGGCTTACTCTGTGAATGAATTATGTGGCCGGAGCTGTGCATGGCAGTGTTTTTTTTCTAAATTGTGACATTGAGTGCGGGCAGTAGATCCCCAGCTAACTGTCAAAATGGGGGATCGGAGGGTGTAGGGGCTGTTGCAACAGTAACATGTTAACCAAAGGTGAACTTATTCTTTAACCTGAGTTTGGCCATATGCAGTCTGTTAAGCAAGCATCATTGGAACCATTTGGGTGGTTTATGATATTTTTGGTGGTTTAGGATTTTTTAAGAAAGCAATAAGGTCCCCTGGATCTCAGAGGGGGGTTTCTTCCTGGACACTGTCCAACCTCAGATTTTTTTTCACTCTTTTGTAGAGAACAGTGAAGAAGAAAATGATACGATAAATCCCTACAAGTCATGCTTGGGAAGCCATCTTTACATCTATAGCCACCCTTAGATTTGTTCTTACATAAAGTCTTTACACAGAAACCAAGCTATTAAATGCTTAATCATAGCAATTATATATTATTAACCTCATTTTTATATATTTTTTTTCTAATCAGCTTGATAATGCTGCTTAATGAACAATAAATGTCACTCTCTGGACTGCGACCGCTCTTTTCATTTTTGGTGGTTGCCTGGGAAACACTTGGTGATGTACACAGACTTTACTTTGACTAAAAATAAGTCACACAGAGATCCGAGCTCTCTAGAAGCACTGTATGAGGACAGCAGAGCAACAAAAGCTGCTCATTCTGTAGTTCCCCCCAGGCATTCACACAGTGGCTGATACGTTCTATGTTACACTAGATCTCCAAAGTTTCTACGTAAAACGGCCAGTTTACTGTTCTTCAGACTTATAGGGGGCCGGATTGTGGCCACCGGTAATATGCATTTGTTTCTGGCATCGGTAAGAGTAAAATGTGCCCCATCTAAGGGGAGAAATAACGCCCCATTGTTGAGGTCAGTGGCAGGAATTTTGCCCCATCATTAGTGTCAGCAGGCAGAATAGTGGGGTTGATTTACTAAAACTGGAGAGTGAAAAATCAAGTCTGCATAGAAACCAATTAGCTTTCATGTCAAAACTTAATTGAACAATCTGACTTTAGAAGCAGATTGGCTACCATGCACTGCTGCACCAGATTTTGGACGCTCCAGTTTTAGGAAATCAACCCCAGTGTGTCATATCAGTGGGTTGAATAGTGCCCCAAGGACTGCATCTGGCCCCCAGGCCACAGTTTGGAGACCCCAGCACTAGAGAATCACGTATTCATTCTCTCCAGACAGGATATAATTCGGTACATAAACAGAATCACACGTACTTGTGTCATCAGCTTGTCTGAGTACATGAGTTCTATCGTCCGGTGTATTCTACCGATACTGTCCTGTAGATCTGTAAAAAGAGCAGTGTTACTTATACTGACAAATCATTTCATATAGCAATGCTTTGTAAGCTCAACAGCTAATAATTTAAGACTGTGTAAACATTTCTGCTGTCTGTTGTTGAACTATACCTGAAAACAATTATTTCATGTACTGTCCATTACTCTAACCCCATACACAGGCTTGGCGATGGGCTCTGAATTTCAGACACCAACAGACAGCCATATGTATTCCTTTTAGTTTTTCCCTGTTTTTGTTGTTTAATACTCTCTTTAATTCTGTACGTCACAATTGTTTTTGCATTTCAAGTGGGGTGTATAGAAAGAATGATGTTCCAATTACATATAAACCCATTTTATTTCACTTTTATCACCCCTACTATGCACTATGAAAGAGCTATACATTTTGAATGTATGAAGATGCCTTGCAAGCATTTATACTTCAATGTGACATTCTTTTCTATAACTAAATAAAAAGAATAAAATGGGATTTTTGACTTACAGTAAAATCCATTTCTCTGATGTTCATTGACGGACACAGCTCCTGATCTTCATAACCACTGGGTTATACTGCCCCCTACAGGATTAGGACACTAGGCAGAAAAAAAGCCTGGCTACACCAATGGGCAGTCCCAGGGGGAATACTCCCTCTCTCTTCTATAGGTACTCAGTTTTGTTACAAGCAGTGTCAGAAGAATTACAACTCCACAGAGGGGCAGGTGCTGTGTCTATCGATAAACATCAGAGAAATGGATTTTACGGTAAGTCAAAAATCCCATTTTCTCTTTCGTTCATTGACGGACACAGCTCCTGATCTTCTTAACCATTGGGACGTCCCAAAGCAGTCTTAAACATGAGGGGTGGGAGCAACGAAAAATAAACTCCTAAGGCTAACTATAGCCAACCAGGTAAACCGGAGCTCAACCAAAACAACTGCAGCTCACCTGAAAAAAACAAACAATACGTCCTCAAAAAGGACCAGGTCTTCTAAACAGCAGCCTGCAAAAACCTTGTGGCCAAAGGACACATATAGGACTTCATAGAACTTTGTGAAAGTGTGCACCGACGACCAGGAAGACCTAGGAGGCACTGAGTACCCGAGTAGAATGCACCTTGACAGGGAAAGAAGGAACCTGGCCCTTAGATTGTATTTAGTTTATGCTATGCTTCATATTTGATACACCTTTTTGCATATATTTCTTTTGATCTAGATATTATTCCAGATCTTTCTCATCACCAATTAATTTCCTATTAACACTTATCACTTTAATTGTCCACCGACATTTATACCTCATATATCTTATAGTGTGGTTATTCCTTTATACATTTTCATATTTTTACACTGCACGTGTAGTTCTTTGTCATATCACTTACCAACACTTTTGCACACTCATTATTAGGCAGCGCCAACACCCTACCCTTTCATCACTTTCCACTTCTTGTGCCCCCCTGGTGATTGACATAAGTCACGGCTGTGGCATTGTCCGATTGAATGCGCAGAATTTTTTCCGAGGACGCCTCCGCGGCCAAACAGGCTGGCATCCGTGGAGACAACTGTCCAACAGAAGGGGAGGAAGTATTTGCCCAGCCGAAGCACTAGAGAACGAAGCCATCATATCAGGGACTCTTTCGTTCCCCGACTCAGCTGTATTGGATTGTCCAGAGACTGTGGATTCTGGTCCCATTTGGCCAGAACCTCCCTTGCAGGGACCTCGTATGGAACTGTGCAAACGGAACCGCCTCGAAGGTAGACACCATCAGGACCAGCACCCGCATGCAAGTCCAGAGGCATTACCATCTGCTGAAAAGCAGGAGACGAATTGCAGTCTTCTGGAGTTTGTGAAGGGAAAGGAGCATGCTAGCTAAGGCCAAGTCCAGAGTCAGACCCAAATAGTTCAGCTTTGTGGACGGAAATAGAGCAGACTTCTGAAAATTCAGAATCCAGCCAAACTCCCTCAAAAGGTCGTATGGTGATTTCTAGGTTTTCCACCAGAGCAGGAGATTCTGCTTGCAAAAGGTCGTCCAATTAGCCCAGTACCGCGATCTCCCATTGGTTTAACAATGCTAGCACTGGGGCCAACACTTTGGTGAAGACCCGAGGAGCAGAGGCGAGACCAAAGGGTAATGACACAAACATAATGCTCCTCTCCCACGGTAAAGTGAAGGAAGCGCTGGTGACCAACGCATATTGGAATGTGAAGGCAAGCGTCCTTGATGTCGATGGAGGCGAGAAAATCCCCAATGCAGGGAAGCCACCACTGTGTGGAATGGACTCCATTCTGAACTTCTGCCCTTAAAATTAAAAATTCTTGCACTGCCTCAAAAAGAGCCTGTAAGAGGACCAAGGATAGTCGCACGTTGGAAGGAATATCCTACCGTAGCGTAAGAACAAAACTCGATCTTGTAGCCGGACCATATGACCTCGTGGACTCACTTTTCTTGTACCAGGGAAGTCCACGGGTACGGAAACCAGCGAAGACATCCCCCCACCCCAGATACAGATGAGGGCGCACCTTCCTGCTGAAGGGGCCTTGTCCGCGGGTCTGGAGAAGCCGACTCTTGACTTGCCAGACCAAGTTCGCTTGGATCCTCCAGAGGGGGCCCTGAAGGGCTTCAATGGAGCAGTCCACTTCTTAAGAAGGGACTCCTCATATGGGTATCGCCTAGCAACTCGCTTCGGGACCCTAAGGGGATGCTTTGGTCATCCCCACTCTTTAGTGACAATTCTGTCAAAATAGGAGGGGAAAGGGAACACCTGATGACCAACGGCGGTGCTCGCCCCGGCTCGCCTCCGTGGACAGTCAATAATGAAAAGAAATGACTGCACTCAGATGTGGTAAAAATCCAGGTTTATTGGACATCCCAATGTGACAAAAAAGTGGCAAGGTAGACGCGTTTCACACACTAAGATGTGTGCTTAATCATGATTATGATGAATCTTGATTAAGCACACATCTTCGTGTGTGAAACGGGTCAACCTTGCCACTTTTTTGCCACATCTGAGTGCAGCCATTTCTTTTCATTATTGATTGTAGATCACACAGGAAAAAACCAGGAGAAAAAGTCTATCCAAAAAAGAAAAATTGCCAGGACCAGAGATCCCAGTAAGGAACTAGGTCCTTACATCTAACTAGGCAGAAAAAAAAAACCTATAGTACCTATAGCAGATAAACCCCCTGGGACTGCCCATAGGCATAGCCAGACTTTTTTTCTGCCTAGTGTTCTACTCCTGTAGGAAGCAGTATAATCAATGGTTAAGAAGATCAGGAGCTGTGTCCGTCAATGAACAAAAGAGAAATATAGATTATCCAAAACAAACTGGAAACAAACACGTCATCAGCATACCTAAATGCTCAGTGTGAGTCTTTTTTGTCACAAGACAACATTCAAAGGCTCATAAAGAGCATTTAGGTGTGCTTTTGAAATTCCTTATTTGTCAGCTTCAACAGCCCCTACCACTGGACGTTACTGCAGAAACCACCTTTTCAAAAGATATGAAAGCGGTTTGAAGTGCTGGCCTTGAACGGTTAAAATCTCAGCCGGTTCAGCAGGAAACTGCCAAGATTTGAAACATGTGTGGGCAGGCTGAATGTACCAAGCTGATCGATCAACTTGGTACAACCAGGCTAATGGATTCACTTTTGTGATTATTGCTAGCGGCTGCTATAGCTATAGCCACTAGCAATAATCGTGGTCTTCTAAATAAAAAAAAATAATACCGTAGCTGTAAAAAATACTATAGCCGCTGACTTTTATTAGGACACTTACCTGTCCACGAGTCACCCGAGCCGATTTTTCAGTTGGCTCTCGGGTACTGCTGCCGCCATCTTGGCTAAGGGAAACTGGCAGTGAAGCCTTGCAACTTCACAGCCAGATCCCTACAGCGCTGTGCTTTGTGAATGGCCAGGCTGTGAGGTATGAGGGGGGCCGAACTTCGGCTGAGTTGGCCAAAGCAAACTCAGCCGGAAGTGAGAGCGGGTATCTGTCCCCCCTAAAAGGTGCCAAATGCAGCAGCAGGGAAGGGGGGGGGGCAGGTGAGCGGAGCTTCCCCTTTTGTGTGGAGCTCCACCTTACCTGCAGCAGAGAAAAATAAGGACTCCTGCCCTGTCGGAGAGGTTTCTACAGTGTGGCAGAGAGGTGTAAATCTCAGGACTGAATGGACAAATACAAATCCTTTGGCAGGTAAAGTAGCTCTTGTTGATGTATTTTAAGATTTATATTTTATATTTAGCGGTTTGCCTGGAACTTAGGTTTAAGATATTTATGTATTATTTTACAACACTAAGAATACATGGCTCTAGCTAGCTGCTATGGAGACAATGGCATAGTTGTAGACAATTTCTCTCTCACAAACATGAGAGGTCAGAATTATTTTAAAAACAATTAAGCAACAAATTCCTGCATCTACACACCTCTAGTGTCAGTTTCCACCTCCGTCCTCCAGCGGTGTAAACACCCTTCTAATACTGTCAGCTCCTCGTCTGTAATATTGCGCGGTGCTGGGTGCATAGGTAGATCTGGAGGTATTCTGGACTGGGTGAACGGTTTGTGAATGATGGAACGCTGGTTGGACTGAGGCTCACTGGATGAAGAAGGCCCTTGATGTTCCATTGTGCTAGGATTAATAAAATATTGCCAGTCAAGAGTGACAGTCAACTAGAGATAGACAAATCTGGATGCAGTGGTTCTGCCTTATCAATCAATTCAGGTTGAGGGGGGCTTACAAGCAGCTGGATGTAATGTCATTCTTTAGAACTAAACCAGAAATTAAGTTCAAGTTCATGTATGAAAAGGTTTGTACAAAACAATCAATATTTTATTTTAAACAGATTTAAAAAAAATTCTAATCCTGAACTACATGCATCACAGAAACAGAAGAGTGAGGGCAGAAAAACACCAAGTGGTCTATAAAGTTTTAATATAAATTTCGGTTTCTCCCAATCCTGTTTAAATTTGCTTTCCGCCTACCAACTAATAACTCTGCTGGAAGTTTGCTCCCAACACCAACTATTCTTTCAGTAAAATAATACTTTCTAAAGTTAGTTTTGGACTTTCCTCCTGCTAGCTTTGGGTCATGTCTCCATGTTATTGATCTTAGCTTCATGAAATAATGCCCTCCTGAACCTTATTCACGTCCCTAATGTATTTGAAGCATGCCCCTTTCTTTTTTTTCTCCAGACTGTACATATTAACCACTTGCCGACTGCCACACGACTATATACGGCGGCAGTCAGCCCCTTCTGGGCAAAGCGACACACCGGTACGTCGCTCGCCCTCGAGCGTCTAGGGGGCGAGTGCGCGCCACCGGAGGCGTGCTCCCGCCCCCGCTCGTTCACGGACATTCCAGCGCAAGTGACCGGCGGCTCCGATGTCTGCCAGTCACTCGCAATCGTCCGCTGCGGAGGGAGAAAGGCAGGTGGCTGATGTAAACAAAGCCGCCTGTCATTCTCCCTGGTGTAACTGCAGAGATCATACGATCCTGCTATGTAGGATCGTATGTCTCTGTGGTTACATCAAAAGCCACAACCCCTCTTTACAGTTAGAAGCACTCCCCTAGGGACACACTTAACCCCTGCATCTCTCTGGACCGGACAAAGTCCCGTCATGAGGGGGAGGAGCCTGACGGCGTGCACGTAGGCTGCCGGGAGATGGCTGTCTAAAACATGAAGGAGCGGTGTGTCCTTTCCCTCCTTGATCCATCCTTTGACCCGACTCCAGTGCACCGAATGTCCGCTGAGGCGTGCAAAATCGCGGGCACTGTGTAGACCTTCGGCCCCCCTCCACTCGCCCCCCTCCGCCCGGCCTCACTCACCTCCCTATCCTGGGGCTCTTGATCGGGGCTTGCTGGGAGCTCTGGGTCCGTCCTGGCGTGCGGCGGTGTTCTCCCCTTGATCTGATGGTGCGGTCCGGATGAACTCTCGCAGGGTTACATGGACCAGGAAGCGGACGCCGTGTTGTCGGAGAGAACTGCCGGCAGGAAGCAAGTAGGAAGCAGACCTAGCTCCCTATGGGAGTGAAGGAGTAAGCCGCTGCCGCCTCCGTGAGCCTGGGAGAACCACACGCCGCACTGGGACATCTTTGAGCACCACCATTCAGCCACCCAGCTTCTCATCCATCACCTCTGCTAAAACAGCCCACAGAAGAAGAGCAGCAGCAGCAGCAAAATCGTGAGTAAAGGGAATAAAACCTTTCTCCTTTACTGGTTTAAAATGTTAATGAGAGAAGCAGGTCCCGAGGGAGCGGTTCTCAAGAGAGCTGCCCGGCTCACCTGAGTCCTGTGAGCGCTGGGAAGTGCACAGTGTAGCTGAAAGGGAGAGAAAGTCTCCTTATCACCTCGTCCTGTCCCATCCCGTCCAGCACTGCCATCTTGGAGACGCTGCTGCCTTGCTGCCTGAGAGCTGGGAGGCTGAGGAGGACAGGAGAGCAAAAGCCTACAGATGAACAGAGAGTATTTTAAGAGAGGACAGTCTATTTAAAACCGTGAGTTACAGAGGAGTAAACCCTCTTTTCATATCATCTCTACTGTCATCTTATTGTTTTATTAGAAGGACTTTCAAAGACTCTCTAGAGATAATATACAATAAAACAGCATGTTAAAAAATATAAAGCCAGCACACCTGAGAGTGACCTAGCTACCCCATGTGTTAAAAACAGTATATTCACATTAAGCGTCTTTTACCGGAGTAGCAGGTGCAACAGTCTCTCCATTTTTTAAATCAGCACACGTCTATACCACATGGCACTCCGGCAGTTGGACCATTATATGCCGGTATATACATATGCATAGCTAAATTAGTAGGCGATGGAATGAAGGACCTACACAGAGATCCATAAGGAGAACACAGGTGTGAATAAGGCTCTCGGATCTGTAAAAAATAATTAACATTTTTACTTCTGTGAAATAAAACCCGGCGCTGCCAAGCATTTTTGTATGCCATACAGCTTGAGTTTGGCTCAGCCAGCAATAGCTGGAATTATAAGGAGCGAGCCCTTAACAAAGTGGGAGTCCTACTCAATCTATTTTTATTCTTATTTTTTTTTCTTCTTTTCTCCTTTTACTAACATTTAAGGAGGGGATCCACCCCAGCCTGTATAAGGACTTGAGCAGGGAGCTGGAAGGCGGGAAGCACCCCATACCTCTATTCTATACTTCCGCCTGTTAATACGAAGTCAATATAGAGACTACCTGGCCTTATTGTGTCTCCCTTTGGCAATAATGCAAACATATTCTGTACTGTATATCCATACTGTATAACTTATTTTTGAGTACCAACATATTGACTTGTGAGATTTTATAAAGGAATCTCGGAACCACCTTTAACACAATGAGGGGTAAATCTACAAGAGGAGGAGCTATTGCAAAATCACCAAGGGTGACCTCAAGTCCTAACACAATCAGGAAATTTATGACACAAGAAAATTCCTTAGAAAAAACATCTCAGGAAAAACAACAAGGAACAGGAAAGAAGAGAGTGGAGAAAAGTCAAAAAGCTGAAGTAACTAAATCACCTATCAGTTCAGCAAACTCTGAGATAAGCTTAAGGACTGAAAATGAGGAAGAGGAAGAGGAAGAACAGGGAGAAACAAAAGAACATGCCCCTACAAAAGGTGATATGCGAGAAATGTTTGCAGAATTAGAAAAATCACTAAAAATCGAATTGGTTAAAATCCAGACCGACCTAGGACATGTCCAGATGGATCTGGGACATGCCCTGGGCCGGGTAGAAGAACTAGAGAAAAAACAAGAAGACCAAACAAAAATAATACAGGGAATGAGAAAAGAAATAAACAAGACTAAGAAAAAAGCCAGAGATCTAGCTTACAAATTAGAGGATCAAGAGAACAGAGCAAGACGAAAAAATTTGAGGATTCGAGGATTAAGGGATACATCACAGGAAGAAAACTTGGGAGATAAACTTCAAAAAATCTTAAACCCAGTATTAGGTAGAGGGGAAGAAGATCAATTGCTGATTGAAAGAGTCCACCGCATAAGAAAACCGACAGGAATCCCAGCAGAATCACCTAGAGATGTGATAATCAGGTTTCAAAATTATACAGACAAAGCACAAATATGGGAAAACTTAAAGAAGAATAAATCATTAATAAATACAGGAAATACAGAAAATGACAAGATACAGATATTTACAGACTTAGCACCGGAAACATTGAGGAGGAGAAGAATTTTAAAGCCATTGACAGAAGAGATGCAAAAACAAGGAATTAGATACAATTGGGGGTTCCCAGCTAGCCTAATAGGAAAAAGAGATGGACGATCAGCAAAACTCACTTTTCCAGAGGAAACTCAAGAATTTTGCAAAAAACTAGATATACAAGAGCCAAATATGCCCGGATGGTATGAAAATGACAAAGGAGAAGAACCACGAAGAAACTCACAGACGGAAGAACAGCAATGGACACTAGCCAGAAAGAACAAAAGATAAAAAATACGGAAATATTACCTAAATAATGAAAGCTTGGAGAGAACTTTGCAGAGTAGGACGTAAATATACATATATAGGGGGTTGCTTTTTTTTTTTTTTTTTTTTTTTTTTTCTTCATCCCCTTTCCCTTTCTGCCATACTCTGTGAGGTTCTCTCTTATCCATGTATTGACATGAACTGTGTGGGAGGACTGAGGGAGGGAGGAGGGGCTGGGGGGCGGAGGGAAGGTGAGGGAGAGGGAGGGAGGGGAAGGGAGGTAAGCTATATAAAGGAAATAGGATAGCCCCCCCAAAGGCCGGAATGTCCTTCCAATTGAGGAAGGAGATAGAACGTGCTAATCCATTAGAGCACCACCCCAAAAGAAAATGGGTATCAGGGAGAATGACCCAAAGAAACAACTAAATACCCTAAGATCAAAAGTGGATCAAAAGAATATCAATATGAGACGGAGAGGGATGGAGGCGGGGGGGAGGGGGGGGAGGTGGAGGGATGGGAGGAGGGGTAGAGATAGGGAAACTCCCCACTGCCTAAAAGGAAAAGAAATTTTAAAAGTTTGTCAGTCCAACAACATGGGTAGAATGCTGTTAGCGGAATTTAAATCGATCCAGCGCTTCCGTGTTCAAGGAGGAGCTGGCTCGAGTAGAAAAGATAAAAATGAAAGATGAACAACTAAAAATAATAACATATAATGTAAGAGGATTAAATTCCCATATAAAAAGATATAAAATATTGGAAGAGTTGAGGAGAGAAGCAGCAAATATAGCTTTTCTGCAGGAAACGCATATTTCTCTCCACTCGAATATAAAACTTTTTTCCAAACACTTTCCTAAATGGTACTATGGGGACTCACCAATAGAGCGTGCAAGAGGGGTAGCAATAGGAATAGCAAGAAATATAGAATTCTCCCTAGAAGAAATGAAAACAGATCCAAATGGCCGATATATTTTTCTTAAGCGTCAAATAAGGGGGATGGAGTTGACATTAGCCAATATCTACAATCCAAACAAAAAACCAAGTGAATATCTGGGGAGAATCCTATATGATCTAGAGAGCTTTAAAAAAGGCTATGTGATAATGGCAGGGGATATAAATTTCTGTATTGACCCAAGTGTCGACAGTACATCGGGTGTAAGGATGCTGGGAGAACAAAAACTAAGGAAAATAGGGAAAAAACTACATCAGAACCAACTAGTAGATGCATGGAGGATTCAACATCCAAAAAAAAGAGACTACACTTATTACTCCTCAATACACTCGATGTACTCAAGACTGGACTATTTTTTTATTGACCATCGTCTACTAGAATTTATGGAAAGTACAGAAATAGGCACAATCACATTGTCAGACCACGCACCTCTAATTTTAACAATTAAGATACCGATCCACCACAAAAGTATGGGAACATGGAGGTTAAATGAAGAACTAATTTTAGAGGAAGAAATAGGAAATAAAATAGAAAAAGAACTAGAGTTTTATTTTCAAAAGAACGACACACCAGAAATAGCATCTGCTACACTCTGGGAGGCACACAAAGCTTATATCCGAGGAATATTAATATCCAGTGCGTCAAGAAAAAAGAAAGAGAGGACTAATCAAATTAATACACTTATAAAAGAAATATACGATCTAGAACAAAAACATAAAAAAGAATTTAAAAAAGAAATAGAGAAAAACCTTATAATAAAAAGAGATGAATTAAAAGATCTATTGGAAGAGGAATCTAGAAACCATTTCAATAAGATTGCTAGATACAGATACAAATTTGGAAATAAACCAGGAAGATCCCTAGCGAGATTACTGATGAGGAAAAAATCAAAAAATTACATAGAAAAAATCAAAAACAGTAAAAACGAAATAATCAACTCAACCACAGGAATAGCTAAAGCCTTTCATGCCTTTTATAGCACTTTATACAATGTCCGAAAGGAAGAAACCCCGAAAATAAGACAGGAAAAAATAATAAATATCCAAAAATATATTAAGGAAGCAGATCTGCCTAAAATTCCAGAAGATAAATTGGAACTTCTTGAAGCTCCAATTACGGAAAATGAAATAAGAGAAGCATTAAAAACTACTCAAAATGGAAGGAGTCCAGGTCCGGATGGATACACAATAAAGTACTATAAAAGATTCAAAGAAATATTAATTCCAAAAATGCAAAAATATTTGAATAAAATAGGGAAGGAAGACCTAAGAGAAGAATCTCTAATGGCATACATTACGGTAATACCGAAAGAAGGGAAAGATCAAACCCTCTGTTCTAGTTATAGACCAATTGCGTTGTTAAACGCAGACACAAAATTATTTGCGAAAATCTTGGCAACAAGACTAAAAGAGTTACTAAAAATGTGGATCCATCCGGATCAAACTGGATTCGTTCCAGGCAGAGAAGGGAAGGATAATGTGATTCGTACCCTACTTCTGTTACAAAAAACAAAAAAATATGAAGTCCCCTCCATCCTGTTATCAATTGATGCCGAAAAGGCTTTTGATAGGGTGGATTGGGACTTCATGAAAGAAACCATAAAAAATTTAGGGATTGGGTCAAGAATGAGGCAATGGATAGAGGCATTATATAATAACCCTACGGCAAAAATTAAAATAAACGGAAGCCTATCAGAGAAATTTGGAATGAGTAACGGGACGAGACAGGGGTGTCCCTTATCACCCCTATTGTTCGTATTAACCCTGGAACCATTATTGGCAAAAATTAGACAAAATAAAGACATAAAAGGAGTAACGGTAAACCAAGACGAACACAAAATCGCAGCCTATGCGGACGATTTATTATTCATCGTTACAAATCCAAGGATTACTCTTCCAAACATTCAAAAGGAGTTAAAAGAGTATGGAAAGTTGTCAAACTTTAAAATAAACCCAATAAAATCAGAGATTTTGAATATAAGGTTAAATATCCAGGAAGAACAAACAATAAAAACATACTTCCCATATACGTGGACAAAAGAAAAATTAAAATACTTAGGGATATATTTAACACCACAAACTGGAAAACTATACCAAGCTAATTATATACCGTTACTGAACGAAATAAAAACAGATATAAGAAAGAAATCAAATGGTCAAATATCATGGATCGGAAGAAATAACGTTGTTAAGATGTTTATTTTGCCAAAAATCTTATACACCTTCTCCTTGTTGCCAATAAACATCCCCGCAACTTTCTTCAGGGTAATAAGAACTTTATTGACAAAATATATATGGCAGTGGAAAAAACCCAGAATACAGTACAAGATCCTTACAAGAAGTAAAACACAAGGAGGATTAGCAACTCCAGATATAGAAAGGTACTATAAGGCGGTAATTATTACACGAATGGTGGACTGGACAAAAATAGAAAAGGGGGAAAAAAGATGGGTAGAGATAGAATGTGCACAAAATAATAATCACTTACACAAAACAATATGGATACCACCAAAATATAGGGAAATACAGGGAGCACACGAACTGACAAAGGTAGTTTATAAAATATGGGATGGGATTAACAAACAATTGAAATGGGAATACAACTCACCAATGATAGCATTAAATGGCACTAAATACTTCCCACCAGGGAAAGAAGAAAAGGGTGGAAATTGGATAGGGAACACTCAATTAAAAGACATCCTACACAAAGGTCACATAAAAACACTTCAGAAACTAAAACAAGAAAATAAAAATATAAAAATAGATGATTGGAGATATCTCCAGCTGAGACATTTTGTCAGCTCATTACCACAGCCGATTAGGTCGGATAAAAATCTTAATAACATCGAGAAACTGAGTTATTCTTCCACGCAAAGGCATGGAGTTTCTCAGATCTACAAAATGCTGACGGAATGGCACAGTCTGGAAAAACCTCCATATATAGTAAAATGGGAAAAAGAAATTGGGACACACTTGCAAGGACAGGAACTTGGGACTGTACTAAGGATGGTCGGATCCACAGCCACAGACGTAAGTACAACAGAATTAAATTATAAATGTCTGCTTAGGTGGTACATCACTCCAGAAGTAATAAATAAATACCAACCAAACAAGATAGACAAATGCTGGCGGGATTGTGGCAACATAGGTACAATGTACCATCTATTTTGGGATTGCCCCAAGATAAAAGATTTCTGGCTAGAAGTTAGACAACTGATTGAAGAAATCACTGGAATAAAAATTCCAAACGATCCATGGGTCTGTCTTTTTCACAAAACAATAACACCTTTAAAAAAATATAATATGACTCTTGTACCAACTTTGTTGAATATAGCAAAGGGAACCATACCAAAAAAGTGGAGAGAAAAGGAGAGCCCGAAAATAAAGGAATGGTGTAAAAAGATAAATAACAACTTTAATATGGAATATATATGTAACACACAAGAGGAAATTCCAATAAACATGAAAAGAAAATGGGGAAAATGGAAAGAATTTAAAAAATCAACTAAATATATTGAAATAAATAGTTAAGCATATCTACCATGGGGAGGCACTGTAGAACGGAAGTTGTTGGCAAGAAGGGGAGGAATTTTGGGAAGGGGGGGAGGGAGGAAAAGGGAAAATATTTACGAGATCTTAGTATATGAATCACTGTATTTTCTTTCTACATAACATTAACATGTAAAGTGTGAACCTTAATTTGAAAAATACTGTTGTAAACTTAAATTTTATATGCAAATAAAAATAAAGTAAAAAAAAAAACCCCTGCATCTCTAATAAAGTTAACCCCTTCCCTGCCAGTGTCATTTTTACAGTAACAGTGCATATGTATAGCACTGATTACTGTAGTAATGTCACTGGTACTCCCAAAAGTGTCAAAAATGTCAGTCAAGGGTCGGATCTGTCCGCCGCAATGTCGCAGTCCCGCAAAAAAAAAAAAAAAAAATCACAGATCGCCATTACTAGTTAAAAAAAAAACTATAAAAATTACATAAATCTTTCCCTTAGTAAACGCAATAACTTTTGCGCAAACCAATCAAAATACGTTTATTGCGATTTTTTTTACCACAAATATGTAGCAGAAAACAAATTGTCCAAAAATGTTAAAAAATTTAGATTTTTTTTTTTTTTGGGAATGTTATATAGCAGAATGTGAAAAATATTTTTATTTTTTCAAAATTGACACTCTGTTTATAGCGCAAAAAATAAAAATCGCACAGGTGATCAAATACCAACAAAAGAAAGCTCTGCTTGTGAAGAAAAAAGAATGTCAATTTCATTTGGGTACAACGTCGCACGACCGCGCAATTGTCCGTTAAAGTCACGCCGAATCGCTACATAGGCCCTGGTCTTTGAGCAGCCAAATCCTCCAGGGCTTAAGTGGTTAAAGTCCCTAGATTTTCTCCTGATTTTATCCCTCAGACTTTCCACAGCTTTTGCTGTCCATCTCTGGACTCATTCTATCTTATCAAAATCTTTTTGTGAGTGAGGTCACAAGAACTGGAAACAATAGGGTTGATTTACTAAACTTAGAGAGTGCAAAATCAGATGCAGTCCTGCATAGAAACCAATCAGCTTCCAGGTTTTTTTTTTTTTTTCGAAGCTTAATTGAACAAGCTGACTTTGGAAGCTGCACCAGGTTTTGCACTTTCCAGTTTTAGTAAATCAATCTCATTATTCTAACTGTGGTCTAACTAAAGACCTAGATGGGGAATCAGGACCTGCTTCCCCCTACTGATGATCCCTCAAGTGATACACCTTATAATTCTATTTGCATCCCCCCACTACCAGGCCATGTTTGCTAATTTTGCAGTTGAGTTACTATAATAAAAAAACCAAGCTGTAAATGCATTTTCTGCCAATTTCAAACTTACAAATAAGACAGGGAAAACCAATTTAGATTTAAGCCTTTTTAGTGTGGAAACATTGTGTGCCAGCCTTACCTTTGCATGGGTTGTGTAACCAAGAGACCACTAGGTGGCGCACTTGTATCAATATCCTCCACAGGGGAAGTGCAGACAGGTTTGCTGGATGCAAACTCCAGGGCATATTGCAACACGTCAGCCAGAGGGAATCGTTTGGGGCCAGAGCCATAACTTAAATACCTGTCCATTTGAAACAAACGGGGAAAAAAGGCTTTTCAATAGTTTTCTTCTAGGAAAATAAAAAAAAAGTACGGCTTTGTTCTAAACCCCAAAAGCCACACCTGGGTGAGCAAAGAATGAAATACAAAACCAATCATAGAAATATGATGAAACCAACTCAATTATTAGAGCTTTGTTTTTTTAAATCCGCACAAGGGACAGTAGTTGCATTGAATAAAGCATTCCTTGGCTGGTGTGGCTTTTGCCTCTTCAATCCACACCATTCATCCGCCCATCATTCATCAAAAACACTCCATGACTAGATATAAGAAAGTGTAGCGCCAAAATAAATATCCAAAATAATGACAGGCCATTCAGTAAATAGCAGTCAAGGTCCCTTAATTGGAAACCTTAGTCTGTAGCAGATACGTCAATAAAATCAGTAATAATCCATGGTAGAGGTCACCATTCCAGTGAGGAGTAAGGCAATCGTGTCCAACCAGATGAACCACCACCAACAGAAAGATTGCAAACTCACCAGACTTAATGGCTGCCGTTACAGCAGCATGGAAGCCTCAAACACGAAGGGAGATCTCTCTGGAGGTATTACAGTGGATCACTTACGCCCAGGATTCAAGCCAAGATCCAGCTGGGAACAAATAGGCTCACCCAGAGCCCAGAAGTCATCTCATAATGTAGTAGGTTTATGCCATAGATAAATGTATAACAAACATAAAAATAGGCAATAAAAAAAACTCACCTAGGCAGCTGCTGGTGACCCGGAGTCACTCAGCAGCAAGACGTCCGTGCCAAATAAGAGAGTTTGCAATCTTTCTGGTGGTGGTTCACCTGGTTGGACACAATTGCTTTACTCCTCACTAGAATGGTGACCTCTACCATGGATTATTGCTGATTTTATTGAAGTTCTACAGACCGTTTACAATTAAGGGACCTTGATTGCCATTTTCTGAAGGACCTATAATTTTGCCTATTTATTTTGGCGCTACACTTTCTTATATTTAAGTTTTAAGTTGGCTATACTACTTCTGTGTTAGCTGCCTTCTAATATTTCAATTAACACAGCGCAAGATTTTGACATCTTTATTTCATGAATAGAGGACGAATGAAAGGTCTGCCTTCTCCATTCATAAAGCCCTTTTCATTGCAGGAAACTCTAGTACAGCTTTTATAAATGGAAGGGGGGAGGGGGGGAAATCCCATGACAGGTCCAGTGGCTCGAATCTGCCCCCCCCCCGCTGGGGTATGTGAGGAGGGGGTGGGATGAAAGAGGAGGTAACATTTGAAGAATGCAGCCACCAGCACGAGACACTTCTCATTGAAAGTACTGTACCTGTACTGCGGAGTTGAAATAAAAAAATAAAAATTAAGCTAGGCTTAAAGTGAATGCTTGGTCTATTGTATTCTGTTTTTTCAGATATATGTGTAAAAGAGAAAAATACATCCACTGTAATATTGATAAATACACTATATTATCTATGTGATTAAAGCAGAATATATTGTACCTTTCTAGCCGCTGCTGTAAAACGGTGAGGTGCTCTTTGAGTCTTTTGATCTCATCTCGTTTGATCCGGGTAATCTCCCTGTTTTTGTGTATATACCTAAAAATACAGAAAGTAAATAAGATGATTTTACAATGGATTTCTCATACTGTAAAAATGGTAAAAGGCGGAAACGAAGCAGAATCCTACAGATTCCCATTTTAGGGGCCCTTTCACATGGGTGCCTTCCATTCTGATCAGCACGGTCCACTGATCCCCGATGAATGGCGCAGAGTGGGTGGATAACAGATCCGTGTCCACTCAGTTTATGCATAGCGGACACGGACAGCCCCCGCTCTGCTCTATGGGCGGACAGGTGTAAACTGACTGTCTATTCATATTCCGTTGCCTCCGATCTGGTCTGCCCAAACAGAAGAGGACGCAGTCCACCTCCATTTTTTTTTTAGAGGGCCTGATTGGACCTGGAGGTAGGTGGGAGTAAACAGACACAAGTGCGCTTACACCCGCCAGTCCAAAGGAATGCATGGACCTTCAGATCAAGTCCGCCTGAAAAACTGACAAGAGGACCTGATCGGATTGCCCGTGTGAAAGGGCGCCTAAAGAATCAACAATTTCAAGCAAGAGAGAAAGAGACCATGTAATACCACAAACAGCAGAAATTGAGCAATAGTGCTGGATACTGGCTCTCATTTAGGCTGTCTGGCATCTTGGATTTATTCAGTCCTGAAAAGTCCAATGTCTGGTCTAAAACATTGAAGCTCTGCTCCTTAAGACACTGCATGTTCTCCCAATTACTTGATATAGCTGTATGAATTGGTAATCTGTTCAAGAGAAAAACACTCATCTTGTCCTGAGTTTGGGGAGAAGCAAAATGTAAGCACATTATCAGGACAGGAGTCTGTTTTTAATCCCAATGGCCAAAAAATAAACCTCAAACCAAGGCTTTGGTAAGGGTTTTTTTTTTTTTTTGGTGTACATACACAGCGACAGTATTTATTAGGCATAAAAAAAGACAAATCTACCATTCTTAACCTTGCAAAATGCTATGATCGCCTCCATGCAACCGAACACCTCCAAATGGCCCAGTATGAAGCATATACAGTTTCTCACAAGAGTACACCCCTCACTTTTTTGCAAATATTTTAGATCTTTTCATGTGACAACACTGAAGAAATGACACTTTGCTACAATGTAAAGTAGTGAGTGCACAGCTTGTATAACAGTGTAAGTTTGCTGTCCCCTCAAAATAACTCAACACAGCCATTAATGCCTAAACTGCTGGCAACAAAAGTGAGTACACCCCTAAGTGAAAATGTTCAAATTGGGTCAAAAGTGTCAATATTGTGTGTGGCCACCATTATGTTCCAGCACTGCCTTAACCCTCTTGGGCATGGAGTTCACCAGAGCTTCACAGGTTGCCACTGGAGTCCTCTTCCACTCCTCCATGACAACATCCCAGAGCTAGTGGATGTTAGAAACCTTGCGCTCCTCCACCTTCCATTTGAGAATGCCCCACAGATAATAGGGTTTAGGTCTAGAGACATGCTTGGCCAGTCCATCACCTTTATCCTCAGCTTCTTTAGCAAGGCAGTGGTCCTCTTGGAGGTGTGTTTGGCATTCATGGTTTCCTCAATGAACTGTAGCTCCCCAGTGCCGGCAGCACTCATGCAACCCCAGACCATGACACTGCCACCACCATGCTTGACTGTAGGCAAGACACACTTGTCTTTGTACACCACACCTGGTTGCTGCAACAGACGCTTAACACCATTAGAACCAAATACGTTTATCCTTGCCTTATCAGTCCACAGGACATGGTTCCAGTAATCCATGTACTTAGTCTGCTTGTCTTCAGCAAACTGTTTGTGGGCTTTCTTGTGCATCATCTTTAGAAGAGGCTTCCTTCTGGGACGACAGCCATGCAGACCAATTTAATGCAGTGTACGGCGTATGGTCTGAGCACTGACAGGCTGGCCCCCCACCCCTTCAACCTCTTCAGCAATGCTGGCAGCACTCATACGTCTATTTCCAAAAGACAACCTCTGGATATGACGCTAAGCACGTGCACTCAACTTCTTTGGTCGACCATGGTGAGGCCTGTTCTGAGTAGAGTAGCTGGTCAGTTTCAGGGTTGTGGCAATCTTCTTATAGCCTAGGCCATCTTTATGTAGAGCAACAATACTTTTTTTTATTTTTTTATTTTTTTAAGATCCTCCGAGTTCTTTGCCATGAGGTGCCATGTTGAACTTCCAGTGACCAGTAAGAGAGTGAGAACGATAACACCAATTTTAACACACCTTACTTTACATTGTAGCAAAGTGTAATTTCTTCAGTGTTGTCACATGAAAAGATATAATAAAATATTTACAAAAATGTGAAGGGTGTACTCACTTTTGTGAGATACTGTATATGCTAAGTTTTACATGGCCAGATATTTGTAGTCTCATTCTGCACTTACCACACTATAGTGTATACCCAGAAGGTTTCATCACGATTCAGAGCCTGTAGCTCCCCAGCTTCCTATACCCCGTCTGTCCCCAGGCTAAACATTAGACCAAACTGGCAAGGCCCTTCATGTCCTCTCCCCTCGTTTAAGCCGTTTGAGCAAATTTATTTGCAACCTTGAAACGGGTTAAATTGATGGCCCTGTACAACTTAAAAGGGCAGAATTAGGCCTCATGCACATTGGTGCCTGGGACTGAACATAAATTTTGGGTGTTCATGAGCTGCGTACAGATTCCAATAAAAATCAATGGCTGTGCGCGTAGGTATACGCACATACTTGGGTAGACATGTGCAAAGAAGTATGCCCCAGGCTTCAGACAGCCTGCGTCCATGGTCATACATCTATACTCATCTGCATGTTTACCGGCATACAGTTATTGATATCTATGGGCAGCTGAACACACGACGGACAGGAAAATACTTCTAAATTGTACATTGTACAGCTCCACATTCAATAGTGTTAAGCATTTGAGAGTTTATTAATTTCATTGCCCAAAATAATTTATTCTGGCTCTAAAATGAATAAGTGCTCAAGCGCTAAATGTGTCTAGCATTTGGGCGTATTTGGGCATTTTTTCTGCCCAAATGTTTCTCTCCTGAGTGCGATTTTGGTGTGCTCAGATTCCCACCTCTAAATGCCCCTCTAAAAGCCTATGTGTGCATGGACGCATAGGTCAACAGAGGAGCATTTGAAGCCGGGGGGGATCTCAAAACGCTTGTAAAAAGGGGGGGGTTTTACCACTGCAGTGAGCATGAGGCCTAAGGATGAGAACACAAGACAGGATATTGCTGCCAGAAACATGTATAAAAGCATGTGTGTGGTCATACCTCCATTGTGTGAAGAGAGCCTTACCTTTCCTCGAGCAAGCAACGCACTTTGCAGGCTATGGAGGCATTCATAAACTTAAATACTTTCTCATCAGCGCTCACAACCAAAATGAATGATGTGAGTACTTACCTATCCATGTATAGACATGGTGGAAACTCTAGCTTGTTGTGGATTTTCTCAGGCCTTCCCAAAGCTTGATTAAACTCAAACCTGGACAGCTCAAATGTCAGTACAGGTGGAAGTTCTGTGAACCAGTGCTGTCACAAATTAAGCATAAAAATAATACATTTTACTTCAACCTATAGTAAATAAAAATGTGTGCACATTACCTATACACAAGAAAATCTGACTGCTCCTTTCGGAATCATATTTTGCAAGAAAGTCAATATCAGTTAGATGCCTTTATATTCTTAAGGGAATTAATTTTTTTTTTTCCCAGGTAATTTTTTTATTTAAGATTGAATTTATAAGCAACGCCAACTTCATAAAAATAATGCTATCACCGTGGTAATGTTTCTACTGTATGGTTTGCAATTTTATCTATGCAAGGTGACAGCAGGGTCTGCTTCCTTCTTTGCAGCGCCACACAGTAATTCTGGGTTACTGCTCTGTTATGGTGCATATATATTAACCTGGTGACCTATTAATGCTCTCCCTATGTAGATGATATCCTACCGTAACAATTATTAAGCAAAGAGTTCTGAAAACAAATTAAATATAGAGCATCTTCTAATTGTTACTCTTCCAATCTCCATATTCAATACAGAAGTTATGTATTAGGTGAGCAAACATTCAGAAATTAAAAAAAAAAAAAAGCAAAAATTACTTCCAAGGTAAAACACTGCAAAACCTGTAACATAAGTATGCTCGAAATACAAGAACAAAAACCATAAAAAAAGCACCCATATATGGATACATGTGGCCAACTGCACCACTTGGATGTGATGGGTGTATTTTCAGGTTTTTAGATTGCTTATATTTCTACGTTGTGATCCTGCCACTAACATGCTTCCTGTCCTAGGCAGCCTTGTCCCCTTAGGACAGGAAGTGTTTTGAGGATTAAAAGACACTCCTCCCTCATTTTCATAACTTAGGGGGAGGTGTTCTGTAATCCACACAGAGTACTCCGCAAGTGCTGATATGGTTGAGAAGTGCAAAAGCCTTCACGGAGAAATATGTATTAATATCCCCTAGGCATAGGAAACATTCTACACAACCCCAAGGAAAGCAATTAAAGGGAAATAAAAAACCTGCTTTCCTGAAACTAGATTTTTTTTTTTTTAATTCTGACAGTAACAAAGTTGCACAATGTAAATTCAAGTTAAGGAAAGAAATTGCTATGAAAGACTGTTTATTGACCTCAGCATAATGCTGGCCACACACATGGCTTAGTCCTGGTCCCTTCAACAACTTCTTAATGGTTTTTCTGTATATACATTTGAAGGTTTCTGCTATCAAAAAGCTGAGTTTGAAGTTGGTGCGAATGGGTAGCAGAAAGATTAATATAAAGTGCTAACACAGTACAAGTGCTGGGCGATGGCATGACACTTTTTTTTATAACATGGGATGCTGTTGTGTTGCAGTTTGATACAGCAGGATTGCCAAGCAAAGGCCTCATTGAGCTCCTGTCTGTATTCAACCACCAGGCTCCACATACATCTCACACATTCCAAGTTAGAAGGTCCCAGTGCATTTCTGGAATGCAAGACATTTGTATATGAGGGACTCTATAGTTTCTTAAAGAAGCAAAAAAAAAATATATTGTTGGGTGTAAGTGATCTCTATTTTTAGACACCGTACCAAATTTGTAGAGGCAGATTTGCCGACAGCCTAAGAATTTACTGCTGTTCAGGGGCTCTGGGGTTTAAACAAAATGGCAGCCTCCAGCAAGACAAAACAGGAACAATGCTGGAGGCAATTTACCGCACACACAAATTTTGGTAGCATAATTATTTATGTGGAATGTATGTTCCTTTCTAAAGAATAATTTTTTTTTTTATCAAGTTATGGTTAAAGTTCCACTTTAAGATACATTTTGTGGATTTGGAGGGTGCATACAAACTGTCTGCAATCCAAGTATAAATAACTAATTCTCCAGTATTTCTCACCTCTTGACCAGACTTGCTTGAGTTCTCTGAATGTAATGACTCAATCTCTCCCTCTATCATGGCAGCCTCTAGACATTCATGCAAGTCTTTGAATCCATTCACCTGGAGAGGATACTGCCCAAACATCTCCGTGTTTTCAAATTTCTTTCCTTAGCGAGAGAATCAAACATTAACAAGGACAGGAAATAAGAGTGTACACACTTGTCAACTGGTCCTCAAAATATCTTCTTAAAACTAATAAAAATAAGTTGTCCCTTATAGTCAGGGAAATTCTCATTTATCTGTCCCTGAAAGATGCCCATTGCAACCTGAAGCTGAATGCTAGAGACAACAGAGGGTTCATCATTCAGATTTGTGATAAATGAAATAGACAGATAAACAAGCTGCCCATGTCCTTGTTAGCAAAGAAAAAAGCTTTTGCCTGTAAACATCTTTTGTAGCTGAGGACAAGGCTTTTCTATGTGACATCAGTTCCATAATATCTGAGGAATGCCAAGTACCCTTGTCACTGGCAATTCTCCATGAAGGGTTCCGGAAGCAGCCAACCCTCACCCCCCAGGAAGAAAGAACTACAATGTAATACTGTCTCTTAATCAAGTGATCTCCCTCCTATTCAAAAATCAGGATAAAAATAAGTAAAAATAGCCAACATGCCCTCAGCTAAGAAATCCTTGGGGTCCTCTGACCACTCAAACGCCAGATAATGTCAGAGTGGCTCTTCAATGCATCAGGGCTGAGTATAAACACAAATATCTGTATCTCTATGTGGTAGATGCCTGAAATTTGATGGGTTTTAGTGCAGACTTCTGAGAAAAGCAATCTACCGATGACACATACGGTAATTAAGATTGTTAGGGGCGTTCAGCACAGCAGCGATGTATGGAATGCCTTCAGGAGGTAACATTGCAAGGAACCAACATTTGAATGTTTGACTGTCTTAGAAAATCACAGCAGCTGGGAATTGAAATGGAAACGTAACTTGTAATCAAATATGTTTAAAAAATTAATTGTTTAGAAATTATGTTATATGTTTAAAAAATTAATTGTTTAGCAATTATGTTATATTAATGTTTTTAAAAAGTGTTGATTTTTCCTTAAACTGATAGGATTACAGTAATTTAAAATGCAATTGGTTGCTATGCATTACTACACTCTGCATTGCCTTATGCCCTTGACCACTTTGCATTCGCTTGTTCTCCTGACTTTTGCATCTCACACACAAGTCACAAGAGGCTGTAATAGGGTCATGGTTACAGCATAATCAGTCTTCTACAGTATTATGGAGGCTGGTTGTTAAAGTTAAAAGTCAGGTGACAAATATGTGGCAGCTCAGCTGAAGTACTGCACTAAGTAAGGAACACTTTCTAATAAACCTTAAACCGTCCTCCTAAAGTGGCCCGTCATATTTTATATCTTCAGAAACACATTTCAGGAGCATCAATCTGCTGGGTCCCCCGTAACCTTCATAGGTTCCTCCTGCTGACATCTAAATCACTGCACGGGGAGGACCAGGTTAGACAAAGGAGAAGGACACTCCTGGTGGTATTGGTTTCCCAGCAGACTGGGGAACAACCCTACTGGAATAGATAATTTAGCAGCTCCAGCAGCATACAGGTAAAAATGTACACTCTTCCTTTACAGGGTATATGTTTCTGCATGTTTAAAATATATTGCGGGGTCACTTTATGACGACAACATTCCTATCATGAACCCTGAGCAGCTCCTTACACATGCATCCATGCAATTTAGGAAAGCCCATGTATCATTGTGACCCGTACAACTGCAAAATCAGCAGTCAGATCATCCTTAAATAATTCTACTGGGAAATTCCACTATGGCAGCCAGTGACCCAATGAAAAAAAAAAAAAAACTGCTGTCAAAACTAGTCGACACCACAGACATCAAACCACATGTATCTGAAACTATGGGCTTTATTAAAATTTTACACACCCTGATCAGCCATTACATTCTCTCCACTGACATATAAAGTGAATGACAGATTATCTTATTACAATGACAACTGAAAGTTGGTGGGATAAATTAGGCAGCAAGTGAATATGTTGTCCCTGAAGTTGATGTGTTGAAAGTAGAAAAACATGTGCAAGTGTAAGGGTTTGAGTGACTGACAAGGGCCAAATTGTAATAGCTTAACAACTGGGCCAGATCATCTCCAAACTGCAGCTCTTATGCAATGTTCCCGGTTTGCAGTGATCCAGATCTACCAAAAGCGGTCCAAGGAAGGAAAACCAGTGACAGGGTCATGGGCAGCTAAGACTCAGACTGTTCCAGACTGTCTGTCTCAGCTGTGGTCCTTCGGCGTATTATCTGGCTGAAGCATGCCAATATCTTCTATGCAGGATGTGGAAACCTTACAAGCGGACCTGAACAAAATAACGGGGAGGGCAACTACATGGCTGATGAGGTTTAATGTTGAAAAATATAAAGTAATGCACTTGGGGGCCAGAAACCAGAAAGCAAGCTACTCAATAGGGGGGGAACCTCTGGGGGAGTCTAGGATGGAAAAAGACTTGGGGGTACTGGTAGACAACAGACTTGGCAGTGGCATGCAATGCCAAGCAGCTGCAAGCAAAGCCAACAGAATACTGGGATGTATAAAAAAGGGGATTCACTCCAGAAATAAAGAGATTATTCTCCCGCTCTACAAGACTCTGGTCCGGCCACATCTGGAGTATGCTGTACAGTTCTGGGCACCGGTCATCAGGAAGGATGTGCTGGAATTGGAAAGAGTCCAGAGAAGGGCAACAAAAATAATTAGAGGAATGGAGGACATCAGTTATGAGGAAAGACTACATGCACTGAACCTATTCTCTCTGGAGAAGAGACGATTGAGGGGGGATATGATATCAATGTACAAATACTGTACTGGCGACCCTAGCATAAGGAACTAACTATTCAGAGTAAGGAAATACAATAAGACACGTGGCCACTCACTAAAACTAGAGGAAAGGCGGTTTAACCTTAAAATGCGTAAGGGGTTCTTCACTGTAAGAGCGGTAAGGATGTGGAATTCTCTTCCACAAGCAGTCGTATCAGCAGGGAGCATTGATAGTTTCAAAAAACTATTAGATGGGCACCTTAGAGATCACAACATACAGGGGTATACAATGTACGGTTAAAAGCAAACACACACACACATCATAGGTTGAACTGGATGGACTGATGTCTTTTTTCAACCTCACTAACTATGTAACTCACTTATTGCAGGTCAGGAGCGAAGGCTTGCCCATGTAGTCCCATTCGCAGACTTGACAGGGTGCCCCTGCTGACCAGTATCCACAGTGAACATCAGAATTGTACCACAGAGCAATGGAAGGTGTTGGCCTGGTCTGATGAACCAGGTTTCCTTTTACAACATGTGGATGGCTGGGCGCGTGTGCATTGCTTACCTGGGGAAGAGATGGCACCAAGATGCACTATGGGAGGTCTGATCCGTGAAGACTCTACCTCACAACTTTACAGGACTGAAAGGATTTGTGCCACTGGCCTGCTTTGGTGCCAGATTTCATAGCATAGCTTCAGATTCTAGTGGAGTCCATGCCTTGACAGTCTGGGCTGTTTTGGCAACAAAAGGGGAACCTCCTCAATATTCAGAATTAGGCGAAGGGTCATAATGTTATGGCTGATTGTTGTGAGTGTGCATGCATACGCACACTATATATATATATATATATATATATATATATATATATATATATATATATATATATATATATATATATATAGCAAAATGTTTTGAACACCTGACTGAGACCTATATAAGGTTGTTTGACATTCCACACCACGGACATAAATATAGAGAAATACTGATAAGGGACTAGGCTTCACACAGTCCATTTTCCCAAATGTAGAAATTAATCAGATGAGAAGTGAACATTATTCAGCATTTCACTCTCTGTAAGTGAGTGGATAGAGTTTTGTTTTCTCCTGAAAAATCAATTTAGGCATCAAGCAGAGCATACAAGTACAACCTCCCAATCAGTTCACAGTTTGAAATAGATGTTTAAAACCTGAAAGGATTATATTCTGAAGCCATTCTATAGGTTCTTTTGCAGGTTTCGCAGGTTTCTACTCTGAACACAATGTTTTTGCAAATTTTTCCATGAAGTATATAAAATGACCAACCTTCATGGACACCCGCTGCCAGGAATCGCCCATAGAACAGCTCCACCATTGGGTTCTTTGGCTTTTCTCCATCCCTGGAGAAAAATAAAATTACAAAAATGTTGCACTTCATTAAGGAAAATTACATATTGAATCATAGTTTTATATAGGTTTAAAACAAAGAACTGTATAAGCTATGGCAAAGGCACACAGGACATTTGTCTACACAAATCATATTTTAGCTTTCATCATCTAACCTAGTCTGAAATCTTGAAACAAGCTCTCTCACTGGTTCCTATGGGCAATTTAACCCAGCACCTCTTTTTTTTCCAAGAGTGGTTTACACTTCCAATGCACTAAAGTAACATGGAACTCTTCTTAAAAGGCAATATTTACAGATTTAAATATTGCATCACAAATTCACGAAAGGGTATTTTGGAATTAAAAAAAAAAAAAAAAAAATGGTCATGAGAGAAAGACCCATCTAAAGTTAGTTTTCTGGCAATCAAGGCCAACCCTATGGCTTCAATACTTGTAGTCACTAAATCAAAACAAGTATGCAGATAGATATCGGAGATTCCTTTTCTACATATTTTTGGGGTTGGTGACTAGATCTCTAACCTCTTGCTGTAACTGGATCTCTAACCAGGCCAATTTTCAGCTTTCAGTGCTGTCAAACTTTGAATGACAAAATAATTTTTTTTTCACACAAATGGAGCTTTTTTTGGTGGTATTATATCACCAGTGGGTTTTTTTTTTTTTGCTAAACAAAAAAAAGACCGAACATTTTGAAAAAGAAAAAGTTTGTTATAAAATTTTCCAAACAGGTAATTTTTCTCCTTTCTTGATGTGTGCTGATGAGGCTGCACTGGTGGGCACTGATAGGCTGCACTGATGGGCACTAATAGGTGGAACTGATGGACACTAGTAGGTGGCAATGATAGGCAGCACTTATGGGTACAGAGGGGATATGATAGAAACTTTTAAATACATAAAGGGAATCAACTCGGTAAAGGAGGAGAGCATATTTAAAAGAAGAAAAACTACCACAAGAGAACACAGTTTTAAATTAGAGGGGCAAAGGTTTAAAAGTAATATGAGGAAGTATTACTTTACTGAGAGAGTAGTGGATGCATGGAATAACCTTCCTGCAGAAGTGGTAGCTGCAAATGCAGTGAAGGAGTTTAAGCATGCATGGGATAGGCATAAAGCTATCCTTCATATAAGATAGGGCCAGGGACTATTCATAGGATTCAGATATATTGGGCAGACTAGATGGGCCAAATGGTTCTTATCTGCCGACACATTCTATGTTTCTATGTACTGGTAGGTGGCACTGGTGGACACTAATTAGCAATACCACTGTTACCAATGTCGCTCTTTCAGAAGCCGGTAATCTACTGTATTCTTTTCTCCTCATGCTGTCAGAGAGAGGGGAAAAAAAAAGCAGATGACCAGCTTCTGTTTACATCATGTGATCAGCTAATTACGTGGTTAAGGGCCATGATCGGCCCTATACTCCGATCTGTGATCAGCCGAGTCCCAAGGACTCGGGGACCACAGGGCATGTGGGCAGCAGGAGCACAGGAGAATGTCCATGTACGCCCTCCCAGCATGCAGCGATCTTTCGGCTATTGCACGGGCGCCAAGTGGTTAAACAAAAAATGACTTAGGGGCCTATGTACATTCATGGCCAAAAATATTGGCACCCCTGCATTTCTGTCCGACAATGCACCACTTCACCCAGAAAATTGTTGCAATTACAAATGTTTAGGCATTCTCTTGTTTATTTCCTTTGCTTGAAATGGTAGGACACAAAAAAAGTGGAGAAACAAAAAACCAAATGACATTACACGCAAACAATTATTGGCACCTTCCCAAAATTGTAACAAACAATTGCATTCCAAAGTTTGATGCTGCTTTTATTTGTAATTAAACTCACCTGTAGCAACAGGTGATGACAATAGAGTAAACCAGTTAAAATGGTAAAACATTGAGTCAACCCTTCTGTTGTGTGTCTTAGTGTACCACACAGGACATGGAGAAGAGAAAAAGAAGCAAAGAATTGTCTGAGGATTTGAGAACTATAAATGTGGAAAAACATGGACAATCTCAAGGTTACAAGTCCATTTCCAGAAATCTTAAAGTTCTTGTGACCATTCTGCGCAAGATTGTCAAGAAGTTTACAGGTGATGGCTAATCTCCCTGGACGTGGACGAAAGAAAAACTGATCAAAGAGATTGCCAAAACTTACCTGAGAAAGCCAAAATCCTTTTGGGAGAATGTGCTGCGGACAAAACTAAGTTACAGCTTTATGGTAAAGCCCATCATTCTACTGTTTTCAGAAAAAGAAATGAGCTCTTTAAACAAAAGACCACAGTCCCTACAGTCAAACATGGTGGAGGGCCACTGATGTTTAGGGGTTGCTTTGCTGCTTCAGGCACTAGATATCTTGGCATTATGAAATATAAAGACTATCAAAGAATTCTGGGGTGCAATGTAGGGCCAAGTGGCAGAAAATTCCAGTGGAGAGGTGTAAAACGCACGGACAGTCGCAGAAAGCAATTGTTTCGAGTTAGGCGGTGTGCTAACAATAAATTGAGGGTGCCAATATTTTTGTCCAGTTCATTTTTGGAGTTTTGTGTGTAATGTGTCAGATTTGACTTTTTGTTTCTCCACTTTGTGTCATACCAATACAAATAAAACATAAGAATGCCTAAATATTAGTAATTGGAACAATTTTCTGGGCGAAGTGGTGCATTATCTGACAGAAGTGCAGAGGTGTCAATATTTTTGGCAGAGAGCTGACAAAGCTATCCACTGGACAGCAGATTTTTTTCTCCACATTGCTCCTTTTACGAGAAAGCACTGCAGAGACCTCTAATTGGAGGAAAGGCCGGTCACACAACCAGGCTCTCTTGTTTTTTTTTTCTTTGAATCCATATGAATAATGCTCCACTTGCTTTTGCAAAGCAGGTAGAGCATAATGGACAATACTGTGCTTTTCTAATTTGTCTTTTTTTTTTTAATTAAAGCAAAGGCATGGATACCATAAGGCCAAACGTATACTTCATAACTGGGGCCCTATGTGGGGAATGTCTAAAAATGTTTAGTACTGTCTGACACAATCACTGATAGTGACAGTGAAGTACTGTGCTTGCTGTGAGAAGCAAAGTAAAAGCTTTCCAACCACCACAAAGTCGATGTGAGAGTTCTTGAATAACCTTCTCTATGGAGAGCAGAGTAAATGCTTTCACATGTTACTGCTGCTTCATTATCCCTTTCACCTCCAGTGTAATGTGCATGTCGCTGAGCTCTTCAATTGTCAGGAAATGTTTGCAGCCCAAGGGCAACGCCATGATCTTTATGGAATTGCTAAACAGTGAAAGAGCCAATTATAACAACAAAAAGTGATCGCTCGCAGAGCTGAATCCACACTAACCTCCACGGAGCAGAGCGAAGCCTCCAAATATTCAAAGGAAGGAAGTGACAGATGTGTATGGGCTGTTTCTCTGTCACAGCCACAAGTGCGACTATTTGCTGCAAAACGGGGGACTCCCTTCTATTCTCTGCATGCTGTCAGTGTTCTTGGAAAACACAGATGTTACAAGCCAGAACCTGGAACCTTTTCATATAAGGTGCAGCTGCAATTATCAGCAAGCTAGGCCAGTAAGCCATTACCACAGCCGGCTGGGACAAGGGGCTGGAAGCTATAGATTGCTTTGAGTTTTCTTCTAAGCTCATTAAAGTAACAAATGTAAACCCTACCTCAATGACATTTAGCTTGCATCAAGCACTGTGTATCATAAAGACTTGACATACTATTCTTTCAACTGAAGTTTATTTAATCTGTCCAAGTGTACACATATGCAACCATAAAAAGGAAAAAAAAATTGGCACAGTAAGTTCAACAGTGCAATTTTAATCTTTTGTCCCAGTACAAGTGTATACATTTCTGAACAATCATTTAGTGCTATGCAGACCAGAATCCCAAAACCAGTTTGAATATAAAGGGTACTTCTCAAAGCAAAAGTAGAACCATAGTAAAACAACAATAGCCATGACTATGATTTCAAAGGACCAATCCAGGTGGGTGACATGAAAGAAGAAGTGGCTATATACCCTCTGGTTCGCCAGTTGTAATAAATAGAATGTATACGCCAATCTGTCAATATCAAAGCCTACATCGTAGGACCGAATAGAGAGTGAGGAATGGAACGCTGTGGGTGGTCTTGTACAAGGTCTTCATAGGCTGCCACGTTTCCTGGAAGGCCTAAAGTGTGTGTTCAATGATGTATTAACAATGCGTTCATTAATGTAAATTTCAGACAGCTTGGTAAAGACCACTGCACTAGATGAATCTGTTTTACGTCACGGTTTAGCGAATAGGGGGAGGGGGTAGCACCATTCATACGGTACCAAAAAGAGAAGGCCACCAGACAATCCCTCAATATATGCTTATAGGTGACACTGCCTGGGCAATTTCTGTAGCAGTTAAGATGGAACATTTCTATTCAGCTTAACTGGGGTATACTACCACCTAATTAGTAGCTTATACTGTATGCCCCCTCCTTTATATTTACATTCTGTAAAATCCCAGCTGTTTCAAAGTTTTAATTCCAAGTTGTACATTTTGCGATTGGAACCAACTCCTCCCATATGGTTACAAAAACAGGTGGGTCTTGATTTGACCAACTCTGCATATATGACTAGAGGGAGGAAATGAGACCCCCATACACTAAGACAGGGGTGTCCAACCTGCAGACCAGGGGCTGCATTCGGCCCAAGATGGCTATGAATGTGGCCCAAAACAAAATAGTAAACTTACTTAAAAAAGGTTGACTTTTTGTAAAAATGCATTTACACTTTGTGAAGACATGAAGCGGAACAACAATTTGACAGCGTCTCTTTACTGGAATTTTAGAACTTTTACCTTCCCAAAGGAAAATCCCCTACTCTTCACAACCTGGCCTTATTCAGGTCATCAGTTGCGAGCAACATCTATATTTGTGAGCGACTATTTTTAAGGATGAAGCACATGAAGAGCAAAATTAGAACCAAAATATCTAATGAGCACCTTGAGAATTGCTACTTCATCTATCGAACCAGATATTGTTGGTTAGTTTATCAAAAACTGTGTCACATTTAGCACTAGTTTTATGTTGCATTCTTTTACTTTTATAATAAAAAAATATTACAAAAAAAAATGTGATGTTTTATTATGTAGATAGGTACGTCATCTCTACCAGTGATTGTTAACTTGTGATCTGCTATACTTTTTCTGTTCATCAGCTATCCTTTTTGTTAGTTTAATTTATGTGTGGCCCAAGACCATTCCTCTTCTTCAAACGTGCCCAAGGAGGTCAATAAGTTGGACACCCACGCCCTAGGAGAAGCCTGACAGTCTCAAATCGGAGGCAACAAATTTCCCAGAAAGTGGAAAGAAAGATAAAGTTTTAGTTGATAGTGCTTAAACATGTCCTCTATGGCCACCCCACCGCAATATCACAGCAAGGGGAAATGTATCATTTTCCCAACTTGCCAAAGATCTGTGATACAGGAACGTTTTAAGATTTGATATAGGTTTAAAATAAAATACTTGTTTTGTTCCTTAATGTTTGACCCTGTTCTTGCATCTCAGTGCATTTGTTCTTCAGCAGCAAATAATTGTTTTGCGCCCTTTAACCAATAACAACAACAGTGGACCATACAAAGTCGGTCAGTGCAGCTTCTTGTAACCTCCAGCAGGGGCACATGTGAAAGGGTGACAATGCAGAGCCATGACAGTTGTCACGCCAGACAAGAAATGTCTGAACAAGGACCCTTATGATGTTAGGATTACCAGGTATTATTTAATGAGAGGTGCAGACTTGAAAAGTCTGAAAACAGTTTTTGAAATGTCACGCACTTAAGAGATTTTAGTGACTGGGCTTAGGTCTAGTTTATCTCCTACTATTCAGCAATACCAACATGTGGGATCAGTACATTAACGCTTCAGGAAATGGAAACGGATTGATTGCCACTGATAAGCAGACCTCATTTTATCCACAACAGCAGCTAGTAATATCAGTAACTGAACCCAAATGGTCTGTTTAGGCACACTTTGAACTGCATTTAAGCGCATGGAACATTCTGTACCATTGTTTACACCTATGTAATTTAGGGTGGTTCATTTTAAAATATCCTGGTTCCTCAATACAACCTTAATTCCCCAAAAAAATACATTAGTCAGGTTGCCAAAAAATGGGATTTTTGACTTACCGTAAAATCTATTTCTCTGATGTTTATTGACATACACAGCTCCTGATCTTCTAAATCATTGGTTATACTGCCTCCCTACTGGAGTAGGGCACTAGGTAGAAAAAAGTCTGGCTCCGCCTATGGGCAGTCCCAGGGGGTATACTCCCTATCTCTGCTATAGGTACTCAGTTTTGTTACAAGCAGTGTCATAAGAAATACAACTCCACAGAGGGGTTGGTGCTGTGTCCGTCAATGATCAGAGAAATGGATTTTACAGTAAGTCAAAAATCCTAATTTCTCTTTCGTTCATTGACGGACACAGCTCCTCCTGATCTTCTTAACCATTGGGACATCCTAAAGCAGTGTTAAAACATGAGGGGTGAGAACAGAGAAAAATAAATTCCGAAGGCTAACTATAGCCAACCAGGTAAACAGGAGCTCAACCAAAACAACTGCAGCTCACCTGAAAAAACAAACACCCTCAAAGAGGACCAGGTCCTCTAAACAGCAGCTTGCAAAACCTTGCAGCCAAAAGGAAGCATCTGCATGTGCCAACACATCCACTTTATGGAACTTTGTGAAAGTGTGCACTGACGACCAGATGCATGCCTTGCAAACCTGCATCACTGAGGCCTGATGACCGAAGGCCCAGGAGGCACTGATCGCTTGAGTAAAGTGTACCTTGACAGGGGAAGGAGGAACCTGACCCCTGATGGAATAGGCCTGAATCACCATCTGTCTGATCCATTTGGAAATGGTCCCAGAGGAAACAGACAACCCTTTCTGAGGCCCATCCGTGAGCACAAATAGTGAGTGACTTCCTAAAAGCCTCTGTAGCTGCCAGGAACATCATAATTGCCCAATCCACATCCAAGACATGCAAAATCAATTTCCTTAGGATATGTTGGCCTGGGACACAAAGAAGGCAACACAATGTTTTCATTCAAATTAAAATCAGAGAATCTTTGCAAGGAACGACGGACAGGGGCAAAGAACCACTTTATCTCTGTGAACCAAGAAAGGTGACCGACAGGATAACGCCGCCAATCCAGACATCCTGCACGCAGAGGTGATAGCCACCAAAAAGGCCACCTTTTGGGACAGCTTGAGCAGGGTAATCTCCCGAAGATTCTCAAAAGGAGGCTTCTGGAGGACAGAGCACCAAATTGAGGTCTCAATTCGATAATGGAGACCGCACTGGAGGAGCCAAGTGCCAAACTCCCTGAAGAAAGGTACGCCCCAGGGAGTGTGTGGCCAAGGACCGTTAAAAGAAGGCCGCTAAGGCTGACACCCGGCCTTTGATAGTACTCAAGGCCAGTTTCTACTTAAGCCCTCTAGAAGGAAGGTCAAGAACTGAGCCCCAAAAAGAATGAGGATGAACCCCAAGAAACTCTCACAACACAATGTACTTCTTCCACGCACGATAGTAGATCTTTCTAGAAGTAGATTTCCTAGCTTTTAATAGCGTTGGAATCACCGACTCAGACAAAACTTCTATCCATCAGCACCTGGCGTTCAACAGCCAAGCCGTCAAAGCAAGCGACTGTAAAGTAGGATGGAAGATTGGTCCTTGGGACAACAGATCCTCCCTGAGAGGAAGTTTCCAAGAAACGTGGCGACCAGCCTCACCAGATCGGCATACCATGCCCTGCGAGGCCATTCTGGGGCAACTAAGATGACCGGAATTACTTCTGCCTCGATCGTATGTAGAAGTCTTGGCAGAAGCTTGAGAGGAGGGAAGGCGTATATCCGCCAGAGGATCTCGTGACTGAGCCACAAACCTCTGCACCTTTCTGTTGAGCCGGGACGCCAACAGATCCACCTCGGGGATGCCCCACCAGAGACATACCTGATGAAACGCCTCCGAATGAAGGGACCACTCACTCCCCTTGGTCCAACGCCTGCTGACTGAAGTAATCCACCTGCCAGTTTTCCACCCCGGGAATGTGTACGGCGGAGAGGGCTGGAACGAACCGTTCTGTTCACCTTAGAATGCCGGCTACCTCCAGAGCCACCAGGACACTTCTTGTGCCCCCTGGTAATTGACATAAAGCCACGGCTGTAGCATTATCCGATTGAATGCGCACTGGACATCCCTGAAGACGATTCGTTCAATGTTCCAGGCACAATATGATCGCTCGGAGTTCCAAGAAATTGATCGGTAGTCTGGACTCTTCTAGTGCCCAGAGCCCCTGAGCAGAATTTTTGCCGAGGACGCCTCACCAGCTGAATAGGCTGGCATCCATGGTGACCACTGTCCAATACAAGGGGAGGAAGGAATTGCCCAGCCGAAGCGCCGGAGAACAAAGCCCCCATATCAGGGGCTCTTTCGTTCCCCCGGCTCAGCCAGATCTGAAAGTCCAGAGACTGCGGATTCTTGTCCCATTTGGCCAGACTGTCCCTTTGCAGGGACCTCGTATGGAACTGTGCAGACAGAACAGTCTTGAAGGTAGACACAGGCAGGCCCAGAACCTGCATGCAATTCAGAAAGGAATGACCATCTGCTGGACAGCAGGGGACTAATTGCAGCTTGCAATTTCTGGAGTTTGCACAGAGGAAAGAGCACTCTGGCTAAGTCAGAGTCCAGAGTCAGACCCAGATAGTCCAGTTTTGTGGACGGAACCAGAGCAGACTTCTGAAAAATCAGAATCCAGCCAAACACCCTCAAGCTCGTATGACGATTTCAAGGTTTTCCACCAGAGCAGTAGGAAAATTTGCTCGCAGGAAGAGGTTGTCCAAGTAGCCCAGTACCGATATCCCCTGTTGGCGTAAAAAAGCTAGCACCAGGGCTAATACTTTTGTGAAGACCCGAGGAGCAGAGGGGAGACCAAAGGATAATGCCACAAACTGATAATGCTCCTTTCCCACACCAAAGCGGAGAAAGCTCTGGAGACCTACACATATTGGAATGGGTAAGCGTCCTTGATGTCGATGGAGGCAAGAAAATCCCCTTGATGCCGGGAAGCCACCACGGTGCGAATGGACTCAATTTTGAACTTCTGCCCTTTAAAGTAAAAGTAAAACCCCCTCAAAAAGCCTGTAAGCGGACCAGGAACAGGCGCACATTGGAAGAACCATATCTGAGGGTAACAAAACTATCTTGTAGCTGGACCGAAGAACCTCGTTGACCCACTTGTTCTTGTACCAGGGGGGTCCACGAGGTCCGGGATGCAGTAAAGACATCCTCCACCACAGATACGAGTGGAGGGCGCACCTTGGTGAAGGGGGCCTTGTCTGAAGGTCTGGATAAGCCCGCACTTAACTTGCCGGACCAAGTTCGCTTGGATCCTCCAGAGGAGGCCCCCAAGGGCTCTGATCCCATGTCAGTCGACCCTGAGGGACAAAACCGGAATCTTATGAGCAGAGAAGAAGGGCTATGTTTAGGATGAGGGTCCTTGCCCTTAGTAGCCTGCGGAAGAAAAGTACTCTTCCCCCCTGTGAGACCTTTAATGATGTCATCCAGGGTAGCACCAAACAGGCAATCTCATTGAAAGGAAAGATCAGTCAAGGCCTTTTTTTTTTTTTTTTTTTTAAGAGTCTGATCTGCACACCAGCATTTGAGCCAAAAGACACGCCGAAGGACCACGGTCCAAAAGAGAGCTGACACACTAGGGGAGCCGCATCCTAAGAGGCATCACAGATAAACTGCAGCCCCTGGACCAGCTGGTCCGCCAGCTCAGCAAAGAGAAGGAGGAGCTACTTCCCCCTCCAGGTCATGGCGCAAAAGCCTAGCCCATTCGGACAGTCTGCGACACTAGGGCAATGGTGATATCGGCCTCAGTGCCGAACCTGCCAGGGTGTACATAATGCGGGCCAACAGCCTCTGCCTTCCTGTCAGCCGGGTCCTTTAAAACCAGGGATTCTTCAACCGGAATCATTGTTGCATTGTTTAATCTGGAAACCACTGTCCACCACCAGTGGAACAGTTCACTTCTTAAGGGACTTCTCATAGGGGTATTGCCTAGCAAATTGCTTAGGAAGCCCAAGGGGACTCTTTGGTTGTCGCCACTCTTTAGTGACAATTCTGTCAAAATAGGAGGGGAAAGGGAACACCTCTCATGAGCGCCAAAAGGAACCTGCATCCTTTATCATTAAAGGTCTCACGCACAGATACAATCAGTGCATCCACCAGCGCCTTTTCGTACGCGGTTGCAGAAGAGGAGGAATCCTCCTCACTATCTGAGGATTCAGGACACGTGGTCGCAGACACAGCAGGGTGACCCACATCTGCAGCGGCCGAATCAGATTAAGGATCTAATGAGACAGATGAAGCAGGGGAAGACGGGGGCGCTTTTTGCCAGCCCGTTGCCCGAAAACCACCTCCAGCCAGGAAACAAAGGACTCCAGAACCGCCGTCAGTGCAACGATGGATGGGTCCCGGAGAGCCCCGCAGCCTCAGAGAGGGGATCAGGTGTGCTCCAAAGAGATGTGCACCAAAGAGTCCATGAGCCACCAGGGGGACCCCACAAAAAAGTGTAAAACACTGCTAACGGACACCCCCACCACTCTGGCAGCACCACTCAGTCACCAGTAACAGAGCACCTAATCGATCCTTAGAGTGAGAGGACCCCACCAGACTCACTACCCAGCAGAAACCAGGCACCGCAGCCACCAGGAGAATCTGCACTGTACGTGCAGTGAACAGGAAAATAAATGATCCAGTAGTCAGCACCAGCGGATGAGAAGGGGATCCCGCCACCCAGAGTCATGCCTGCTGCTATTTTCAATGGCAGACCACCGCAAAATGGCCACCAGACAACACAAACATGTCTGCCGTGCATTGAGCACACAGGCTATAAGAAAATGGCGGCCCGTGCAGCATCAGGAGGGAACCCTTGGCCTCAGAAAATGGCAAAGGCAGGAAGGGGGGCCCTGGCAGAAGCCCCTACCAGGTACAGTGCCCCCCCCCCCCCCCATGGGGGGCTGTTGGCCAGAAGGAGCGCTGCAACTCGGGCCAAAACCCAGTCGTATGAGACCTCGCCGGCGTTTAACTCACAGGCCAGCCCCGATCCAGTGCACCACCAATTCCAAAAATGTTGGGACAGGACTAGGTTTACCACATTGTAGCATCTGTAAAGGTCTGGGAACTGAAGACCAGTTTCTAGAATCGTGGGAAATGACTGTTGTCCCTTTCTTGCATGCTGCTCTAAAATCTGGATATATCTTTCAGCATCAATGGTGCCTTTCCAGATGTGCAAGTTGCCTATTCCATAAGCACTAATGCACCTTCATATCATCAGAGATGTAGGCTCTTAAACTGAGCATTGATAACAAGCTGGATGGTCCCTGTCCTCTTTGGTCCGAAGGACACAGCGACCATGGTTGCCAAAAAGAAAGTAAAATTTTAATTCATCTGATCCCTGAACAGTTTTCCACTTTGCAACAGACCATTTTAAATGAGCTTTGGCCCAGAGAAGACGGTGGCATTTCTGGATGTTCTCTCATGATTCTCAAGTTCAGATAACACTTCTTTGCCTTGCTTTACCTTGCATTTGGTGATGGCATGGCAACCTCTGTCCACAGACCGTGATTTCTGGAAGTATTCCTAAGCACATGCAGTGATGCCAATCACAGAATCACACCTCTTTAATGCAGTGCCATCTGAGGGCCAGATTCTCAAAATCTTTCGAAATGATGTACTCTAGAAGATGATATTTTTAGAATCTTTGCAATTTTACATTAAAAACATTATGAAATTGTTCCATAATTTTTATATGCACAGATTAGTAAACTTCAGCCCATCTTTACTTCTAAGACACGGACTTTCCAAGATGCACTTCTCATACTCAATCATGTACTGACCTGCTGCCAATTAAACAAATTAGTTGCAAAATGTTCTTCTAGCTCTCCTTTGTTAGTACACCTTACTTTGCCAGCTTTTTGTTGCCCTGTCAACTTTGAGATGTGTTGCTGCATTGATTTCAAAATTACCTTATTTTTTTCTTAAAATTGTACATTTTCTCAGTTGAAATATTTGATATGTTTTCTATTTTTTATTGCAAATAAAATATAGGTTTATAAGATTTGTAAATCTATTTTTATGTAGATTTTACACAATGTCCCAACTTTTTTTTGAATTGGGGTTGTAGAAGCAAAAATCTTTGTGAATTGAACAAAAATGTAATTTATTGCAGCTTACAAGTGTTCAGTTACAGAGGCAGCATTTGTTTTCTTTTCATGCTTTTTGCCCCTTTTTTTTTTACCTGGCAATTGTGCGAGTAACATACATCTTGTACTTCGGTACGGACACTCACTCCATTGAATTCTTGGAGGGAGCCATGGTTGTCACCCTACGACAGGACTAAAATAACCTCTTCTCCATCTCCATTTCATAAAAAGGAGGGTGGGGGGGGGGGGGGGATTGTGAAAAACTTGTTAAAACTGTTCTTAGCCTGGAATTTTTAAAAAATAATGCAGCCACCACATCTAAGGACTGGCAAGCTGCAACAAAATAAAGAGACCCTGTTGCCAGAGCATTTATTTCAACAACAAGCTTATCATAAGATTATATGTGCATTAACGTACGTAAGACACGCTATTCCGCTGTAAAACCCTCCTTTCTGCTGACTTCCAGAAGCACCAATACTGTTACTGGGTGCCGCCATATTGAAAGGCACTCAAGTCATACTTTATGGTAGAACTTTGACTCTAACCCCAGCAGCAATATATAACGTTTAGGAAGGTGAGGGGCAGAGGAGCTGGGCCAGCTCAGAGAGTAATTAAACTCTATCAGAAGAGGATAGGGCTATATAGTAAAAGGAGGAAAGGGGCTGTGCTATGGAATTGACACTTTCTGGAATGTCAGTTCCCTAGCAAGTTCAGATGCACATTGCAAGTGAACACAAAATTGTTTATGGAAAAGGTAGTCGCAGTAAGTAAGCATTCAAAATATTTGATTTTTCTTTGGTTTAACCTGCAATTTGTTAAGTTGCTGACAGGGCCTGAATTTTCTTCTAGGATTTAGATATCCTTTAACTTTTACACACAAAATGTCCCAACAAATCGCAAATCATCAAGTAGGCATAACATTTAGAAGATCTTGATGAGCCTTTAGATAAAATAAAAAAATTAAACTAAACCATACAGGCATGAAAATATGGCATGTATTAAACTTTTGTGCACAGACGTCTAGTCGGGTACAGTCTGTACTAACATCTGTAGGTGGCGCTCGACCGAAGCAGCAATGCAGAAATGGAAGGAAGACAGGAGAAACTTGGCTCCTCTATGATTGTCTGTGGACACCAGAGGAACAGCTGTCTGGACACTGGTGCCCCATTTGACCTCAGCGGCCATCTTGGGTCATAACCGTGTAAGACCCTGGCACCTGGATTTGGCACGCTTTTTGCGAGTGGCTAGTGAATGGACAGGTTCCCCTTCTGTCAGGGACAGCGCAAAGGAGCAGAGAGAGGTTACAGAGGAGTAGGGAAAGTGCAGGGACTACGCTATCTCCACTTAGGAAGGCTCACAATTTTCTGCAGACCAGCTAGGCCGCATTCCCGCTCCTCCATCAAGAAGCTTTCGGCATCACCTCAGGATAACGCTTCTCTGATACAGTTTTGTACATTGGCTCTGGTCACCTGTGCTTACCCACTGGGTCTATTGTACTATTGATGGGTTCTATTGATGGAACTTTCCTAATATACTGTTCTCACCTTAGCCTCTGTGTGATCTCTGCTCGCTGACACACCACGCTTCACACAGACGCTATAGTGTGAGATGGCCCATTTGGTTTTACTGTTGTATTGCCCGAAGATGAAATCAGAACCGGTTATTCGTAGCCAGGCTAAACGGAGGTGTCAGGACAAGCTACAGGTAAACTGAGAACACCTCAAGTGAGTTTAAAAAAAGGCCATTTCATTCTCATGAACCTTGGAAAAATGTTTCTTCACACTATACATTTACATGAAAACAGAAACAGGTTCTGGGAGTATGAAAAAACGGTCATCAATCCATGCGACACAGAAGGGAAATTGATAAGAATATTCCTGTGTTTAGTTCTCTGCACCATTTAATAAGGAGAATTCTAGTCTCAGCTTGCCCATCTTAATTCAATCCAAGCTAAACAAGACGATCCCAAAAAGCCACATCCCTCACCTTTCCTCCTCTGCCTTTATCTGGAAAGCGTCTTCCAGCCAGTCCAGCAGTTTGTGGGTGAATTCACTTACATCTTGCTGCAGGAAACCAAAAGAAAACCAATCAGTGCTGCTTTAAGATGGCAAAAGAGAGGCTGAACATAACTCCATCCATATTTTGAAATAAAATGTCACTGCACAAACGAAAACCATTTCTTAAACTTAAAAAAAAATACTATGCAGGAGAGAAAGCACAATAAAATGAAATTATGTCTGCATCTGAAAAATCTCTACACTGATTGCTCAAGGCATATAGGTGATCCATACATGGTTAGGGTAAAGGAGGTTAAAGCCAAAGTCACAAAAATAGATGTCAGGCAGACACTAACGACAATCATTTGATAACTGTTAAAAAGTAGAGATGCATCGATGCCGTACTCGTGAAAATGCTCCTTTTACCAAAACTGATACTTTGGTGCAATTGCGTCAAAAAACGGAATGGGCGCAAATCTCACTGCAAAGAATTACATGCAATTTGGACAGGAATGCGATACAATTCTTGTTTGTATCGCATGTGGTTTCCCCACCGTTCCCTATGTGATCCCAGGCTGGTCATAGTAAAGTTCACAAAAGAGCAAGGCGGAAATCAACCTCCCTGCTTAACGGGTTCCACCAGATCCAGCTCCCGACTTTGGACATCTGTGGCTCCTCCTGCCTCTCCCAGGGTCTTGTCCCCCCCCCCCCCCCCAGCCTCCAGTGGCTCTCCCCCACCCCAGCTTCCAGTGGTTTGAGCCATCTCATCTCCTAGTGTTGAAAGTACAGACTACAGGGATTCTAATTAGTCAGGACCGCCACCATCACAGAGATGGCGCTGATCAATCAAAATTGGCCAATGTATGGCTAGAACTGCTGGGGGGAGAGAGCCAGTGGAGTTTCGGGGGGTACAAAGCCATGGGGAGAGGCAGGGGGAGCCAGAGTCACAGCCGCAGATGTCCATGGTTGGATGGGAGCCTGAGCTGGTGGAACCAGTCATGCAGGAATGTTTCTCTGCTCCTGTACGAAACTCAGGCTCAGAATCACTATTAAAAGCCTGGGTTCACTCAGAAGAGGGTTGGGAAACCGTATGCGATTCAGACAGGAATTGCACCTCATTCCTGTTGATATCTCATGCAATTCTTTGCAGTGCAATTTGCACCAATTCATTTTGTATGGACGCAAATCGCACCGCAAAGTATCGGTACTAGCGAGTACTTGACAGAGTATTAGGTATTGGTATTCGTACTCGCCTTCCCCGATAAAAAAAAAAAAAAAGTATTGGTGCATTACTAGTTAAAGGAATTACACACTGGGGTTGATTTACTAAAGGCTAAAATTGCACTGTGCAATTTTGCAAGTGCAGTTGAACTCATTTTCCTTAGGGCTTAGTGAATGTGGTGAAGCTCTGATGATTTCCATCATCCAATCATGTGCAACAAAAATTTTTTTTTTTTTCCTTGCACTTGATTGGGTATTCTTTACAAAGTGAAGCTACACCACATTCACTATGCTCTGGGGAAAATCAGTGCAACTGTGCTTGCAAAGTGCAGTCAATTTACCTCTAGTAAATCAACCCCAGTGCGTCTAAATAGGAGCGTGCAATCCAATAAGAATCAGATTTTTAATACACTGCCCAGTGCACTCTGTAAACTAATAGACCTGACCAGACACATTGAGGTTAATTTATTAAGGAAAATAGACTGCACTTCATAAGTTTAGTTGAACTCTGCAAGTGCAGTTGCTCGAGGGCTTAGTAAATAGGGGGAAACTCTGCTGACAATCACCCAATCGTGTGCAAGCAAAAAAAATTGGATTTTTGACTAACCGTAAAATCCATTTCTTTGATATTCATTGACGGACACCGCTCCTGATCTTCCTAACCATTGGTTATACTGCCCCCTACAGGAGTAGGACACTAGGCAGATAAAGAATCTGACTATGCCTATGGGCAGTCTCAGGGGTATACTCCCTCCCTCTGCTATAGGTACTCAGTTTAGTTACAAGCAGTGTCAGAAGAATTACAACTCCACAGAGAAATGGGTGCTGTGCCCGTCGATGAACAGAGAAATGGATTTTACGCTAAGTACAAATCTCATGGACCAACTGGTCCGCTACATCAACATAAGCAGCGAGAACCTGCTCACTCCCCAGGCCCTGGCACAAAAGATTGGCCCATTCAATTAGGGTCTGAGACACCAGGGCTGAGGCAAAGATGGCCGCAACACCAAACCAGGATGAGAAAATATAGCCAGATCATCTATCTCCTTTAGAGACCAGTGGCTGCTGGCAATAGTCCAGGAACCATCGCGGATCACCGCTGTACCAGGCAGGGACAAAAATGGGTGTTAAGAGTAAGGGCTGCGCTGGACGGACCAGCCGACAGCCGAATGTCCACAATTCTCCGAGGAGCAAGGTAAATGTATCCGGATCGGGTCGTTGCTGAGTGAGCTGACAGGCAGAGAGATGTAGCCTGGAGCCGTGACCAGGCTGCAAAAGCAAGCCGGTGCGGGATCTGTAGCCAGAGGACGTTAGGCTGTGGTGACATCACAAAATGGGCGGCAACATGTTTCAGAGCTTTTTTGCTCAAACCAAAAGGAAGGGCAAGGTGATGTACTTGGCTTATATTCATGGAGTGCAAAACAACAAAGGGAAGTGGCTCAATTATTGACGGGATCTCTGAAATAAGACAGAATCCAACAAATAAGGTGGAACTCTAAATTACAGCCTCCAAAGGAGATAGATGATCTGCCTATTGTCAGAACTATTGGGGGTAAAAGGAATCATATAAGGCCCATACATATTATATTATACATATTGTTATATGGGATCCTGAGTTTTTGTTGATTTATGGAAATAAGTTGTGAATCTCCGTTTATAGATCCTTGCTTATTTGCTTAAGTAGACACGGTTTATCAGAGCAGTATAAACATTCTGACACTATATTCTCTCATCCTTGTGAGTGCAATCCTTTTATTACTGGTGTGTTTTTAACCTATTAAACAGATACACTAAGAAGGCGGCACCATTTTTTTTTTATTCACAGTTCGCAGAGGCATCCAATATCCTCATTGAAGAAGTGCTGCAGCCATATATACAGTGGAATCCTTTACTAACATCACCCTAGAGATTGACATTACGGCATTTATGGGCTACACATCCACTCTGTTTGCGCTAAGGGATTTTATATTCTTACAGGAAATGGAACCTGGGATCAAATAGCCAGCCTGGTCTGGGGTCTGTGCTACACTACAATAGAAAAAAATTATACTTCATCGATACTGTAGTTCATAGCTTGCTTTCAGAGGAATAGTACTGATTTAAAAACAACATGCAGAGAGCACAGAAAGCATAATATGAAGCCGGAAGTTACCTGCTGAGAGTCATTTGACTTGAAGGCATCCTTTAGAATCTCTACTGCTCTAGAAGGATCGACATATTTTCTCTTCGAACTGACCAACAGTGAGAAGAGATATCTCAGCTCACGCATGAAAGGCAGATTTCTGTGTTCCTGTAGAGTGCAGATTTGGAAAGAAAGAAAAATATATTTAAAAATAAAAAAAATGGTAGTTTTGCAAACAACTAAAATATATGGTAAATTCCTCGCAGTTACTATGTACCTACTTTCCCACCTTTTTTCAAGTCCATCTTTAAAGAGAGGACACTTTAAAGAGTCAGATGTTAAAAGTTCATCAATACAGAAATTTATGGTCGTAGTGGCTAAATATGCATGTTTATACATTGCACAGGAATCCCTGAAACCAACCATATTCTTAGGCAAATTGAGATCATTCCAGAAGATCCATTTTTACTTCAATATTTTCACTGTCGCAGAAAGAAGTATAGAGAGAACATGCTTTAGTTTTTTCATTTGTTTCTTGTTGCGCACCTGTGTCTCGTGAGTATCACACATGCCAGACTAATAATTTTAATAAAAATCTTCCCATAGGAATATATTGTAGATGCATTAAAAAAAAAAAAAAAGTTAATTTTTCTAGCAAGTTCAAAGTCACATTACAAGTGAACATAATTTAAGGAAAAACACTTTTCAATTATTAAAAATAATTTGATTTCTTTTTTGTGCTTTTACCTGCAATTTTTTTTAAAGTTGGTGACTGGATTCCTTTAAATTTGGACTAAGACAAGCAACTAGCATTTTGAGACGGCCACAAGCAATGGTAGCCTACAGATTTAACAGCAGATGTACATTAAAAACCATAAAACTAAAATTATATTATTATTATACAGGATTTATATAGCGCCAACAGTTTGCGCAGCGCTTAACAAAATGAGGGCAGACATTGCAGTTACACTACAATTTGGAACAAAAGGAATCAGAGGGCCCTGCTCGTTAGAGCTTACAATCTAAAAGATATATTCAGATACATTTAATTACTTTCCAGACACAGGCCTAAAGATACCTTACCATCTAAACCGCTAATTGACTTGGTTGCAGGAAAAAAAAAAAAAAAAAAAAAAAAAACCTAGGTTTCAGCTGGTTTTCATTTACCTTAATGTACAGAAAACCAGCGTTCAGATCTTTTTCTGATGGTTTAACACCATCAACAAGATCTCATTTACCTGAAGGTCAAAACGTTTAGTGAATGCTTTACTTCCACATGAACAAATTCAAATGTGTATTTAGGCAAAAGCTGCTTGCACGGTTAAATAGCTTTAAGATGAAGTAAAAAAAACAGTAGATATAACATATACAGCACACCAGTGTGAAATTCAATACTGTGTAAATGTCTTTTATAGCCAACATCTCATTCGCCTTTACACTCCTTAAAACTTGCCAACAGCTCCTGACATTTAAAGTAAATTTCATTCCAAGACTCACAGCAGTGGCTGTGCAATGGCCTATAGTAACAAACATCAGTGGTGGGTAATGATGCTTTGAACTGGATTAACCATTTTAAAATGTTACGGTTATAACTTCCTGTGTGCCGTACTGCAAGAATTATCAGGTTTTCTATACGGAGCCAACAATCTCGAAGATTTACCCCAAAATGTCAAAACAAAAAGACTCCATCGATATGAAAACACTTATCAGTACAATATTGGGTTGTGTCACTTAGGCCCCTTTCACATTAGTGCGACTTGTTCCGCAATTTTGGACCGCAAAATCGCATGACAAGTCGTTTTCCATTATTTTCAATGAGCCCCATTCATATCAGTGCGTCTTGAAGTCGCACCGACTTCAAAGTAGTTCCTGCACTACTTTGCCATGATTTTAATGCGTTTTGAGGCATATAGCCTTGCCATTGCTTTCAAAATCGCGCCGCAAAATCGCGGTAAAATTGCGTCGCATAAGTGTGAAAGGGGCCTTAGACAAAAAAAAAAAAATGATGTTCACTGATGGACACGGCTCTTGATCTTCTTAACCATTGGGTTATACTGACCCCTACAGGAGTAGGACACTAGGCAGAAAAAAAAAAAAAGTCTGGCTATGCCTATGGGCAGTCCCAGGGGATGTACTCCCCTGTGTCTGCTATAAGTACTTTTGTTACAAGCAGTGTCAGAAGAATTACAACTCCAGAGAGGGGTGGGTGCTGTGTCCGTCAATGAACATCAGAGAAATGGATTTTACGGTTAAGTCAAAAATCCCATTTTCTCTTTTGTTCGTTGACAGACAGCTCCTGATCATCTTAACCATTGGGACATCCCAAAGCAGTGTTAAACATGAGTGTGGGAACAGCGAAAAAGAAAATTCCCCAAGGCTAACTATAGCCAACCAGGTAAACAGGAGCTCAACCAAAACAACTGGAGCTCACCTAAAAAAAAAAAAAAAAAAAAAAAAAACAATACACCCTCAAAGAGGACCAGGTCCTCCAAGCCAGTGGTCCTCAACTCCGGTCCTCGGGGCCCACTAACAGGCCAGGTTTGCAAGATAACTAAAATTACATCACAGGGGATCTCATTTGCTGTTCAGTGATTGCAGTATTCTAGTCTGCATCTCCCCAAGGTAATACTTAAAATCTGGCCTGTTAGTAGGCCCAGAGGACCGGATTGGAGGACCACTGCTCTAAGCAGCAGCCTGCAAAACCTTGCAGCCAAAAGAAGCATCCGCAGATGCCAACACATTCACTTTATAGCACTTTGTGAAAGTGTGCTCCGATGACCAGGTGGCTGCCTTGCAAACCTGCATCACCGACGCCTGATGACGGAAGGCTGTGGAGTAGAGTGTGTCTCAACAGGGAAAGGAGGAACCTGACCCTTGATGGAATAGGCCTGAATCACCGTTGGTCTGATACATCTGGAAATATTCGCAGAGGAAGCGGACAACCCTTTCCGTGGTCCATCTGTAAGCACAAATAGGGAATCTGATTTCCTAAAAGACTATGTAGCTGTCAGATACACCCTAATCGCCCAGACCACATCCAAGGTATGCAAAAGCATTTTCCTTCAGATGTTTTGGCCTGGGACACAGGGAAGGCAACACAATGTCTTCATTCAAATGAAAATCAGAGAGACAATCTGAGAAAGAAACAACGTACAGGGGCGAAGAACCACCTCATCACTGTGAACCACCAGTAAGGTGAACGAAAGGGTAACGCCGCAGGGAAATCTCCCGAAGATTCTCAAAAGGAGGCTTCTGGAGGACAGAGCACCAAATTAAGGTTCCAAGGCAGCAAAAGAGACTGCACTGGAGGGGTCAAGTGCCTAACTCCCTGTAGAAAAATAAGCACTAAGGGGTATGTGGCCAAGGGCCATTGAAAGTAGACCGCTAAGGCCGACACCTGACCCTTGATAGTACTCAAGGCCAGTTTCTGCTCAACCACCCATGGAAGGAAAGTCAAGAGCTGGCCACCGAAAAAAGAGCAAGGATGAACCCCCAAGACAATCGCTTCCACATACAATGGTAGATCTTCTTAGAAGTAGATTTCCTAGCTTTTTACAGCGTTGGAATCATCGACTCAGACAAAACCTCTATCAGCACCTGCTGTTCAAAAGCCAAGCCGTCAAAGCCAGAGACCGTAAAGCAGGATGGAAGATTGGTCCTTGGGACAGCAGATCTTCCCTGGGACCCTGAAAGGAAGCCTCCAAGGAATGTCGGCGAACAGCCGCACTAGATTGGCATACCAAGCCTGGCGAGGCCAGTCTGGGGCCACTAAGATGACTGGAATCCCTTCTGCCTTGATCCTGCGTAGTCTTGGCAGAAGCTTGAGAGCAGGGAAGGCGCAAAATCAAACGATACTGACCCCACGGGGCCACCAGCGCATCCGTGGTGTCCGCCAGAGGATCTCGTGACCAAGTTACAAACCACTGCACCTTTCTGTTGAGCTGGAACGCCAACAGCTCCACCTCTGGGATGCCCAACCGGAGACACAACTGATGAAAAACCTCCGGATGAAGGGACCACTCCCCTTGGTTCAACGCCTGCCGACTGAGGTACTCCGCCTGCCAGTTTTCCACCCCGGGAATGTGTACGGCGGAGAGGGCTGGAAGGCACCGTTCTGCTCACCTTAGAATGCCGGTTACCTCCAGAGCAGCCAGGACACTTCTTGTGCCCCCCTAGTGATTGACATAAGCCACGACCGTGGCATCATCTGATTGAATGCGCACTGGAGATCCCTGAAAACCATCCGTCCAATGTTCCAGGCACTGTGTGATCGCTCAGAGTACCAAGACATTGATCGGTAGTCTGGATTCTTCTAGTTTCCAGAGCCCCTGAGCAGAAACTTTGCAGAGGATGCCACCCCAGCTGGACAGGCTGGCATCCTTGGTGACCACTGTCCAATACAAGGGGAGGAAGGAGTTGCCCAGCCGAAGCAATCATATCGGGGACTCCATTACCATCTGCTGGACAGAAGGAGACTAATTACAGTCTGCCGTTTCTGGAGTTTGTCCAGAGGAAGGAGCACTCTGGCTAAGACATACCCAAATAGTGCAGTTTTGTGGATGGAACCAGAGCAGATTTATGAAAATTCTGAATCCAGCCAGCCAAACACCCTCAAGCGCGTATGAGGATTTCCAGGTTTTTCAAAAGAGCAGTAGGAGACTCCGCTTGCAGAAGGAGGTCGTCCAAGTAGCCCAGTACCGCCTTCCTCCATTGGCGTAACAATGCTAGCACCGAGGCCAACACTTTCGTGAAGACCCGAGGAGCGAAAATAAGACCAAAGGGTAAAGCCACAAACGGATAAAGCTCTTCTCCCACGGCAAAGCAGAGGAAGCGCTGGAGACAGACACATATTGGAATGTGAAGGTAAGCGCCCTTGATGTCGATGGAGGCAAGAAAAATCCCCCCGATGCAGGGAAGCCACCACCGTGCAAACAGACTTCATTATGAACGTCTGCACCTGCACAAAGCAGTTCAGCGCCTTGAGATCCAGAGATGGACGCACCTTGCCTTCCTTCCTGGGGACTGTTAACAGGTTTGAGTAAAACCCCTAAAAACGTTCTGAAGACGGAACCGGGACCATCACCCTATAAAGTAAAAAGGTCTTGCACCCCCCCCCCCAAAAAGAGCCTGAAAGCGGACCGGGGACAGTCGTACATTGGAAGGAAGAACCTTACCAGAGAGTAAGAACAAATCTATCTTGTAGCTGGACTTGAATGACCTCATGGACCCACCTGACTTGTACCAGGGGAGTCCACAGGTCCAGGAACCAGTGAAGACATCCCCCAACCCAAGATACGGATTAGGGCACACCTTCATGCTGAAGGGGCCTTGTCCGTAGGTCTGGAGAAGCCCGCTCTTGACTTGCCAGGCCAAGTTCACTTGGTTCGATCCCTTCTCAGTCGACCCTGAGGGACGAAAGAACTTCTTATGAGCCGACGAGGGTCCTAGCCCTTAGTAGCCTGCGGAAGAAAGGTACTCTCTCTCCCCCCCACCCCACTCTGTGAGACCTTTAATGATGTCATCCAGGGTAGCACCAAACAGCGATCTCCATAAAAGGGAAGATCAGTCAAGGCCTTTTCAGAAGTCTGGTCTGCAGACCAGCATTTGAGGCAAAAGACAGGCCGAAGGACCACTGCCGAAACAGAGAGCCAAGCCACTAGGGGAGCCGCATCCAGAGACACATCACAGAGAAACTGCAGCCCCTGAACCAGCTGGTCCGTCAGCTTAGCAAAGGCAGGGGGGAGCTACTCCCCCCTCCAGGTCCAGCCCATTTGATCAGAGTCTGCGATACCAAGGCAATGGTGAATATCGGTCTCAGTGCCGAACCAGCCAAGGTGTACATATTGCGGGCCACAGTCTCAGCCTTCCTGTCAGCCAGGTCCTTAAAGGCCAGGGACTCTTCAACTGGAATTGCCTTGTTTAATCTGGAAACTGGAGGGCCTGCCACCGGTGGAACAGTCCCCTTCTTAAGAAGGAACTCCTCATTGGGATATCAGCAAAATCGCTTAAGGACCCCAAGGAGATGCTTTGGTCGTCCCCACTATTTAGTGACAATTCTGTCAAAATAGGAGGGTAAAGGGAACACCTTTTCCACTCTGGATGGCTTGCAAATGGCCTCCACCGCAGCTGCGTCCTCCATCTTTAAGGTTTCATGCACTGATACAATCAGTGCATCCACAAACGTCTTCTTGTACACTGTTGCAGAAGTGGAGGAATCCCCCTCACTATCTGAGGATAAAGGGTGCATGGTGGAAGACGCAGCAGGGTGACCGAATCAGATTCAGGATCTTATGAGACAGATGAGACAGGGAGCGCTTTTTGCCAGCCCGTCACCGAAAAGCCACCTGCATCCGGGACACCAAGGACTCCAGGACCGCAGTCAGTGCATCGATTGATGGATGGGACTCGGAGGGCCTCACAGCCTCATAGAGGGGATCAGGTGGGGAGATGTGCTCCAAAGACTACATGAGTCACCAAGGGGACCCCACAAAGTGTGAAACACTGCAAAGGGACAACCCCCACCGCTCTGGCAGCCCACCCGGTTGCCAGCCACAGAGCACCAATCGATCCTGAGTGGAGAGGGAGAGGACCCCACCAGACTCACTACCCAGCAGAAAGCAGGCACTGCAGCTACCAGGAGAATCTGCACTGCAGGAACGGCGATCAGAAATGAAAAGATCCAGGAGTCAACACTAGGAGTTTAGAAAGGGCTCCCACCGCCGAAAATGCGGCCCACAGGGCTTCACTGTCATGGCTGCCGCTATTTTCAATGGCAAACCGCCGACAAATGGTCGCCAGACTACACAAACATGGCCACCGTGTATTAGGCACACAGGCTACAAGAAAATGGCGGGATTAAAAGGCTCCCAGGAGGGATCATTAGGCCTTTAGAAAAAAAAAAAGACAGGTCCCACCAGGTACAGCCGCCCCCCCCCCCCTCACAGCCAATCGCCCAACCCCCACTCCCCCCCATCGCCAGCACAGCACCCTAGGCGGTGGACCAGGCAACCCCACAGCCCCAGTGTCAGTGCAGGAGGGGTTGGGGGGACAGAATGGCCCACAGGGACCAGACTGATGGGAGGATGCCTAACGGGAAGAAGGGGGACCCAGGGATCTGATCGTCCTATGGAGGGGTCTACGTCCACCCCAAAACCCTCCAGGGGGAGAGGGGGGGGGGGACAGTTCCCATAACAGGAAACAGGCGGGCACCACTACGCACAGAACCTCCTCTCCATCGAAATGGGGGGCTGTCGGCCAGGAGAAACGCTGGGACTCGAGGTCTGAGATCTGGACGTGGTCGCTGGCCAGACTGGGGTGACCACTGGATCTAGATTATCCAACCTGCCGCCCAGTCCGGCAATTGATTGTAGATCTCACAAAAGAAAAAAAAAAACAGGAGAAAAAAAATCTATCTAAAAAGGAAAAAATTGCCAGGACCTGAGATCCGAGCAAGGAACCAGGAGTACCTATAGCAGAGAGAGGGAGTATACCCCCTGGGACTGCCCATAGTTGTAGCCAGACTTTTTGTCTGCCTAGTGTCCTACTCCTGTAGGGAAAAAGTATAACCCAATGGTTAAGGAGATCAGGAGCTATCTGTCAATGAACGAAAAAACGTAGACTTGAAAAAGTATTCATACCCCCTTGACATTTTCCACAGTTGGGTCATGTTACAACCAAAAAGGTAAAGGTGTTTTTATTAAGATTTTATAAAATAGACCAACACAAAGTGGCACATAATTGTGAAGTGGAAAGAAAATGATAAATGGTTTTCAACATTTTTTTACAAATAAATATCTGAAAAATGTGGCATACATTTGTATTCAGCCCCCTTTATTCTGATACCTCCAAATTTTGTTGAACCAATTGCCTTCATAAATCACCTAATTAGTAAATAAAGTCCACCTGTATGTAATTTAATCTCAGTATAAATATGGCTGTTCTGTAAAGCCCTCAGAGGTTTGTTAGAGAACCTTAGTGAACAAACAGTATCATAAGAAGTCCCATTTGCAGTTTGCGAGGTGCCATGTGGGGGATATAGCAAACATGTGGAAGAAGGTGCCCTGGTCAGATAAGATCAAAATTGAACTTTTTGGCCTAAAAGCAAAACGCTATGTGTCTGCCATCACCCTGAATACACCTTCCACTGTGAAACACGGTGGTGGCAGCATCATGTTGCGGGGATGCTTTTCTTCAGCAGGGACAGGGAAGCTGGTCAGAGTTGATGGAAAGATGGATGGAGCCAAATACATAGTAATCTTAGAAGAAAGCCTGTTGGAGTCTGCAAAGACTTGACTGGAGCGAAGATTAAACTTCCAGCAGGACAACGACCCTAAACATACAACCAGAGCTACAATGGAATGGTTTAGATTAAAACATATTTATGTGTTAGAATGGCCCAGTCAAAGTCCAGACTTAAATCCAATTTAGAATCTGTGGCAAGACTTGAATGCTCTACATTCAATCTGACAGAGCTTGAGCTTTTTTGCAAAGAAGAATGGGCAAAAATGTCACTCTAGATGTGCAAAGCTGGTAGAGACATACCCAAAAGATTTGCAGCTGTAATTGCAGTGAAAGGTTGTTCTAAAAAAAGTATTGACTCAGGGGGACTGAATACAAATATACGCCACACTTTTCAGATACTTGTAAAAAATTTTGAAAACCACTTAATTTCCTTCCACTTTGTGTTGGTCTATCACATAAAATCCCAATAAAAATGTTTTTGGTTGTAACATGACAAAATGTGGAAAATTTCAATGGGTCTAAATACTTCTTCAGCACACTGTACAACTAAAGGCTCCAACAAGTCTAAACAAGTGCTAAATCCAGGTACCGCAAGCCTCAAAGTAAGCAAATATCATTACTTTCCCGAACTGAGTCTCCTTTATTTGGATTTTAAATGTTCCCTCTCCCAGACACTGCAGCTCACAGTGAGATGGTCCCAGTAAACGAGGCAGTGCTGCCATTCCACAAAGCAGTGGGTAGGGACTATGTAAGGCCAGGTGATGATTGACAAGCTACAGGCATTTGTGAATTGAAAATGATAATGCTGGTAGCCACTAACACCTACAACAGTGCTTTTTTTTATCCCACTGAAGTGCAAGCAGGCACAGCCTACGTGAAAGCAGCAACTCTGCTCTAAATTTAGGAACAGTACAGCATTGTTGTCACCTCATGATAGGAAGCTGCATTAGATGGACTTCACTGGCAGGATCAGATATTTCTGGGTCTTTACAGAGTAAAATGAGAAAACAATATGTGCACTTGTAATTACAGGTGCATCTCAAAAAATTAGAATATCATCAGAAAGATAATTTCAGCAACTCAATTCAAAAAGTGAAACTCATATATATGCTATTGATTCATTACACACATATAGATATATACACAGATATATTTCAAGCATTTCTTTCTTTTAATTTAGATGATTATGGCTTACAGCTAGTGAAAACCCAAAAATCAGGATCTCAGAAGATTAGATTACATAAGACCAATTAAAAAAAAAAAAAAAAAAAAAAAAAAGGATTTTTAATACAGAAATGTTGTCTTACTGAAAAGTATGTTGTCCATGTACAGTATAGTATGCACTCAATACTTGATCAGGGTTCTTTTTGCATGAATTACTGCATCCATATGGCTTTGATTGAAGGTGATCAGCCTATAGCACTGCTAAGGGGTTATAGAAGCCCAGATTGATTTCATAGCGGCCTTTAGCTTGTCTGCATTGTTGGGTCTGGTGTGTCATCTACCTCTTGACAATACCCCACAGATTCTCTATGGGGTTCAGGCCAGGCAAGTTTGCTGGCCAATCAAGCACAGTGATACCATGGTCATTAAACCAGGTATTGGTACTTTTGGCAGTGTGGGCAGGTGCCAAATCCTGCTGGAAAATTAAATCAGCATCTCCATATAGGTGGTCAGCAGAGGGAAACATGAAGTGCTCTACAATTTCTTTGTAGAGGGCTGCGCTTACTATGGACTTGATAAAACACAGTGGACCAACCCCAGCAGATGACATGGCTCCCCAAATCTTCACTGATTGTGGAAACTTCACACTGGACCACATGCAACTTGGACTCTGTGCCTCTCCACTCTTCCTCCAGACTCTTGGATCTTTATTTCCAAAAGTAATGCAAAATTTACTTTCATCCGGAAAGATGACTTTGGACCATTGAGCAACAGTCCAGTGCTTTTTCTCCTTAGCCCAGGTAAGACGCTTCAGACGTCGTCTCTGGTTCAGGAGTGGCTTGACACAAGGAACGCGACAGTTGTAGCCCATGTCCTGAATACGTCTGTGCGTGGTGGCTTTGAAGCACTTACACCAGCCGTAGTCCACTACTTGGGAAAAGCCATTCAAACTCTTGAATTGTCTTTGCTTCCCAAACCTCTCCAGGCTGCCGTTATCCTTGTTGCCTGTGCACCTTTTTCTTCCACACTTTTTCTTTCCACTCAACTTTCCATTAATGTGCTTGGATATAGCACTCTGTAAACAGTCAGCTTCTTTAGCAACGACCTTTTGTTACTTACCCTACTTGTGGAGGGTGCCAGTAACTGTCTTCTGGACAACTGTCAAGTCAACAGTCTTGATTGTGTAACCTACTGAACCAGACTAAAGCCTCGTACACACGATCAGATTATTGGATGAATTTTCGTCAGTTTTTTGTTGCATGCTAGTCTCATATCGAAAGTGTTAAAGGTTACTATCTTACGAAAATGCTCGTACGACAGATCTCAACTGCAGGAGTGATGTAATGTGTTGAATTGTTTGTATGTATGCTTTTGTTTCGGAGCATGTGAAGTCTTGCTCTTACAATTTTTTTCTGACGAAAACTGCACTAATTAAATGAAAATCGAACGATGTGTTCACTTACGATAAAAAATTTCTATCCTGCAAATTCAGCTTTTGTCATTTGTTATCGACTGTTTTAAAGCACTATAGTAACGATCCAAAAATTGGCAGATTGTTCGTCGGACGAGAGTTTACTTCCAATTTTCTTATTGTGTGTACGGGCCTTAAGAGACAATTTGAAGGCTCAGGAAACCTTTACAGGTGTTAAATTAGCTGATTGGAGCTAATTTTCTGAGATACTAAATTTTGGGTTTTCACTAGCTGGAAGCCATAATCATAAAAATTAAAAGAAAAATGCTTGAAATAGATCACTCTGTGTGTAATAAATCTATACAATATAGGAGTTTCACTTTCTGAAGTGAATTACTGAAATAAATTAACTTTTTGATTATATTCTAATTTTTTGAGATGCACCTGTAAGTGCTGCTGCAGCTTGGTGGAGGAGTCACACTTCTACATTTAAGGGATTCTAAAGGCTGAAGGTTTTTTTACCTTCATGCATGGTTTGATAACCTCTCGTGTACAGCCCCCCTCCAGAAATTACCCAAGCCCAATCTTGATCCAGTGATGTGCACGAGAGTCAACTCTCCCTGGTCTCTCCCTCCTCACCAGCTGCAGCAGCATGCAGCCATTGGCTCTAACTGCTGTCAATCACAGCAAGTGAGGAGGGGCAGGGGTGAGCCATGCTCTCTGTTTCCTTTGGACACAGAGAACGGGACTCGGAAACGAGCAAGCACACAAATGCCCATATAGCAAGTGGCTTGCTATGGGGGCACTTAGCAGGGGGACCCGAGAAGAGAAGGATCGGGGCTGCTATGTGAAAAACTATTGCAAGTATTACTTTTTTTTTTTTTTTTTAATTTGCTTCACAAACATTTCAAGAACAATCTAAAACCAAATCACGAAAATACAATATAAGCGTTAAAATGTTAAGGTAATTTCAAAAGTTGTTTCAAGCTTTTTAATTCTACAACTTTCACCAAAAGAATACACCGTGATCCTGTAATAAAGATCTTTGCTCAGGCACTTCCTGGTATGTTGTAACACCTATCCCCCTATTGTGCTCCTGCTTGGTCACTATAGCGTATGAGCACCTGTACATGTGCAAGCAGCAAAGCTAACTTGAATTGTGCTGGCGTGGTTCACTGTCACCATCAGAGGGCCGGTTCAGAGTGATGATGTGCAGCTGATGCTGGGAGAAGAAAATGAAGAGGCTGCAAGAAGAAGCCTGAGATCAGCTGCACTGAGATGCAACCAACATTGAACAGTGTTTTATTGGGAAAAAAACTTGGCAAATGCTTATGAAGCACAGTCATTTAGCACACTTAACCCCCGGTCACACCGATGCAACTTGTTATGTGATTTGATAGTTAGTTTCAAATGGCATGACAAGTACCACCCTATTGACTGCAATGGCAGTGGTTAAATTGGTGCGACTGACTCCATCGGAGTAGTACCAATTTTGAAAATAGTTCTTGCACTAATTTTTGCAAGTTAAGGAGCGACTTGCATAGACACCTGTGCATGAAGTCGCATATATCTCTTCCAAGGCGGCTTAGAAATCATGCGATTTCAAGTGAAGTCGCACGACTTCAAAGCGCATTCGGTATGACTGAGACCTAAAGCTCCATTCACACCTGGGCGTTTTCAACTCCAAAAACGCTCAAAAGAAACGTTTCCAAAACGCCCAACAAGTAAAACCCCATTCATTTAAATGGCCCCTGTTCACATCTGAGCGTTTTAACACCTGAAGCAAAACGCCCAACACTCAAAAAAGTACATGAGCTTCTTTTTGGGCAGATTACAGGCGTTTTCCATTGGTCTCTAGTCAATCTAAAAACGCCTGCACAAAAAACGCCTGTAAAACGCCTGCAAAAACGCCCATAAAAACACCTGAAAAAACACCTGAAACAAAAACGCCCAGGTGTGAATGGAGCCTAAACGTTAACCATTAGGCTTTAGATCTGATTTAACTCATTCATGTGAAATCTATCTATACAACATATGGCACATGCCTGCAATATTGCTATACATCCTTCTGTTAATATTGCTTCTAGCCATACATACTGAGTGAGGGTACTTTTACTTCCAGTCAACCATGTGATTCAATTTTTTAACCTCTGTTCCCTCTTAAATCTTGGCAGATAGAAAATACACAATTCTAGATTTCAGAAAATGGACATAGATAAATAAAACAGACCTTTTGGTTTCGGGGTACATCCTGAACACTTGCAGGGGGGCTGTAGTTCAAAACAAGTCTGCGAAACTCCAGCAGGTTGAAGAGGGACTGGATAGAAATGGAAAAGTACACATATTTTATTAAAAAACATTATTAGAAAAAAACACCAAAAAGTCAGTCTCCGATCTTGAAAGGACACTATAAGAGCAGGATGTACAAATGGCGCTTTTCCACTGCATGGAACCGTACCGGCTCGGCACGCTTTTGTGCTTTTCCACTGCGGTACCGCATGGTATAGGGTCGGAACGGTTCGGTATAGGTTTGCTTTTCCACTGCATGGAACGGTACGGTACGGCTCTGAAAAAACAGTACCTACTCGATTGTGGTTCCAACAGGTACCAAACTGGTACCATATCCCACAATCCTTTGCATGCAGTCACTTCTAGCCACTGATTGGTCAGAGAATCACACCCACCCCGTTGTTATCCCACCCACTTAACTTTAGTACTACTTTAGTGGAAAAGCAAACCTATACCGTACCGTACCGTACCGAACCGTTCCGACACTATACCATGCGGTACCAGCAGTGGAAAAGCAAACGGGGCCAAGCAGGGCCGAGTAGAGCCGAGCCGGTACTAGCCGGTACTTGCAGTGGAAAAGTGCCACAAGATGCCTCAAGGGTAGAACATTTACCAAATACCAAAGTAATATACACTGATGATAGCAAATCATAGTTGAACAGGAACATCCCCATTGAACAGGAACATCCCCATTGCTCACTATTCCAGCCAAATTACCATCACACAGCCGGAAGTATGTGCTATGAGAATAACAGAGAAATGCCATAGAGGATAATGCCAGTCTGCAGGTACACACCTCAAGATGCAGCCTGGGACTATCATTCTACAGCACTTCCCCATCATCATACAGAACATGTCAGACACGGATGAAAATTTGGCTGGGAAAGAGTAAAATGCTTTTGCAAATCTAGACAAGTTGTGCAGCAAATCTGGGCTATGGGACACGAGGGCTTATTACTGCTGAAGGAGAGGGGGCTGTAGAACTCTTAAAGCGGATCATGTTTTTGCCCATGCAGGGCAAAGCAACAGGTTTACTTTAAGCCTTTTTACAGCAGGCACATATTTACGTTCCGCACACTCCTGTTCAGCTCTCAGAAGCAAAAGAAAGTCCATAGTAAGCTAAGAGTAAGCTAAACAATCCACATTTATTGGGAAGGATATTCACAAACTTGACATTCATAGCCCTGTGATGCGTTTCACCTATAGGGCTTAGTTATATCTCTGTGACTAAGTCCCATGGGTGAGACACAATTAGAGAGCCAGTTCTAAATGAGGGCCATCAATGTCAAGCTTGTGGATATCCTACCTAATAAATGTGGACATCAATGATCCTTCCATAGTGTGTGGTTGCTTTCTTCCTAGCACTTATTCTGTGATTAGAGAAAGCTGGTATAACCCCTGGCAACTGGGTTTAAAGTGGTCACGAGAGGAGGGGCTTAAAGAGGAGAATTTTTATAGATGTGCGTCAACACTGCTCTAGGTCAGTCTCCTATCTCCACCTCCACTAACACCATCACAGATTAACAATGAGCAAAAAATAATTCTGGTTAGCTGCACGTCCAGAAAATATGGGATTTTTGTACTTACCGTAAAATCAATTTCTCAGAGTTTCATGGACACAGCACTCCATAAATCATAACTACTGGGTTATATTGCCTCCTCCAGGAGTAGGACTAGCCAGAACAAAAAACACCTGGCTACGCCCATGGGCCAGCTTCAGCTTTGTATATAACCCCCCCCCCCCTCTGCTCTAGGTAATCGGTTTAGTAGCAAGCAGCATTAGAAGTATCAGAACTGCATAGAGGGGTGGGTGCTGTGTCCGACGATGAACTCCGAGATAGGAATTTTACGGTAAGTACAAAAATCCCATTTTCTCTTTTGTTCATCGACGGACACAGCACTCCATAAATCCTAACTACTGGGGACATCCAAAAGCAGTGCCAAAACGAAAATGGGGGGTGGAGAAAAAAAACCCAAGGCTAAACATAGGAGCCCTTAACCAGGACACAGGAGCACCATCTGAAAAAGAAAAACACCTCTTAACAGATAACAGCCCCTCTCAAAACAGCAGCCTGCAAAACTTTGCGGCCAAAAGAAGCATTAGCAGATGCCAAAGTATATACCTTATACAATTTTGTGAAGGCATGCACATACGATCAAGTGGCCGCCTTGCAAACTTGCAATATTGATGCCTGATGACGGAAGGCCCAAGAAGCACTCAGAGCCCGAGTAGAATGGGCCATGACAGGGAAAGGTGGTGAAGAGGCCTAAGTCACCATCTGTCTGATCCATCTGGAGATGGTAGCCAAAGAAGCAGCCAGCCCTTTTCTTGGTTCGTCCGTAACCACAAAAAGCGAGTCTGACCTCTGAAAGAACTCAGTAGCTGCCAGAAACACCCGAATCGCCCAGACCACATCCAAGGTATGCAAAGCGAATTCCTTGTGATGAGCCGGCTTGGGACACAAGGAGGGCAACACAATGTCCTCATTCAAATAGAAGTCAGACAACTTTGGTCATGAACGATGGACAGAGACTAAGAACCACTTTACCCCTATGGACCACTAAATAGGGACTGCGACAGGTTAATGCCTCCAATTCCGATACCCTGCGGGCCGAGGTAATAGCCACCAAGAATTGTCACCTTCAGGGATAACGTAGGCAAGGGAATCTCCCGAATATTCTCAAAAGGAGGTTTCTGGAGAACTGAAAGTACTAAATTTAATGCCATGGCGGCAAAAGAGACCGTACTGGTGGAGCCACATGTCGAACCCCCTGAACGAAGGTACGAACTAAAGAGTGGGTGGCTAGGGGTCACTGAAATAAGATTGCCAGGGCAGATACCTGGCCCTTGATAGTACTCAAGGCCAACTTCTGATCAACACCCTGCTGAAGAAAGGTTAAGATCCGAGCCACAAATAAGGATCGAGGATGAGCGCCAATCGACTCCCACCAAGAAATGTACGCTTTTCCACGTACGATGGTATATCTTGCTGGAAGACTATTTCCTCGCCAAAGAAGAAGGGAACACTGATCCAGACAGACCTTTATCCCTCAGTACCTGGCTTTCAATAGCCAAGCCATTAAAACCAGCAACTGTAAAGCAGGATGGTAGATCAGCCCTTGGGAAAACTGGTCTTCTCTGAGAGGAAGCCCCCAAGGGACGTTTATGTCCACCAGATTGATCACATATATACAGCTGGTGATGCTGTTCCCCGCTATTTGTGCTTTTGGACATGTTTTTATGGACTTGCTGAAATAAAGGTGATTTCTCTTTTGTTCGTCGATGGACACAGCGCTCCATAAATCAGAAATACTGGGTTATATTGCCGCCACCAGGAGTAGGACTAGGCACAACAAAAAACACCTAGCTACACCCATGGACCATCCTCAGCTTTGTGTATATAACCCTTCTCTCTGCTCTAGGTATTCAGTTTTAATCTGTCTAGTCAGGAGTAAGGACCTAGGCTCCAGTCTGGATCTCTGGTCCTATCATTTTTTTTCTCCTTCCTTGCATCTTTTTTGTTTTTCCTCTTGGGAGATCTACAATCAACTTCCGGGCTGGGCAGCGGGCTGGATAATCCAAATCCAGTGGTCCCCCCAGGCCAGCGAGCGCGTGCAGACCGCAGCTACTGTGTGAATTTAACGGACAATTGCGCGGTCGTGCGACGCTGTACCTAAACGAATTTGACGTCCTTTTTTTTCCCATAAACAGAGCTTTCTTTTGGTGGTATTTGATCACCTGTGCGATTTTTTGATCATGCGCTATAAACAAAAAAAGAGCATCAATTTTGCAAAAATAACAATATTTTTCAAATTTTTTTATATGAAATTCCCCAAAAAAAAAAAAAAAGTAAAAATCTAAATTTTTTAACATTTTAGGCCAATTTGTTTTATGCTACATTTTTTTTTTTTTTTTTTTTTACCAAAAATATGTAGCATAAAACAAATTGGCCTAAAATGTTAAAAAATTTAGATTTTTACTTTTTTTTTTTACCAAAAAGAAAAAAAAAAAAAAAAATATCGCAAAAAGCATATTTTGATTGGTTTGCGCAAAAGTTATTGCGTTTACTAACTTAAGGGAAAGATTTTTGTCATTTTTGTTGTTTTTTTTTTTTTTAACGCGTAATGGCGGCGATCTGCGATTTCTTTTGCGGTACTGCGACATTGCGGCGGACAGATTGGACCCTTGACTGACATTTTTGAAACTTTTGGGGTTACCAGTGACATTACTGCAGTAATCAGTGCTATATATATGCATTGTTACTGTAAAATGACACTGGCAGTGAAGGGGTTAACTTTTTTGGAGAGGGAGGGGTTAAGTGTGTCCCTAGGGGCGTGCTTCTAACTGTGATTGGCTGTGGCTTGAGGTGTAGGAACAGTGATCAACGTCCTACATAGTAGAACCGTATGATCTCAATTCTTACACAGGAGAGAATGACAGGCAGCTTGTTTACATTAGCCGCCTGCCTTTCTCCCGCTCTAACGGACGATCACGAGTGACCGGCGGACATCGGGTCCGCCGGGCACACGCGCAGGGGGGGGGGATCCGGTGGCGCGCGCTCGCTCCCCAGAGCCTCACAGGCTAGTGACGTACCCATACGACACTTTGCCTGTGAGGGGCTGACCGCCGCAGTATATGTACTCAGCAAGTGATTAATTTCTATAAAAGACTGAAAAAATAAAACAATGTTGGCGCACAAAAGGGCTGTGTGACCGCTCCTACAGTGCAAATATGGGCAATATACATTAGTCCATGAATAGCCCATATAACCGAAAGGTGCACTTGCGGCAGCCATCCTAGGAGTAAAGCATGGTAAACACTAACAGGCTAACCCAGCAGGTTGCACAAAAAAAAAAAAAAAAAAAAAAATGACAGCTCTGGTCAGAGACACTGTACTATCCATCCAACCTTTGTGCAGTGATCTCCCCCCGTTGAGCTGTTGTGTTCTGACAAGGGGATGCCCTCCCCCCGCCAGAGCACTCTGATTAGCGCTCTCTGCCGTTAGCTGATCGGGAGTCGGTTAGCTGCTGCCAGCCAAACAGACAGACATACACACGGGCTGAATGTTGGCCGTCTTTTGTTTTTTTTTTCTGGAAACGGCAAATGTCTCCAGACATTCGGCTCATGTGTACCGGGATTAAGCCAACTTGGTTTGCATAGAAGAAGGAAGCGCCTCCTAACAACATTTAAGTCAGCAGCCTGGGAAGCAGTCAGGTCATGCCTGATGAGCTGAAGGGGGCCCTTATGGTCTTCCTTGAGTCTGGAATCTGGACCATTATGGTCTGTGTGTTTACTTCACATTTTTGCCTCTAAAAGGAGTAGTAAGATCTGAGTGGGTAGCCTTGCTTTGATACTGGTCTTTGACGTGACGTCACATCTGCTTACATGTGGACTTCCTGATGTCTACAAAGCATCCTGGAGCTCTACCTTCCATCTGCTACTGACACTACACGCTGGTGGGTCCTGCAGGACAGGGCTCAGGGGCAGTGCCCCCCTTCACATATCTTGTGAGTGTTTTTAACTGCATTATCGCACTTAGGGGGCACGTCCTTTTTTCTTTTATTTAATTTCTATAAAGTGTAGTATAAAAAAAAATAAAAAAAAAAAAAATCGGAAAAAGGTAGGCATTTTAATGGCTCAAGAGCTTTTCTTAGTCAGAAAATTGTTGCTCAATCATCAACCAACATCTGAATGTACAGGGTGCTCATTTCTGATGCCTTATGCATTACTATATGTTTTTAGATCTTAACACCACAGTCCCAGTAGGTCCTAATTTTGTACAGCACTGTGGAAGATGTTGGTACTAGATTTGACAACAACCACCCAGAGTGCCTCAGCCTAAGGTAAAGTACTGTGTGCTTTGGGATGTCCGAAGCCAAATGTCAGTTTCATGTATCACTGTCATTTATCAGTGCTCTCTGCTGATGTTACAAGAGCTGAGCGATCGTGCATACTAAAATATAAGCCATGAAAAAACAGATTCCTTCGGTTGAAGTCAGACTCAAAAACACGGGCATATAAATTAGTCAGCGTAAGTAAACAAGCTCATCTCAACAGCTGACGGCAGTGTCAATGATTCGCCATCTGTTACAATCTGTTAAAAGACTTGTGGCAACTTTGATCAGAGGAGTAGAGCCATTCATTGTAAACAAATAATCATTTTAGATAAACAGATTGGAATAAACGCTCACGGCAGATTGTAAGGGCCCATACACAAAGATGTTCTTCATGCCCAAACTCTTTTTTCTATTAATTATTTTAATACTTGGTGAGGAGAACAAGAGATTTCAAGTTTGTTAAACAGCACTTCCCCACCTTGTTCCCTCATGCCTAAACAGACTACAGTATTAGGGGGAAAAAAAAAGCCCATTGGGATAGCCCACCTCCAGCTCCTACTCCCTGATGTCACTTGTAAACACAGAAGCCATCCCTTGTGCACCTTACAAGGGACAGCTTTGCTTTCAGTGGCTTCTGGATGTAACATCCCTTACAGGGAGGCACGGCAGGGACAGTTCTCCAGAATCTGAGTGTGAAAACAATCTCCATGGAAGGCAGTGCCGCCTACACAAGGATGTCTAAGAGCCAAATACACGGGAAGTAGAGAGTCGCCTACATAGGAAGAGGTAGGAGAAAGTAGAAATGCAAGGAAGCTTTGTACTTAAAGCGGAGTTCCAGCCTAAACACACACTCACCTGTCCAACGGTCCAGCGATGCGGCCGCCCGAAGCCTCGCTCTTCTCCCTCTCTGTCTGCGGCGCCGTCATCACTGGTGTGGGCACCCGGCTGTGACAGTTTTTGGCTTCACAGCCGGGTACGCACTGCGCATGCACGAGTTGCGCTACGCGTCGTGATTGGCCGGCAATCTTCTGGGACCTCTGACATGTCCCAGAAGATTGCAGGGAGGGAGGGGGAGAGGAGAACTTCCGCTCAGGGCGCCGCGGCGCTCCGAGCGGAAGTGGGAACGGGTACCTGTCAGAACTAGGTACCCGCTCCCCCCCCCAAAAAAAATGACATGCCAAATGTGGCATGTCAGGGGGTTAGAACTGCCTAAAGCGCAAGTTACACTTTTGGGTGGAACTCCGCTTTAATGTAACAGAATAAAAAAAATAGTAGATACTTAGTCTTAGTCTCAAAGGTGCAACAGGCCATTTGAGGGCAACCATACTGCTAATGTGCCCATGATGAAACAGAGTTCGACACCCCTGCTCTAGAGGTTGCTGGAGGTTCCTTAAGCAATGAGCAATTTCTGCCTCTCAGATGAGTTCCTACTGACACCACTGATCTTTTTAGCTTTAGGGTAATTCTTCCCAATAACCACAAGTGTAAGGAGCATTCTTCCCACTGACCATCTCACTAATGTATCAGGGGTTGTACCTATAGTCATTTTAAAGCAGGGGATCCCTGAGCCCGGAAAGTTATTTCAAGGGATTCTCTGTGCTGAAAAAGTTAAGGGGCGCTTTAGGCACATTCCCACCCTATGCGTTTGGCTGAGCTGGGCAACCCCGCCCAATGCAACACCAACACATAGACAAGGCAATCTGTCTTGAGTCCTATGAGTTCAATTCAGAACATTGCGCTCCAATAGCATGTGCTGAAAAAAAAAAAAAAGAAGTAGAACATGGTCTACTTTTGTTCAGTGCAAAGTTAAAGGAAAAAAAATTGTAAACAGTATGTTTCTGTACAATATAGCACACCTACCCTTCACAACACACGCCAGCAGCTGCAGTATAAAATGGCCACTGGTGAGAACAAACCCTTACTGGATAAGCACAACAGTTATATATGTACATACAGTTGTGCCCAAAAATGTGCATTTCCTATGGGAATCATTCTGTAACTATAGGTCGTAACAGAATGGCACAATCATAACACAAAAAATAGCTACAAGTAAACAAATAAAATGCCCCCTGTTCAAAAGTCTGCATACCCTTAGTTCTTAATACTGTGTATTGCCACTTTTATGTGGTATAGCTGCCCATTCATCTTGGCAAATTGCCTCCAGATCATGCAAAGTCTTTGGTTGTTTCATACGAACCACACATTTGAGATCTCCCCAGAGTGGAAGATATTAAAGGTCAGGAGACTGATGGCCACTCTGGGACCTTCACTGCTGTAACCACTGGAGGGTCAACTTGGCCTTGTGTTTATGGTCATTGTTCTGGAAAGTCCAAGAGCGTCCCATGCGCAGTGCTGAAGAATGCAAATTGTCTGCCAGTATTTTGTGATTGCCTGCTGCATTCTTCCTGCTGTGAATTTTCACAAGATCCCTCGTGCCTTTAGAGGTTACAACCCCCCCCCCCCCCAAAACATCAGTGAGCCTTCCACAATGCTTCACAGTGGGGATGAGATTTTTGTCAATATAGGCCTTGTTGACCCCTTTCCAAACATAGTGTTGATTGTTGTGACCATTAGGCTCTAATTTGGTCTCATTCGTCCAGAGTACAGTGTTGTGCCAGAAGCTGTGAGGTGTGTCAAGGTGTTATCAGGCATATTGTAACTGGGCTTTTTTGTGGCACTGGTGTAGTAAAGGCTTCTTTCTGGCAACTTGACCACGTAGCTCAATTTTTGTTCAAGTATGGTCATATTGTGCACCTTGAAAAAAACACGCCTTTTTCCAGAGCAGCCTGTATTTTTCCTGAGGTTACCTGTGGGTTTCTCTTTGTATCCCGATCAATTTTTCTGGCAGTTGTGGCTGCAATCTTTCTTGGTCTACCTGACCTTGGCTTGGTATCAAGAGATCCCTGAATTTTCCACTCATTAAGTGAACAATACTGACTGGCATATTCAAGGCTTTGTATATCTTTTTATATCCTTTCAGCTTTATGAAGTTCCATTACCTTGCTATGCAAGTCTTTTGACAGTTCTTTTCTGCTCCCCATGGCTCAGTATCAAGCCTGCTCAGTACACGCAGGTGAGCGCTAACATCCCATTGACTATTTATACACAAACACGAATTGCCATTTAAAAACCTACAGATGTGGAAAATTAACCTTTAATTGCCATTTTAACGTGTGTGTGTGTCACCTTGTGTGTCTGTACCAAGGCCAAACATTTCAGGGTATGTAAACTTTTGATCAGGACCATTTGGGGGATTTCTATTATCATTATGATTTAAAAAGGAAACAAACAACTATGTGATAAATGGTTTTGTATGATCACGATCCTTAAATAAAAAGGCAGTTATTTGGCATGATCAGTGATATTTTCAATATCAAAATTTCAGTTTTTCTGCCAGGGGATGCAAACTTTTGAGCACAACAAGAGACAATAAGTGCATTTGTAATAGACTTTTGGAGGCTTAAACGGTTTAAAAATGTAAAAACTTGTAACCATGGAAAAATAGGCCTTACCAAGAAAAGGCAGTTTAGAACTTTCTGGCTGTGGCATCCTGTAAAAGGTTTGGATACCACATTGCAGCTTCATTCCCCTCACCCTGTCTACACCTATTATGCACTTGGAGTACAGAGATGCGAGTCTGTGGATAAGTGATGGGTAGGGTGCAGTCGTTCGAGATGTGTAGATACATTTACACTTGGATTAAAACGAATTAAACTAAAAAAAAAAAAAAACCCAGCTAGGGATAATAAAAAGGGAAATAATCCTTAAAGCCAGCACACCTGCATTGTACACAACTACACATTGTGCAGTGCATTGTAATGTGTTTGGTTGAGATTTGAGAATAATATAAGAATAAGATGCCTATTATAATGTATGTTACCGTACGGCACAGATATAAAAAACACAGCACAGAAGTGAATGGGCATCATTATTTTTCTTTACAGATGACTAAGCTGTTGCTCTTAGAAGCACATTAAATGACAGCTTGGGTAGGGACCACTAATTTTCATGCAGGATGGGCGCTCATTTACATGGATGCTTGTATAGAACAAGGGCACTAAAATGAAACCGTAACATATCTACTCTTTGTAGGTTGGTGTCTTCAAAGCAAACAAATTCAAAGCAGATCAAATATTGCTTTATTTATGAAGAGAACACAGTTTTCAACAAGTAAATGAGTGCCCGGCACTGTACTTTTTAAAGGGCATGAAACTCAAGCATGTAGCTTGTGACCACGCTAGATAAGCGTACACAACACAGTTTGGTAAACAAGAAATGAGCTGGCTCAGACACTTTCAGGCATTGAGCGCGTTAGGTTACAAGCAATGCTGAATCCTATGAGATCACTCTTACTGAATTACTATGCGCACACTGAGCTTGATTTATAAAAGCATCTAACAAAGGGAAAAAGTCATGCTTGTCCTTTTGTTTTCTAACTAGTCATATGAGTCAACATGAGATTGCTGCTTCAGGCTGTTTACAGGTTCTAGATGTTTGGCCTCCGGTACCAGTCATCAAGTGAAAAGCTAGTGTTGGGCTTTCTTATTAGACAGCCCAGCATGTACTGCACACAGTGGCACACCTTATTTTAAAAGTTATGTAAAATAAAGATTTTAAACAACATAAAATTTCAGTTTAGAAACTTAAAAAAAATAAAGTTTTATTTCTCTGGACCCATTTATTAAAGCATCTTTTTATGCAGTATAAAACGGCAGTGTCTGTGTAAGGTCCCCTTTCACACTTCTGAGACATGGGACTTCAAAGTTGCATGACAAGTCGTACTGCAATGATTTCCAATGAGTCCCTGCACTACTTTGGTCCGACTTTGATGCATTTTGAGGTCTATTACACAGGCATTGCTTCAAGTCAACTCAAAATTGTGGCAAAATCACGCAAGTTTTAGGACGCACAAGTGTGAAAGGGGTTTAAAGGTTCCCCATCAGTCCAAGTATGTTCACCTTCAGGCTCATCCTATGCAGGTTGATTTATTTAAACTGGGGTGTGCAAAAGCTGCTGCAGCTCTGCATAGAAATCAGCTGCCAATTTATTTTTTGTCAAATTTGCTTAATTGTACAAGCTGAAGTTAGAAGCTGACTGGCTACCATGAACACCTGCACCAGAGTTTGCACTTTCTAGTTTAAGTAAATCAACCCCGCTATCTTACAGGCAGCAGTGGTGGCCAGCTTTTACTCTGTACTGGCCATCCATGTAAGCAGAGCCTACCAGTGCTCTGCAGTAGAGACATCACTGAATTCCTATTACCAAATTCACCACCCATACGTCTCATCTACCTGAGATTACATCTTTTAGGAAGAGCACACAAAAAATATTCCATTCATGACAATTTTTTTTTTAGAATAAGCTCTTTCCACAAAAAAAAAAAAAAAAAAAAAATGATATATATATATATATATATATTTATTTATTTAATTTTTTTTTTTTATTTATTTAGATATTTTTTTTTCCCTCAAGAGTTGTAAGAACGCCCTGCCATACCCAAGTTAGGGCATTTGTTCTATATTGCTCCATTTTAGGTCAGTCTAACCTCAGAGCTAAACATCCCTCCATTGTACCAATCGGAGCTACGGCCTCCCATCTCCTGCAATTTTAAAGGAGTGGCCTGTAGAAGGGAAGCAAAGATAAAAATGACTTTTCCAGGAGAGATTAGACAGATGAATAGGAAGGCTAATGTTAAACCAAAGTATGTGGCAGGCTTGTACATATCATAAGGCAGACAGACTATTGGCTGTCAAATTTATGGAAAGGAGGAGCTTTGAAAACAACCATTTTTAGCTATATATACTAGAACATCTTAAAACTGCTTCACACCAATTCCCAAATAAGATACAGATGTGACATTTCCTCTTTAAAGCTTAATTATATAATAATTTGATTGTTGCTCTCACCTGGATGACAGCACTGAACCAACAAGTATTCCCCACATTTTTTAATCCCACCGGGCAGTTGTCTTGTCGCTTCCGATCATAAGGATTGGGCGAGTCACTCCAAACCTCGGTGTGGGTGCGTTTTAGGCTGGCCTTGTTCTCAGCTATACTGGCTTCCAACACCCTAAAGCAAGATGGGAAATACAGGTCATAGCACTTCTAGGATAGGTTTTAACAAGAACCAGTCTGTCCAACGCAGATCCTGGCTAGCATCATAATAAGCCTTAGAATTTGTATTCCTTAACACATAAAAAAAAAAAAAAGATACACTTAACTATACAGAAATACTAAACATTTTGTAATACATCATCTCCTTGGGTCTTATTGCCCAGAGCGGACAAATTCATAAAACAATGCAGCCACTAAATAGATAAAAAATAGAGCTAGTGTTATTGCTGGTCACCATCTTCTCTGAGTTTATTTTTTTTTCAATGTCCCACAGGCAGGCATGGACTTGTCATGGAGGATACTGGAAAATGGTAGATGTCTGGGAGGAGATTGTGACCTCGGGAGTCTTCACCTCCAGCCGTATGGTGAGTGACTCCTGCAGCAATTCCCTCCATCTGCTATGCTTCAGCTCCCTACTGTGGTTAGTATGCTTTATGCTGCCCACTGCTCCCCCCACATTGTATGCGGATTCACTGGCGGAGCTTCAGGGGTCGCATTTGTGACCCCGCCCATCCTGCATGGGGCCCATGCAGCCTCCCTGTCACTAGTGCAGATAAAACAGGTTAGTGTTGGCGCTCCAGGTATTTTAGCAGGGTGGGGCAAAAATAAAAACATATAAAAAGGACCATTAGTCCATAAGAAAAGGTCCATAATAGAAAAATGAATGAGTTCCAAATGGGCTGATGGATGGTATGCAGCAAGGGCTTCTAGATTGCTAGTAGGAAATATTTCTAGAGCTGGGGAGCAGTGAATGGTTAGGATGAACAGGGACAGAATCCTGAATCTGGTAATTTTATTAGAAGAGACTGGAGAAAACACATAAAATTGTTGTCCAACGATGTGGAACACACGCTACCAGTGGTGAACCCGGAAGAGCTTCTGATATTGCTTTATGCCCGTGTTTTCTGCGAATCTTAAGTGATTTTTTTTTATTCTGCGCAATAAATGTTTTTTTTTTTTTTTTACTGTAGTTCACTATGGATACCATTCATTTCACTGAGCCGAAAGGTCAAAGTCACCCCAAAACCAACAATTGGTGGGACCCAATTTTATTGTTCAGCGGGCTGGATTCCATCTAGGGTTGCCACCTCATCCCTTTAAAACAGAACACATATTAATTACACAGGTTCTGTGGCTGATTAAGGTGGTAATTAAACTCACTTGGAGCCTTCTCGGCATTAAATTAGCCTCAGAACTTGTGTAATTAATTTTTGTTCTGTTTTAAAGGGATGAGGTGGCAACTCTAATTCCATCTCACCAAACAAAAGCTTGTTTGACTCCCAGACTGAAAAGCTGCGGGTCCACTCTTTCTGGTGAGTGGGGATACAAGAGGGGAGTATGGCACATTGCACAGCATGTTTTATATGAAGCACTTCTGCACATTGTACTTTGGAGTTTGGAGCACTTTATATATTTTGAAAGACTTTTTATTATTTTTAGCTATGGCACATTTGTTATGCGATGTATAATTTTGTAGAAGCGCTGCAATATTGTGATTGTAATTTTCTGAGTCTTGCATTTGGTGTACAGCAGCTGCACATTGATGTTTTGATATATTTATTTATTCACATAGCGAGAGTTATTATAGGATTTTTTAGCTAACATAACGAACCGCCATTACCATACCTGCTGATGGCTTGTTCCTCGTCAGTAATGCCCGTTTCCCTGAACGTTCTATTTGACTCCTCCAGACTCAATGCTATTGCCCTCTGAAGGTCATCTTTATCATCACCAGTGAGATCGATCACATCTAGCAAGGAAAGAAAAAAAAAAGCCCACTTAGTTCCAGACACCTTTCAAGGTGACAGTAAATGCACTTAAGGGTTCCTAAATTTTCCGAATGAACAAAACTTCTGCTTTACACTGCATTTATCTCAGTGATGATCTTTCATGCATTAATAACATGGAGAGATTGTGAACACAGGTCCACTTTGTGTGTTTCAGTTTGCTTGCTCTGACTATAAAACAATCCCCAACCCCTCAGGCAACATCTTTTTTTGTTTTACAAGAACAGGAAATCAGCTGTTCATGAGATTCTTCACAAGGGAATGTGTTTTCAATGATCAAGACTGAGCTTAAAAGGAAAAAGACAAACATTTTCTGTGCAGACAATTACAGTTATTAGAAATCCAGATCTGTCTGGAGAGTAGATAGCAGTGAAATAAACTGGGGATAACCTGCATTGCATCAGTAACTGAAATGTTATGCTGCCCAGCAGATTCCAAATGAAATATCTGCATGGATCAAAATGCACCTCGTCATTCTATGGAAAAGTGTTTATCATTTTTTGGTTTGGGTGCCTTAATGACCGAAATTTACAAAAAAAAAAAAAAATTCAGTTTAGTTCCCACAAACTGAGACTATGACATACAAAATGCGGAGCCCTGTCAGTGCTATATGACCTTTTTTACTTGGAAAATCTTCCACAATAGCCACTTGCATGCCCAATAGTTATTGATCAATCTGTCAGAGGACCATTCTCTCCATTTCCCCTGGTCACCCAGCTTCATTAACAGCATAGAGAAGTTTTTCAACCTTCTTTCCCCAAAGTGAGCCCCTAAAATAATTTTCTTACTTCAGGGAACTGGAGCTCAATGGGGAAAATGCCCTTTACATTGGTGGTTAATAGGAAAACCGAACCCTACAGTAGAGGTCAGAGTGCCATCCTTACAGTTAAGAAAAAAGTTTTGCCATATAGCGTTGGCACAAACTATACAGGTACTATCTGGGAGGTTGATCAGCCAAAGCCTAAGGAACGCCCAAGCAACTAGACATGTGCAAAAAAAAAAAAAAAAAAAAACTTGTTTCACTTGGTTTCAATTCATTATTTAAATAATTTCACTAGTTTGTTTATTCATGCTCGAATTCGATTAAATTATTCAGAATTCGAAAGATTTGCATCAATCTATTCTATTCGAATTTTGTAAAATGGGTATATTCTATGCTATTGTTTTTTTCTATTCGATTACTTCCTCTTTTTTTTTTAAATCTTCTCGTCTATTCACTTTCTCGTCTATTCTATTCACATTCGACTAAAATTCTATAAATTTCTCGGCTATTCTATTCACAAAAGACTTCTGTTCAATTTTATTGTTTTTTGTATTCTATTTTTATTTTCTATTTAAATTTATTCTATCTGAAATTTGAATTTCAGACAATTATATTCTTTCCATTTTATTCTATTCCTTTATTTTGTATTCTATTTTTATGCTATTCTATTGTATTTTCAATTCCATTCCGTTTTAACTCTATTCTTTTCTATTTTTAGTTTCTATTCTCTTCTATTCTTTCCTATTCCTTGATTTTCCATTCTATTCTTTTCCAGTCCTCGAGTAATAAGGACCGACCACATTTTGTCTTGTTATTTCAGATTTGTTTACATTCATTACTATTGTAATTTGGAAATTGGAATAAATCTGAATCCCCGAATAACGAAAAATCTGTCCGAATTTCAATTCTGAATGAAACGAACTGCATGTCTATTAGGAACCTCTGAAGGAACCCTGAATGAAAATGACTAGCATATAGTTTGTGTAGGTGTGCTGTGCAAATCACAACTTAAAGAGGTTGTAAACCCCCTCTCCAAGTTGTACCTATAGGTAAGCACCGTTTAGGAGATATTTACTTTTCTTGCAGCCGATGACGTCATCGGCGCATGCGCTCTGAAGGAACAGCTACCCGTGCTGTTTCTTCAGAGCCCTGTTCCATGAACAGTGGCTTCCACGCGCATGCGCAGGAGTGATGGCCGGAGGACAAGAACCAGGAAGTAGGACAGATGAAAATGTCGGCTGTGTCACTGCTGAGCGGGCGGCACTGTGGGGGCTTAGTAATAAGGTTAAGTATTTCATAATGAGCTAGTATGTGATGCATACTAGCTCATTATACCTTTGTCTTACAGGGTTTTTTTTTTTTAGTTTACAACCTCTTTAAGCTGGCCATATACGGATAGAATTTTTTATATTTTTGCTCAGCCTGTAGGTTTAACAGATTCCTCCAAACAAGCTATATAGCGCAGATAGATAAATCTGCAAAAGCAGGGTCGGCGAATGTATTCTGACAGATGGCAATGGCTGTCTGAATATCTGAACAGTGGATATATCTGATTGGATGAAGTCATCGTTCAGCCTAACATTTTCTGCTTGGATCCTTGATTTTTCATTCAAAGGATGTTGGGCGGGAAGGTGCCGACAAGGCCCCCCCCCCTGAAGTGAGTTTTTCCGACTGGTTTATCATGAACCGTATCAAATTTGCTTTGTTTATGGTCTTCTTAAGGATAGGTTCATGCAGGCATTGCATTCCTGTCTGATAGGTCAGCAGAAGGATTTTCCACTGACTTCTATGGATTAGTGTAGAAGGCAGCTCAGAGTCTGCATTTGACCAATTTTGTGTTAAGTTTCTTCAGATACATCTTGTCCTGTTGAGGTTCATTTAAAATGCAGGCAATGCGACTTCCGGTTCCGGCGCCGAATGCAGTAGACGCTTGCCTCATCGGCTCCCGCGGTCGGCCTCAAATACCTGCTTATAAATCCTGCCAGACCGTCCATCCAGGGTGCACACCGGCTCCTATACCGTCGGGCATCCCCCAGGTACCTTGTCAGTGCCGCTATGGACAAATTTCTTGAAAAAGGCGGCCCGCGCATCCCGCCGGGTCCGCCGCAAATCGAGGCCCCGGTCTCGGCCTTCCCCGCGGCTGCGGCGGACATCTCCCGGATGGACACAGCGGCTCCTCCATCACACACAGTACCTTCCTTGGGGGACCCCCAGTCAGATCGCATTGCCCAGACTGTGGTGGCCCTTCTCTCCCCCACCATATCGGCAGCAGTCCAAGCGGCGGTAGCTGAAGGCATGAAGGACATAAAAAAACAGCTAACAGGGCACTCAAACAGGCTGCTTGAAGTGGAGAACCGTGTAGCCAGCATGGAAGAGGAGATTTATAGCTCACATAGTTTTGAGCAAGCCCAGGACAAGACTAACCAGTTCTTAATGCAAAAAGTGGAGGACTTGGAGAATAGGGCGCGTAGGAGTAACCTCCGCTTTATTGGGATACCGGAATCTATGCCACCATCATCCATCCCAGACCTCTGCTCCAAAAGGATCCCGGAGGCTTTGGGTCTGCAGGGCATCTGTGTTGTCGAGAGGGCCCACCGCATGGGGATTCACTCATCTGATCGCCCCTCGCCGCGTCCGATCATAGCCAAATACTTGAATTACGCCGACAAATCCGCGATCCTTCAAAAATTCAGGCAATCCAAATCTCTCCAGATCGATGGCGCAAAAGTCCTGATTTTTGCGGATTACTCAGTGGAAGTAGCTAAGAAGAGAAAAGCTTTTCAAACGGTATGCTCAAAGCTGCATCAAGCTCAAATCAAATTTACATTGGCATACCCGGCGACACTTCGGCTGCGTGCACCCTCAGGCGAACAACTTTCTTTTCAGGACCCAGCGGATGCGGAAGCTTTTGCCCGTTCTCTCCAGGCGGACGGGTCGGACCTCCTTTCGGCTAACACCTCCTCAGCCCATCGCTCCCTGGACCCGAGGAGTCCATGCAAGGAGCCTCACAAGAGGCAAAAATACTCTGACGTTGTCAGCGGCAACCGTTTCCTCCCTCACCGCTGAAGTGTTTTGGACTTATGACTGAGTCTCTCTCCTTTACTGAGGTCGTTTAGTTGGGATCACGTAAAGTATTGGTTCTTACACAGTATTTTTTTTTTGCTGACTTTTGTCTCCCCAAGTTTTAATTTGGGGGCCTTTTAAAGATCCCTCCCTCGGCTTCATCCTTACTGTTTTCTTTTTATGCACTGTTGCGTTTAATTACTGTTTTATTTGCCTTATGTCAGGTGGATTGTAAGGTTTATGTGACGTTCCTAACAAAGTGTACTGCCACTTTAAATGCTGCAAGGTGTCTGCATCGGGCACTCGTTCCTTCCCCCTCTCAGGGGTCGGGTACTGGGGGCCTTTCACCCTCTCCGCTCCCCCCCTCTTATAGAGGCACCTTGGGACGGGATGGTCGAAGGCCCGCTTGGGTCCGCACCAAGGGTCTCACCGACGGCCACACTTGCAGCATTCGGAAAAAAGTGAGGTCCATGTTGTACTTTTCTCTGTTCCCCCACCTATTTATCCCCTCCCTCCTCCTTACTACCTCTCCTATTGTTCTTCTCCTACTCCCTTTGCTCCTGGTTCCACGGTTGGAATCGGCCATTCCCAGGTATAACTTTTTACACCCACCTACAGCACATGGTCTAGTCTTCATCTCTTTTCCTGCTAGATCTACTTGTCATGACATACTTCTTACACTACTGTATAGCTCCCCCCCTGACCCTCCATGAGGATTCTCTCTTGGAATGTTAGAGGTCTGCGTTCCCCCCACAAGCGGATGAAGGTTTTGAGACACCTTAAGAGGCTCAAGGCCGACATTGCCTTGTTGCAGGAGTCCCATCTATCCTCCGGTGACTTTTTCCGGATGCAGAGGATATGGGTGGGTACGGTCCTGGGATCAGCCGCCCCTGGTCGTAAAGCGGGAGTGTTGATCCTGATCCATAAGCGGCTCTCCTGTGACGTCCTTTCCCTCTCGTCTGACACCGATGGACGCTATGTTTCCGCTCACTTAAAGATAAATGATAGGGAAATAGTGCTCACTAACGTATATGCCCCCAATATTCCAGACAAACTCTTCTACAGAAATCTCTCCGCTCATCTTCTCAAATACCCCCATGTTCCACACCTTATAGGTGGCGACTTCAACTCTCTCATGGACCCCCTTTTAGACAAGTCCGTAATGCCACCCAAACGCTCTCGCTCGACACCTCCGACCCTAGGCCCGCTGGCGCAAGTGATGGAATCCCTCCATTTTACAGACGTATGGCGTCTGCACCATCCTGCTGACAGGGATTTTACGTTTTACTCACATCCCCACAACGTGTTTACCAGGATAGACTATTTTTTCGCCTCGGCCAATGCTCTTCATAGGATTGAGGACCCAGATATTCATGACCTTGTTATCTCTGACCATGCCCCCATCTCCCTGACACTAGACCCCCCTGACAAACAGGCGAACTCTACTCTTTGGCGCTTTCCGGGGTTCCTCCATAACGACTCTCACTTCCAGGCATACTTGGCTAAGGCGTGGGGGGAATATGCAGAGGCCAATGTCCTGCACGTTTCGCAGCCAAATTTGTTCTGGGAGGCGGGCAAGGCATACCTCCGTGGCAAAATTATATCCTATGCATCGGCATTTAGAAAAAACGCTTCTAAAAGCTATCGTCGGGCAAGTGACCGGCTCAGGCTGGCCCAGCGTCTGTTGTTGACCGCAGATTCCCCTGCGCATCGTCAAGAATGGACATTAGCCAAGCAGGCCTTTGATACGTGGGCGGATAACTTGGAAAACATTAAGCGCGCTAGTTTCACGGCCATGATGCACAAATATGGCAATAAGGCCGGTAAGCTTTTGGCTAGGCTATGCGGGGCGCCCTATAAACCCACACATATTGCTTCCCTTCGTGACTCCTCGGGCATCACTGTGTCCACCCCCGCGGAGGTAAAAAAGACTATGTGGGACTTTTATGCTTCCCTGTACTCCCCAGATCAGTTTGATGACCGACAAGCCCATTTTTTTTTTGGAAAATGTTACTCTTCCAAATATTTCCCCGGCACAATTAGAAGTGTTAAACGCCCCAGTGACTCTTCAGGAGATTCACGACACGGTTAAACTCCTCTCCACGAACAAAGCCCCAGGCCCAGATGGCCTTACCGGGGAATTTTATAAAACTTCTATTGAGGTTATTGGCCCCACCCTACTAGAGGTCTACTCTACCCTATGGACCGGAGGTTCCTACCCTCCCACGGGAAATCAGGCCATAATAAAGTTATTGGCAAAAAAAGGAAAAGATCCTTTGGAGCCAGGGTCTTACCGGCCAATTTCCCTACTAAACCTGGATGTCAAAATCCTGTCCAAAATTCTGGCTTCCCGTTTGGCCCAAGTTATGCCGTCCCTGATACACCCAGCTCAATCAGGATTTACCAAGGGAAGAGCGGCCGCCTCCAACATCCGCAAGGTTCTTTTGGCATTGGAGCAGGCCAGGGTATCCTCGGGGGGGGACCTGGCTATCATCACCCTGGACGCGGAGAAGGCTTTTGACAATGTGAACTTTGATTGGTTATCCATGGTTTTGGCCTCGTTTGGCTTCTCGGGACCGTTCACTCACATTGTCAAAGCTATGTATGCCTCTCCTGCGGCCCGGCTGTGGGTGGCCGGGTCCCTCACCGAGGAGTTCCGCTTGTTCAAGGGTACGAGACAGGGATGTCCCCTGTCTCCTCTACTCTTTAATCTGGCATTGGAACCCCTGTCCAGGTTCTTGCTGGACAAGGCGCCGCTCCATGGTATTATGATTGGTTCAAGTGAGCTACGTTTGTCTCTCTTTGCGGACGATGTGCTGATTTTTACCAGGAACCCCCTCTCCGATATGCGTACCATCGTTTCTATTTTTGATAGATTTAAACTTTGTTCGGGGCTACGGATAAACTACGCTAAAAGTGAGATCCTCCCCCTAGGTAACATGCCCCCTCCCGACTGGGCAGCCTCCTCTCCCTTCACTGTCGCTCACTCGCACATAACGTATCTAGGTATTAGAGTAGGCAAACTCCCATCTTCTATATATACCCTGAACTATCCTCCTCTTTTCCAAAAGATTTCTCGTGAACTGGACAGTTGGATGGATCTGCCTCTCTCGCTCCTGGGGCGATGCCACTTGGTGAAAATGGTCAGCTTCGCAAGGTTACTGTACCCGTTGCAAACACTCCCCTTGTTGTTAAAACATAAAGATATCAAACTGCTGAACACCAGCATATCTAAATTTGTATGGCGAAGCAAAAGACCCCGTATATCCTTTAACAAACTTTGTCTTCCCAGGAGCGAGGGTGGTGCTAGTCTTCCTGATATCAGGTTATACAATTTGTCTTGCCTTCTTAGAATATCCCTGGATTGGCTCTCGGAGTCATCTAACTATTCAAATGTTGGATTGGAGTCGCAGATGTCCTCTCCCTTTTCACTGGCAGCTCTCCTGCATGTTAAATGGAAATCTATGCCTCCAGCACTCCAACACAATGTGCTTTTACGGGACACAGTGATTGCCTGGAGGGAATCCAGGAAACGTTTGAAGCTCTCCCCCTTTATGTCCAAGTACTTACCAATTCAGGGCAACCCCGCCTTTATCCCAGGAATACAGTCGGACTACTTTACATTATGGCAAAGGAAAGGCCTGCTAAAGTTCGCGGATCTCTGTGACCAAGCTACCGGCAAACCCCGTTTAATACAAGAAATCCTGGACACTTACAACCTACCTGCCTCACATTTTTTTCCTATACTGCAATGCCAAAGCTTCATCCGCTCATCCGGTGTCATTCCTGCCAACAGGTTCCGCGATCCTCTGTTAGATCCTTTACTGCACTCAGGGACTTATAGCATATCGGACATCTACAAACCTTTCCAGAAGCTTACGTCCATTCACCACGCTAGTTCCTCGGCGGCCAACTGGGCCAGGGACTTTCCACTGGAGGACTTGGTCACAAAACTATTTCAAGGATACAAACACACCCTTCGCCTGACACCCAACGAAACATGGAGGGAAACCCAGTTAAAAATTCTTCACAGAGCGTATATTCCTTTCACGACAACCGGCAACTCTCCCCTTGCACGCCTATGCCCCTATTGTAACACTAACCGTCCATCACTACATCACCGATTTTGGTCCTGCTCCTTTATTTCAGCCTTCTGGGATCAGGTGCTGGCGTTAATACAACGGACCACGCTTCTTCAGCTACCAAAGGACCCTTTATTGCTTATCTTTGGATATTGGGACAAACGTCTACAGATCTGGACTAGCCGCCCTCTCCCCCACCCACGCATCTGGATCCTCACCTGCCTTTTAATAGCTCGCAGGGTTATTCTTGCCAATTGGATTTCTAGCGTGGGCCCATCAGTATCTCAAGTTTACCGCGAACTCCTAAGCCTTATGACTAAAGACCGGCTCAACCTGGACTCCAACCTTCCATCCGCAGCCGATCGTTTCTCAAGCAAATGGCAGGATTTTATAGATTCACAACCCAAAAATGTTAGCGATGCATTGGTAGTAGATGATTTTGTTTACACTGTTCCAGGGCAGTAAATAATGTGCTGTAGCATAGGTGTCATCTTTTCCACGTCTTTTTACCCCACCCTCACCCCCCCTCGTACCCCTCCCTTTCATTTTCCTGATCCGCATTCTTTTTCTTCCTCCCAATGTCCACCCCCCTAGGATACCACCGCCCCTCAAAGGTACAAGATCCATCCAACTAGGGTTCTAGTGTGACAATTCTATTTGACCTTGTCAGTCTATGTGATGTTCTCCCCCCGGGCCAGAAATGAGCTCCTCCTCTGCTCGGCATCTGGCTCCGAAAAAAGGTTAAAATGTATTGTTCATCGTTATCTCTTGTTGTGATTGTATCGCACTTTGAATTTAATAAAGTTTCTTTAAAAAAAAAAAAAAAAAAATGCAGGCAATGCAAGTCAAACAAAGCCTTTTTTTTTTTTTTTTTTTCAAACAAAGCACATCTTTTTTCATTCTAACGCTTGTGTTTTAGCATGTTCGCATGGATGTTTGACAAGAATGTCAGTCTACATGAGTCACTAGAATGTTGTTATTTGAACAGCTGGTTTGGATCCAAGATAGTGCAGGACTGAACTGATCCTGCAGCAAGGTGTATAGGCTGCTTATACTATCATCTACCTTCGTTAGTCATTCTTTTGTAACTTTTCACTATGGCCTGGTACACGTAATGAGTAAAATGGATGAAAATAAATGCATTTGGAGTGACCTTTCGATAATCTATTTGTAAGTACACAGCTTTTGAGAGCCAATTGTGACTGTTTATGCAAAAATATTCAAAAAAGGGAAAAAATGTTCTCGTAAGATAAAAGAACGAATGATATTCACTTAATGAGTCTAGTATTTATCCATAAAAAAATGACATGACCAAGACTGCACATGTTCGGAAACAAGAGAACAACCCGGCAGGGAAAAATAGCAAAGAAAATGTTGGTTTTCAGTACAGAAATGTTTAATTGTAATAGAATGATAATAGAATGTAATAGAATGATAATCGTATTGCTACACAATTTGGTTATAATCTGCAGCTCTTCTATTACAGATATATATCCTGCAAATATTGTTTATTATAAGGTTGACAGCCCTGTGATACATTCTGATGTATTTAATGGAATCAATACTTGGGTGTGTTTTTTTTTTCTTAATAAAAATTTGTGTTATCCAACAGAATAGATCATAGTGGAAGGGAGACAGACAGTCTTTATTTTAATTCATACACATCCCAATACTCGAAATAAATTTACAAAAATGCCACAACACTCTGACCGTGTATAGCTGAAGGCGCGCCAAGCAGAGGTGTCACACGTACACTATATTGTCAAAAGTGTTGGGACGCCTATGAATTGTAATGGCATTCCAGTCTTAGTCCGTAGGGTTCAATATTGAGTTGGCCCACCCTTTGCAGCTATAACAGCTTCAACTCTCTGGGAAGGCTGTCCACAAGGTTTTGGAGTTTGTCTCTGGGAATGTTTGACCATTCTTCCAGAAGTGCATTTCTGAGGTCAGGCACTTAAGTGGACTAGAAGGCCTGGCTCGCAGTCTCCGCTCTAATTCATCCCAAAGGTGTTCGGGTTGGGGGCAGGCCAGTAAACTTCCTCCACCCCAAACTTGATCATCCATGTCTTTATGGACCTTGCTTTGTGCAGTGGTAAAAATGGTTTGGTGAAGGGGGATTATGTTGTGGGGTTGTTATTCAGGGGTTGGGCTTGGCCCCTTAATTCCAGTTAGAGGAACTGTTAAAGCGTCAGCATATCAAGACATTTTGGACAATTTCATGCTTGCAATTTGAGGAGGACATGAATGAGTGAGTTTGTGCTGGAGGAATTTGACTGGCCTGCAAAGAGTCCTGACCTTTGGGAGGAATTAGATCAGAGACTGCGAGCCAGGCCTTCCTGTCCAACATTAGCGCCTGACCTCACAAATGCATTTCTGGAAGCATGGTCAAACATTTCCATAGACACTACTAAACCTTGCGGACATGCATCCCAGAAGAGTTGAAGCTGATGTAGCTGCAATAGGTGGGCCAACTCAATATTGCACCCCACAGACTAAGACTGGGATGCCATTAAAATTCATGCGCATGTAAAAGGCAGTCCACCCTATACTTTTGAATAGAACTTATTACAGAATCCGGAATTTATTGGCTGTGGTAACCAAGCAACCCAAAAGAAGAAGACACGTGACCCACGGCCATCTTGGTACTCTCTAGTGAGCGGGACACCCAAAACCGCAGCCATATTAGTACTTCGCATTGTGATTTATGGCCTCAATAGACGGGACGTGTCATGATTCAAATACCGGGGTGCTCGGATTATCGCAAAAACAAAATCAGATATACATAAGCTTAGTAAAACATAATTGTATAAAGGATCATTTTAAAAACATATATACAAAAATAATTAAAACCACGGGTTTTAATAGTTATACAAAAAGATAGAAGGGATAGTAAAGAAACACCAACCTTTTAAAAAAATCCTTTTTTATAAGACATTTAAGCAACTACTCCTGCAGCGACCCCAGTTTATATACAGGAGAGCTTCCACACTGAGAAACAAACTGGTTCGTAAATGCTCTTGATCCACCCAGAATTACCAGCCTTTCCCAGTTTGAAAGTTTTTTGATACCAAAAATGTTTACAATGCAGGAAGAGTAACAAGCAACCAAGGAATCATTCAACTCCAGTGACAGGCAAGGAGTATAAAATAAAGGAATAACTTGCACGAGTACACACGTCACATAGGTTATTGAATGTCCATGCCGATACCAATATGTGGGCAGAACCACAAGACCATTATTTGTGACAATCAGGGAACACATTAATAACATAATAAAAGGATTTACCAAGCACAGTCTGTCAAGACACTTCAAAAGAAGCCCATAATAGAGATCCCTCATGTATGACTTTTTACGGTATAGAGCTAATAAAGGGTCAATGGCGTGGAGACAGCAAAAGGATAAACGTCTCCCAAAATGAAACCAAGTGGATTTTTTTTATTAAATTCCCTCCCACCTGATGGCTTTAATATAGATATAGGCCTTAACTGTTATTTATGATAGCTAACTTCATCCCGTCACTTTCTCCGGCTTCATATTTTAACATTTAATCTTAATACTTTTATTTTCATTTTATTGTACATAATCGTCTCCATTCAGTCCCCACCCACAATACCACTATATTTTAAAATATAACATTTCTTAATACATACACTTTTTTTGTTTTTTTTTCCTTTTTCTAATGTATTAATATGGCCACGGTTTTGGGTGTCCCGCACACTAGGGAGTACTAACATGGCCGCAGGTCACATGTCTTCTTTTGGGTTACTTGGTTACCGCAACCAATAATTACCGGATGCTGTAGTAAGATGGCCCGCTTCTGATGTCTTAGTGAGGAAACTCAAAAGCCGGAGCTAGAGCGTCATTACGTCACATCTGATTTGAGTCCGTGGAGCGCAGGGAGCTCCGGACTTCCTGTTTTCTATTTTACAAACCCCTGATATTATTTACGTTTTTTGTAAGTGCAATATTGTACCTTTTATAATAAAAACAGTTTGCGGATTTACACTATGGAGGCTTTCATTGCTTTTACATGTCACCACTGAGAGATAATATTCGGGAGATAGACATCTGTTTTTAAAGATCTACAGACAGCCTGTATAGCTGTGAATGCGGATCACCTCCAGTGAAGGGAATTTAATCTGGTGAGTGCCATGGCAAGAGGGGAGCACAAGTGAAGCACAAGCACTGCTTTATTATATAATGTTTGCATCAAATTTCACTCACCTAATTTGTTTATAGTCTTTGGGAGTTGGCACTTGTTTGAGTTCACCCATGGACTGATTCCAATATAGCACTTTATGCGTTCATTTTTATCATTCCTTCTGTATAGGTTTCAATTGTCTCTGATCTTTATTGTATTCAGCACATATCACGTTCTGTGTATGGTTTAATAGTTTCTGATATATATTCAGCACATATCACAATTTGCCATACAGGTTGTTGTGCACCCATTTCCATTTTATAATTTTTTTTTACATTTTTATTTGCTCAATATTTTTGCATATGCATACACTTATGTTACCTTAGCAGCGACTGACCCACTTCCCCTTTTTTCTTTTCACTTACTTCGGACATCTACCTTTAGTAGTTGTTTGCAGTGGAGGCAGCAGCTTTAAAAAGGTACATCTTACACAATATATACCACAGGGTCCATAGCACGGAATAATATTTTTTACTTTTTTCGACCCTACACTTTTGACAATATAGTGTACATTATATCACTTCCGATTACATGCTGGTACGTAGCTAGGCACGCAGAAGCTATACTGGGTTGTATGAGAGTTTTCACATGCATGGTAGCTCTCCCGCCTTCGATATGAGACTAGCATGCAAAAAAACCCCGAAGGATCATTTGTCCGATCTTCTCTGTGTGTACCAGGCATAACTCAGATGTGAGTGGCAGTGCGGCACAATTCAGAGGTGTAGCTGCCATTGCTGCCCCCTTGAAAATACTAGCTGCTTGGCTGTCGCACTACATGAAAAGCCTCAAAACCTTCAGAATCACTGATCAAAAACATGCATGGAGCCAGTTAAGTCAGAGCTGTAAGATGTTTCCAGGTCAGCAGTACAGGAAGGACTGAAGCCATTAGATCAGCATGACAGACAGGAAACTGGCATTTTCAGAAAGAAAGGTTTAAAAACGAGCACTCATTTCTTTCAATGTTTAGGACGGTATAACCTCGCGCTTATGGTATTGTGCAAAAAAAAAAAATATATATATATATATATATATATATATATATATATATAGAGAAAGTGACTGTGCGTTCATTAGCTGCTTGCTGCAAGTTAAAGTGCTAGTGCCTTTAAATCATAATAAACCAAATATTGCAGTGCTGCTAATAAATTAAATTGACATATAAATAAAACATCATTATCACTGTGTACCCTTGTGCAAAATGTGCAGACTTGTGCAAAATGTATATTGTGCAAAATCTCGCATGATCACACAATAAATAATCAATCTTCATAAATTCATAAATAGAAAATCATAAATCATAAAGTCCATAAAGTGTCCATCAGGTGTAAAATAAGGTGCTTCTGTGCTTCACTGTGTACATGTATGGGGATGACCCCCTAGTGGTTGTCTACTTACCACAACACACTAAGTAAAAGGCATTCAAGAAATATTTCTGCAGTGTAGTCACAACCTTTCTGCCAGCCTGGGATCCGCAATCATGTGGAGAGATCCTTAATGGTGGTCTTTTCACATCCAAAGTCCCCTCATGGGAAAGAAAAGGCCATCCATAGTGAAGTATGTCAAATTAAATTTATTGCGTCCATAAAAAGAAACTACTTGCAAATGTTTAAAAATTAGCAGGCATATGGGTCTCGGCTCGGTGGTTGCTGCTTCCGCAGCGTGCACCTCACCGGCCGGAAATGACATCAGGTCCGCTCAGCCAATCGCTAGACGCGTTTCGCCGTCCAATCACGGCGTCTTCTGTAGCTACATCCCCACACATGTACAGTGAAGCAAAAGAAGCACCTTATTTTGCACCTGATGGACACTTTATGGACTTATAATTTATGATTCTCTATTTATGAAGATTGATTATTTATTTATTGTTTGATCTTGCGAGATTTTGCACAATATACATTTTGCACAAGGGTACACAGTGATATTGATGATTTATTTAGATGTCTATTTAATTTATTAGCAGCGCTGCAATATTTGGTTTATTACTCATTTCTTTCAGCACAGGTTTCCTTAAAAACTACTGGATGTCCAGACCAGTCTGACTTGCTCCTGAAGTCTACATTCACCAGTACATAATTTTGCAAGTGATTCTTTTCACTGTCCTCACCACTACACCTATCTTAATTAATAGCCAAGTCTGTTGTATGTGATATAAATTTATAATTAAAAAAAAAAAGCACTTAGCATGCAGCACAGATCTGAACAGGTTTTAAATTACGCAGCTCCAAGGTTTCATTTGCATACTTTATAAGCAACAAAAAAAAAAAAAAAAAACATCTGATTCCACATTGCAGCCTGTTAAATATCTGTGTATAACGTGGATGTCAATGATTTGGCGTTGGCCTGCAAACAAGAAAAATCTTCTGTCAAGCTGGCTTGGTATCTGGGTGGGAATAGACTCTCAAGCCTTTTAGCTGTAAGAATCCTCGATAAACCCAGATGAACAATATTTAACCATATCAGTCGCATCAGCTGCAAAAATTAAAAGCATATACAGTGGGTACGGAAAGTATTCAGACCCCCTTAAATTTTTCACTTTTTGTTATATTGCAGCCATTTGCTAAAATCATTTAAGTTCATTCTTCTTCCTCATGAATGTACACACAGCTCCCCATATTGATGTAAAAACACAGAATTGTTGACAGCGTTGCAGATTTATTAAAAAAGAAAAACTGAAATATCACATGGTCCTAAGTATTCAGACCCTTTGCTGTGACACTCATATTTAACTCAGGTGCTTTCCATTTCTTCTGATCATCCTTGAGATGGTTCTACACCTTCATTTGAGTCCAGCTGTGTTTGATTATACTGATTGGACTTGATTAGGAAAGCCACACACCTGTCTATATAAGACCTTCCAGATCACAATTCATGTCAGAGCAAATGAGAATCATGAGGTCAAAGGAACTGCCTGAAGAGCTCAGAGACAGAATTGTGGCAAGGCACAGATCTGGCCAAGGTTACAAAAAGATTTCTGCTGCACTTAAGGTTCCTAAGAGCACAGTGGCCTCCATAATCCTCAAACGGAAGACGTTTGGGACGACCAGAACCCTTCCTAGAGCTGGCCGTCCGGCCAAACTGAGCTATTGGGGGAGAAGAGCCTTGGTGAGAGAGGTAAAGAAGAACCCAAAGATCACTGTGGCTGAGCTCCAGAGATGCAGTCAGGAGATGGGAGAAAGTTGTAGAAGGTCAACCATCACTGCAGCCCTCCACCAGTCGGGGCTTTATGGCAGAGTGGCCCGACGGAAGCCTCTCCTCAGTGTAAGACACATGAAAGCCCGCATGGAGTTTGCGAAAAAACACCTGAAGGACTCCAAGATGGTGAGAAATAAGATTCTCTGGTCTGATGAGACCAAAATAGAACTTTTTGGCCTTAATTCTAAGAGGTATGTGTGGAGAAAACCAGGCACTGCTCATCACCTGTCCAATACAGTCCCAACAGTGAAGCATGGTGGTGGCAGCATCATGCTGTCGGGGTGTTTTTCAGCTGCAGGGACAGGACGACTGGTTGCAATCGAGGGAAGGATGAATGCGGCCAAGTACAGGGATATCCTGGACAAAAACCTTCTCCAGAGTGCTCTGGACCTCAGACTGGGCCGAAGGTTTACCTTCCAACAAGACAATGACCCTAAGCACACAGCTAAAATAACGAAGGAGTGGCTTCACAACAACTCCGTGACTGTTCTTGAATGGCCCAGCCAGAGCCCTGACTTAAACCCAATTGAGCATCTCTGGAGAGACCTAAAAATGGCTGTCCACCAACGTTTACCATCCAACCTGACAGAACTGGAGAGGATCTGCAAGGAGGAATGGCAGAGGATCCCCAAATCCAGGTGTGAAAGACTTGTTGCATCTTTCCCAAAAAGTCTCCTGGCTGTATTAGATCAAAAGGGGGCTTCTACTAAATACTGAGCAAAAGGTCTGAATACTTAGGGCCATGTGATATTTCAGTTTTTCTTTTTTAATAAATCTGCAACAATGTCAACAATTCCGTGTTTTTCTGTCAGTATGGGGTGCTATGTGTACATTCATGAGGAAGAAGAATGAACTTAAATGATTTTAGCAAATGGCTGCAATATAACAAAGAGTGAAAAATTTAAGGGGATCTGAATACTTTCCGTACCCACTGTACACATATACATTATATATATATATATATATATATATATATATATATATATATATATACATACATACATATATACATACATACATATATATATATATATATATACACACACACATACACATACACAATAGACTTAGAAGCCAGGCAGCCCAAACTAGAAGCCTTAAGACAAATTTAAAAAATAAATGTACATTTTACCCCATTTTTACGGCCAACCTCCCCCTGCCTCCCTAAACCCAAAGTGAAATTTTGGTAAACACTGACTTTTTTTTTTTTTTAAAGCGTTTTAAAAATAAAAAAGGTACCCTTTTAAATATCCCTCATATTTTGTGTATCAGATGACTGGACCTGAGAGCTCTCTCTCAAAGACCTCTTTCCTGATTCCTTATGATTTGTAGACAGCAGGTGGATCATTCAGCTGTTCAATCCTATCCTAAAACTACTTGTCCGATCCTTGAACATCTTCCAGTGACACAGCAAGTTCATTAAATATTAAAAAGCCTCATAGAAAATACATAAATAAATGTATAAAAAAAAAAAAAAGAGAGAGGGTGCCAACCAATAAATACCCATGTATAAAAGGCAGCTGCCCCTTTAAGTGTAAACCACACACCTGATCACAGAGATCGCATGTAATTCAGAGCGCACTGCTCCTAAAATTACATGCCATCTCTGTGCGGTGCAAATTCAGCCATACAGTTTGTATGGCTGAATTTGCACCGCAATCGCACCCAACACGAACAGGACCCTTTTTTGGTCCGCAGCACAATCAGATTGCATGGTGGTTCACACTAATGCGATCCGATTCTGTGCGAACTTTTAGTGCCGGTTCACATTTATGTGATGCAGGAACACTGCGAATATAAAGCGTGTTCCCACATCGCATCCGCATAACGGGCAGTTCACACTGCGATATGCGATCTGATCTGGGGGTGTCGTTAACTTTGAATTGACATCCCCAGAGTATCGCATATGGCAGTGTGAACTGCCTGTGCTGCGGATGCGATGCGGGAACACGCTGTATATTCGCAGCGTTCCCGCATCGCAGAAATGTGAACTGGCACTTAAAAGGGCGCTCGCCTTGTGCACATAAACAAATGAATAATATCAAATATATAAACCACCACACCACAGATAAGGGAGTTGACAATCACTAAAGGTGTGATTACACAAAGTTATAAATGTGATCCTTATGCAAGGTGAATAGATACTCTTGCATGTGCTACATTTCAATAATAAAAACAACTCTCATGTTCAAATCATCAAGTTGATAGATAAATGTGTGTTGCCAATCACCGTGTCCATAAAAGTTAGAAAGGATAAAGTGGCTATTTCTTCTTCAATGTCCCAAATGTGCTCCCACGTGCTAACAAACACTGCGCTCACCAGATCAATATGGCCGACCAGCAGCCAACAAGCCCTTTTAACTTCAATTCAGCATATCAGAGAGCCACCATCCAGTCTTCTAATACACATCAGGAGTTCTCACATGAGATAGATATATAATAAAAAAAAAAAAAGGGGGCCCCCAAAAAATGGAAAGTATATAATGTAGTATTTTTGATAAAGAATATTTAAAGAGGAAGTAAACCCTCCTCGGCAAGTTGTGCCTATAGGTGAGCCTATGATATGGCTTACCTATAGGTACTGTAAATATCTCCTAAACATGTACCGTTTAGGAGATATTTACCTTCGATGCATCCAGTGACGTCACTGGCGCATGCGCTGTGAAGGAAACTCCGTGCCGTGTGCGCGGGAGTGACGTCACCGCGGCTCCGGCCAATCAGATGGCTGGATGCCGCGATCCCGGAAGACGGGCGACTAGACATGTCGCCCGTCATACAGGTGAGCGGGCGGCACGGCGGGGGCTCGTTCTAAGGTAAGTATTTCATAATGAGCTAGTATGCGATGCATACTAGCTCATTATGTGTTTGTCTTTCAGGGTAAAAAGAAAAAAAAGAAAGAAAAGGGTTTACAACCTCTTTAAAAACACACAGGTCTTCACTCACATGAAAAGTGCCTTTGGAATAGCACCGACCAAATAGCTTATTTTTTATATCGATCATATGAGAACAGCTAATGAGTATTAGGAGAAGACTGGATGATGCTCCTCTTATTTCCTGAATCGAAGTCAAAAGAACTTATTGGCTGCTGGTTGGCCTTATTGATCTGGTGAGCGCAGTGTTTGTTAGCACGTGATTGAGCACTTTTGGGGTGTTGAAGAAGAAATAGCCACTTTATCCATTCCAATTTTTTTGGACCCGGTGATTGGCAACACTCATTTATCTATGGACTTGATGATTTGCACATGAGAATTAAATTTATTGATTAAATGTTTTAACAAATGTTGTAGCACATAGAAGAGTATCTATTCACCCTGCATAAGGACTACGTGCCAGGTCACACTGATGGGATCACAGAGATCGCATGTAATTCGGAGCGCACTGCTCCTAAAATGACATGTATGGCTGAATTCGCACCTCAATCGCAGTGAACACGCACAGACCCTTTTTTTTGGTCCGCCGCGGAATTGGATCGCATGGTGGTTCACACTAGTGCGATCCGATTCCTATGCAGTCAGATCGCACTGCGATATGCGATCTGAGCTGGGGGTGTCGTTAACTTTGAATTGACACCACCAGTGTATCGCATATGGCAGTGTGAACTGCCTGTGCTGTGGATGGGATGCGGGAACATGCTGTATATTAGCAGTGTTCCCGCATCGCATTAGTGTGAACCGGCACTACATTTATAACTTTATGTAATCACGCCTTTATATTAGTGATGGTCAACTCACTTATATGTGGAGTCGTGGTTTATATATTTTATGTTTTTATCCATTAGTTTATGTGCACAAGCTGAGCGCCCTTTTATATTCGCTTAAATAAACGTAGCCATATACCCCATGTCACCCCTACTTCCTGTACCCACTTTTGTGCTGTCCTTGCAGAATTACCAGAATGAATGTTTCCTATGCTGCTTTTTCATGTAAAAAATATCCCCTCTGTCATCAGCGTCTCCCTGGTGATAACTGGATCTGCATGCTCCTGCTCCCTGGTGTAGGAGCCGTGGGCATTATGACAAGCAAGAGAACAGGGCTGTATGCCGAAACGCATCAGCGGTTTTAATATTTAACTTTATGTAGTTAATAAAGATTTTCATGGGATTCTGGAGTTGCCGGGTACATCTTTCTCGGAACTATGACAAGCAAGTGCATGCACTATAATGGCCAGCCCCTTTACATCCAAGCACAGTACGGTGCATGCGCTGGCAGGGCACAGCACCAGATTTCAGAAAGACAGCAACGCTTACAGCAAATGTGCTGGCCAGAATATGCCAGTGGCTCCTTACTGTGCATGTGCTGGCTGGGCACAGCTCCAGCAGCCCTATTGCTGTGCACAGGGCATGCTCCCAAGGAGGTAAAAACGCATCATAAGATATGGATTGGGGGGCACAAAAAAAATAAATGTACATAATTTGAGCGGAGTTTAAAGAATATGTAAACTGAACGTTTCATATTCCCGATATGTGCCTGCTGTACCATGTACTTGTATGAAAAATTATTTTGCTGTCTTTGTATTGCTTCCTATGTGTGAAATCCCTGGTGTTCCAGCCAGTCGATCTGCTTTTCTATTAAAACTGACCACACTAAGCAGGAGAGCACAGCACAGTCAGTTCCCTTAGCTCTGCTGGGAACTCAGCCTGCTTTCCTAAAATGATCAGACTTGTCCTGACTTCCCCCGCACAGCCTTTCACTGGGAAAGATTATTGTAATGCTGTTTCTCTCCCCCCCCCCCCCAACCCAGCTCTTATGCAGCTGAGAACAGAGGGGGTGTGATCCCTTAAAAGGGGGAAAATAAGGTATTTATTAGGTTTTTATATGTATACACAAATGCTTTGCTTTTTTTTTTCATTTTTAACTGAATGGGTTGTTTTACAAGGTGATCGTTTATAATCACTTTAATGTAAAGTATGCTTTTACTTCCAGGATTTTTCTACTACAACTCCTGGTCTAAGCCCCCGTTCACACTGGGGCGACCTGTCAGGTGACCTGGTCGCCTGACAGGTCGCCTTGCATAGAGAAGCTGTGGACCCGTTCTAATAGGAGCGACACAAGTCGCTCCGACTTAGAAAAAGGGTCCGGAGCTTCTTTGGGGCGACCCGGAGCAACCTGCATAGACTTCAATGTTATGAATTCCGTGCCGGCCGCTCCGAGGTCGCGGTGAGAGCAGCGCGCCGCGACCTGTGAGGTCGCCCCGGGAAGTCGGATCGCCCCAGTGTGAACGGGGCCTAAGTGAAGTTGTTTAAAAAAATGTTACCTAAAAAGAAAAACACTTGCAAAAAGGTTGTTTAGCAACTTCACATGCTGCAACTATTCAGTGAGTAAAAAGGAAACCTCCAGGCTAAATAATTATTGTTTAAATACAAGAGGAATGAGTATTCTTTCTGGAATCTCTAGAATGTACTTTCTAGATTGCATTCAAATTTAAGAAGTAACCCAGCATGTAACCACTTCTGCATTTTTTCTCTGTGGAGGAGCATCCTGTCACAAACTCTAGTGGGTCCCTCCCACACGTCTGCTCTCTACATGGTCTATGTACACCACGATGAGAAAGGCATCACTACTTTAACAAAGTTAAATCTTGGTTTGCAAAGTAATTTCAGGCAAACAATGTAAATTGATATGCTTTGTGGCTATTAAAGTGTATATTTAAATTAAAGTTTTGCACCCTGAGTTTAGATTTAAGAAGCTAGGGGTTGAAAAATGCTAAACAGCTTTATCTCCATAAGTATGGGAAAGAATTTTCCTGGTATATCCCTTTAAATAGAACTGGTCACAACTGAAGTTATGCATCATAATTGGAAGTCCTAAATGATCACAAATGAGCAGGCTTACAAATAAAATATAAAACTGACTTACTTGTATCTGCCTGGCTGCCCACACTGATGTATCGGTCATTATTGGGGAGCGCAGTCTGATAGTATGTAGCTTCTTCTGGTTGTGGGAGCTTTGCATTATTTGCCGTAAGAAATGCAACCGCTAACTCCAGATTTCCATTGCTGTCCTGAAAAACCACAAATTGCATTTATGAAATAAAATTAAAATGAAGGCCCGTTTTCCGATTTAAAACCCACTTTATGCCATATTTTCATATAATAAATATATAAAAAAAAAAAAACTATATATATATATATATATATATATATATATATATATATATATATATATATCTTGTAGAGAGGCGACCCCGGGTCACTGTGTGTTAGCAATCTACGCATGATTTTGTTTAAGTGTCAGTTCACACTGATCCGACTCGAAGTCGCCCCGACTTCAGGCGACTAATGAAGTCGCCCGTGCACCGCGACTTCGGCGCGGCTTGCAACGACTTTTCATAATGGAAGTCAATGCAAGTCGATCCGACTTTGCCAAAAAATAGTGCAGGAACCTTTTTCTAACTTGAGTCGCTCTGATTAGAATGGTTCCATTGCACAGCATTGGAAGCTACTTGTCAGGCAACCAAGTCGGATCAGTGTGAACCGGCACTAACACAGGCCTGCTGATTGCACACCTGTGGGCTGGGTTCATATTATTCCCAGGGTTAGCACCCAGAGCTCCCAGTTGGGAGACAGCTGCACCCGAGGAGTCAGGAGGCCGCCAACCGTGAGACAGGATGTATATGTGTGTGTATATCTATGTATGGGAGTAAGGAGGGCTTCCACCATCCCTGAGAGAGAGAGAGACCGCAGTTGGCAGCCAGAGCGTACAGGTCTGCAGGAGGCAGATGTAGTTCACAACAGCGCAGTATGAAGTCGATCCCAAGGAAACTTCAAGGGAGCGTGACAAAGGATACTTGTGTTGGTCTGAGGATCAGACCTTAGGCCTAGGCGTGAGGCCTGAAGCAGCCGTGTGGCATGTGAGTAGGCCAGGAGGCTGAATTTAAAAAATATACACAGTAATGGTGGAACCCCTGTGAGGGAAAATTGCTGTTTTGTGAACTTTCTTTATGCCTATAAATAAAAGTGGGTTGCCGTGCCCTTAAAAATGCAGTCTGGACTGGGACTACTTATTCAAATCACATGCACCACTTGAGTTGAATCGCCCCTAAACGTTACAATCATAGTATATATATCTATATATCGATCATCTCTGGGGATTCTAATTAAAATATCTACAATGAGATACCCAACGCAGTTCTCATCTGTGCGATATATGACTGCTTAGATAAGAACAGATGAATGGAGAAGGGGGGGAGGCACCTCAGGGAGCAGGTTGGGGCTCCAGGGAAACAAAGCAACTCAACAGTCACCTATTGCCCCTTACCCGATGGTTTTAAGCAAATAAATCCTGGCATTTTCAGGTACCTGGGAGTGGTGCAGCGTCCACGCCCACTGCCAGCAGCCTGTCAATCTATGGCAGGCTGAAATACACAGCAGCTGGATGCAGTACCAAGTGGTACATGCGCTTAGGACTCCAAAATCCTCCTCTGGGCCTAGAATTGGCTCCGCCTCCACCCACCTCCCTCTTCTCCGGGCGGCAGCGAGGCTCAGCTCAGAGCTGAGCGAAGAGACAGGCTGCAGGGTGTCCACTTCACCTGCCAGCACCTGGCCTCCTGCACCGCAACATAAGGTATGTAATGTTAGAGCCAGGAATGCAGGAGGGTAGGGTGCTGGGAGGCAGGAAGGTTTAATGTGAGTGTCAGTCAGTCAGGAATGCCAATGGGTAGTGGTAGTGTTGCTGGGTGGCACTGGCAGGGAGATGCAATGTCAGAGTGCAGAGGGCTATGGCGGTCGTCTTCTTCATTAGACAAGTAAATAAATGCAATTAGGAAGTTCCTATGTTCAAAGGGGCTGGAAATCCGTCCCTCATCCCCAGATCAAACAGCCTGTAATTATCATACAGTCTGTAACAAAAATCCCACTAAATCAAGGCAGATTTGACTGATTACAACTTTGTTCATCTGGATATTTTGTAATTCACTGAAAGAGGACATAAAAAAATGCTTAAACTTAACTTAATCAATGTCCTGAGATAGTCGAGATTGTGATTAACATGAAACTCTCATACTCGCTCCTAAAGGAAAACTAAACTCTCTTAAGCAGCATTCATTATTTTGATTCATTATGCTGCTTTTGATTGGTGTCATAATGGGTTCATAGAACATTTTATGGTGGGGCATTTGGTGGCGCTTGGGCGGGACTTACTTTAAAATGTGGGAGGGGTTTAAATTCAAATTTACCTTCGGCCTGAACTCCCTGGTCTTTTTCTCACCTAGCAATGCCCCTGGACACAGTAAAAGGTCAGACTTGTAGTTCTTGATATTGTTAGCGGTTATTTGTAAGGTGTCAACATACCAAGCCACAAAGAATATATCAGTATCCATGAATACAGTAAAAGAATAATGCATTGTAAAAATGCTGCCCTGGACACTGGCCAATGATATCATCAGATAGTCAGACACACAGACGGATATAAACCATCTACACAAGACTTTTAGCCCAGCTTTAAGTATAACACAAACGTTCAAGTGAAGGCCTAGTGTCCATGTTTGTGCTAATGTGAAGAAAGGAGGAAGGTGCACATAATCCTAAAGAAACATTCTTGGAGAACTAAAGGCGCTTTTCCACTGCATGGAACCGAACGTTTCGGCTCTCTTTTGTGCTTTTCCACTGCTGGTACCGCATGGTACGGTGTAGGAACGGTTCGGTACGGTACGGCGGTGCTTTTCCACTGCATGGAACCGAACGGTACGGCTCTCAAAAACAGTACCACCTCGATTGTGCATCCAAGAGGTACCATACCCGGTACCATATCCCACAATCCTTTGCATGCAGTCACTACTAGCCACTGATTGGTCAGAGAATCCCACCCACCCACCCCGTTGTTATCCCACCCACTTAACTTTAGTACTACTTAGTGGAAAAGCAAACCATACCGTACCGAATCGTTCCAACACCGTACCATGCGGTACCAGCAGTGGAAAAGCAAACCGGGCCAAGCAGGGCCGAGCCGGTACTTGCAGTGGAAAAGTGCCATAAATGATCAAGAAAATAAAAAATTATTGTCTGATCTGATTTTTCCAGCCACTGGATTGTGCCCCATTTCTCCCCATTGCTGTAATACAGGGGCACTTGTGGGATTAAAGTGGTTGTATCCCGCTTTTTGACACTTTTACCTACAGGTAAGCCTATAATAAGGCTTACCTGTAGGTACAAATAATATCTCCTAAACCGGCACGGTTTAGGAGATATTTACAGTGCATGCAGCCGCTCGCGCGAGCGTCGCATGCGCTCTGAAGGTCCGGGGGGGACCTTCAATTAACTTGCCGGAAGCTTGCCGGAAAAGTCACTCCCGCGCGCATGCGTGGGAGTGACGTCATCGCGGCTCCGGCCAATCAGCGCGCTGGAGCCGTCTCTTCCGGCCAATCAGCACGCCGGAGCCGCCGAACCCGGAAGAGACGACGAGGGATCATGGCAGCGCCCGCATCGATGTCCGGGGGTCCGTGTCGGGGCTTCGTTTTAAGGTAAGTTAAACATAATGGGCTAGTATGCGATGCATACTAGCTCATTATGCCTTTGTCTTGCAGGTTTTTTTTTTTTTTTATACGGTTTACAACCGCTTTAAGTATTTTGAGGAGTCATGAGCACATGAAACATTGCAAGATGATCAGATGGATTATGCACGTCCGAACAGTTCCTTATGTTTTTTTTGGCCAGCTTTATTATGCTTCAAGATTCATTATCCTAGAAGTTCACACACTTGATTAAATCACCTATTCAATAAAATATAATTTTTTTTTTATTTACATTAGATGTGTTTTTAAGAGCCCTTCAAGAAAAAAATCCGGAGAACTCAATTGTATCTTAATTTTATATTCCTATTAAATGTATACATTATGTAATATTAGATCATTTATAATTACACCTACCAGTGACCTCTTTTGGGTAAAGTACTGTAAGCTGTACCTTCCCACCCATATGATCTAATAAGTGCAGATAGATACTATGGTGTGGTTTTATCATGTAAAAACATGTTTAACCACTTGCCACCCAGACCAATTCTGACACTGCTTTCCTACATGTAAAAATCATATATTTTTTTTGTTGCTAGAAAATTACTCAGAAGCCCCAAACATATATTTTTTTTTAGCAGAGAGCCCAGCAAATTAAATGGTGGTCGTTGCACCTTTTTATGTTGCACGATATTTGGAAAAAAAAAGAAAAAAGGAAAAAAAAAAAAAAAACCATATCGGCTTTCCAGCCGAGGCAACGAAAGTGTTTACAATTGCTGAGGCTGGACGTGATGTCATAACATCGCAGCCGGCCTCCAAAAAGTCATAGAGTTGACCGGGGACCATCTGGTCCTTGGTCAGCTCTATGGTAAACAGCCGATTCATTCTCCGGCTCGCAGATTGTATGGGCGAACTGATGGAAGCACTGGAGGGCGAAGGGATGTCCCCTCCTGCTGCCTGTGTAAAAAAATCAAGCGGCTGAACAACCATTATGATTGTTTTCACGGTGCAAGGAATCATCAGCATAGAAAAAAAAAAAAAAAAAAAAAAAAAAAAGATCTCAATGCTGCCAGTAGCTGCAAACATCATTCAGATATCTCCACTCTAGGTCTGCGATGTCATATATCCTTGGGCGGGAAGTGGTTAAAGTGACTGTAAACCTGCCTTTAAAAAAACCAACATGTTATACTTACCTGCTCCGTGCAATGGTTTTGCGCAGAGCAGCCCTCGAACCTCCTCTTTTGGGGTCCCCGCACGGTTCCTCTTTCGGCTCTATCCTGGGTCCTCCAGCAAGAAAAAATCCTAATTAGTTGTTGGTAGTTATAAGGGGGCTGGGCACCTGTGTTTGCCATAATTAATTCCGTCTGTACTGTGCAGGTGGACACTGTCTATCCTAATAAGCCATTAAAGGTGTGTAGAGGCTGGAGTTCTTGCACTGCATGTTAATGAGGACAGACTTGGGACATGCACACTCTAAAGCTTGGTAAACTGTTTTTTTTTTCATTCAAAACCGCAGGCTAAAAAAACGGAGGAGTTCGAAAAATTTGTGTTCAATCGGTACAGCAGCCCTGATCAGTATTCTGACAGCCTAGGGGTTTCTGCTGTCAGAATACAACATCACAGTGGGGAGGATTCCCCCATCCCTCTCGCTTGTGTGAATGGGGGAATCTGTTCAGCCATGACACTCCTTGAGAAACATCTAAAAGATAAGACATATTTAACCACTTAAGCCCCGGAAGATTTTACCCCCTTCCTGACCAGGGCCTATTTTGCGATTCAGCACTGCGTGAATTTAACGGACAATTGCGCGGTCGTGCAACGCTGTACCTAAACGAATTTGACGTCCTTTTTTCCCCCACAAACAGAGCTTTCTTTTGGTGGTATTTTATCACCTGTGCGATTTTAATTTTTTGCGCTATAAACAAAAAAAAGAGCGTCAATTTTGCAAAAACAACAATATTTTTCACATTTTTTTTTATATGAAATTCCCCCCAAAAAAAGTTAAAATCAAAATTTAACATTTTGGGCCAATTTTTTTTTTTACCATATGTTTGGAAAAAAAAAAAAAAAAAATCGCAAAAAGCGTATTTTGATTGGTTTGCGCAAAAGTTATTGCGTTTACTAACAAAGGGAAAGATTTTTGTAATTTTGGGGGTTTTTTTAACACGTAATGGCGGCGATCTGCGATTTTTTTTGCGGGACTGCGACATTGCGGCGGACAGATCGGACCCTTGACTGACATTTTTGACACTTTTGGGGTTACCAGTGACATTTCTACAGTAATCAGTGCTATAAATATGCACTGTTACTGTAAAATTACACTGGCAGTGAAGGGGTTAACTTTTTTTGAGAAGGAGGGGTTATGTGTGTCCCTAGGGGCGTGATTCTAAGGCTCCATGTACACGGGACGCTGGAAATGGCCGTTTAGGAGCAGTTGGACGTTTTTTTCAGAAGCCCCTGAACCCATCTACATTTTATCTTATCTGTCCATGTACACCAGGTCGTTTACAGTCATTTGCAGGCAGTTGCGTTCAGGGACTGTTTTTAGAACGCAATTATTTGCGTTCGAACGTGTGTTTCCCGGAGTTTCAAACGCACAAACGCGTCTAAACGCGATGACCCGCGTTTAGCGTTCGCGTTTTTCCATTTTAAAGGGGAATAATTTTTTTGACCTCTAGGAACGCTTCTAAAACGCAAACGCCCGCAAACGCTGCTAAACGCCCGCTAAACGCGGGTACAAACGCGACTGAACGGACGTTTCAAACGTCCTAAAAATTCCAGCATTCAAAGGGACTTTTAACAACGTCCCGTGTACATGGAGCCTAACTGTGATTGGCTGTGGCTTGAGGTGTAGGAACAGTGATCAACGGTCCTACATAGTAGAACCGTATGATCACCATTCCTACACAGGGGAGAATGACAGGCGGCTTGTTTACATTAGCCGCCTGCCTTTCTCCCTCTCCACCCGACGATCGCGAGTGACCGGCGGACATCGGGTGGTTAAAACATTTTTTTAGGCATGTAAATGGGAACACAAACAAAGAATGGGGTTTTCTCAGATTTGACTGAAAGTAGAAATATACTTTAGGAAGTGCCTACACTGGGTATTAAGAACAGTTTCAATTTCCAAGGAAATAAACAAATGACAGGGATGGAAGCTCTCACACCAACAAGTGCATTCCTCTAAGGAAAATAGAACAATTCTATAGAAAGTTAACTTGATGTAATGAGACCATTGATGGATCACAATACATATTAGGCCCCATCCATCAAAGTGTCAGATGTGTTACTTTCATTCCCTGATTCTGGATGCACCTACAGTGCCTGCAGGCAGACAGCTCCTTGTCAATCTTAGCCATTGTACTAATTAACCATGTTAGATTTTGCCAGATGATCGTTATTCTTGTTCTGGCATAAGGACATCTCCAGACTGTTCAGAGAATGGAACTGCTCCCGCCATCTATTCTCTGTGGAGAAGTGTTAGCAGTGCAGTCACTCAAACCCTTAGGCCCCTTTCACACAGGCGTTCAGATCCGCCTGTCAGTTTTTTTGGCGGATCTGAACGGACACCCCATGCATCTCTATGGGGCATCGGATGTCAGCGGAGACATGTCCACTGACATCCGATCCCATGTGATCCGTCAAATCTGGATGGATGGAAACCCTATTTTCCGTCTGTCCAGCGGATCGGATGAGAACGGACAGACGGTTCGTTCCCATCTGATTCCCCCATAGAGAACAGAGGAAACTGACAGCTGTGTCTCCGCACACAGCACGGAGACACAGCTGCCATCTGCCTGCTCAGTGGGGGATCGGCGGATCGATCCCCAGCTGAGAAAAACGGAGTCCGTCTGACGGACTCCCTGTGTGAAAGGGGCTTTAGAGTGGTTGAAAACCCATACATATATCCCGTAAAGTGAATGGCCTCAGGTCATGCAGAGATTAAACAAATCCTCCCTCCTACATGAGTTGTACTTGGTCTAAGGTCATCTCTTCTCTAAAGCCATTCAAAGTCCAGAATTTATAAAGCTTGCCTGAGCTTTCAGAAAGCAGGGGGCAGGGAGCTGAAGTCACACTCAGCAGAGCTCAGCAAGGAGAGCACTGAAAGCTGATTGGAGGGAAGATACACACCTCCCTTCACACAGCACACAGGAACAGAGCTGAGGCTGTCAATCAGCTGGAATTCCCTCCCCTGTCAACATTTTTCTCTTGGCAGGAAAACTTGTCAGAAGTGACTCATGCTGATAGCAGAGAAACAAAGTAGCAGACAGAAATGACACTTGGTGCTCTGGATTGAGACAAATACACACTATAGAAGGATTTGCTTAAAATGAAGCGTCCCTAAGATGAAGTGGTTATACCGGGATGAAGTCTGCACCTGCAGCCATTATCCCAGTATCAAAATTTGCAGCCAGCAATTCCCTCCTCAGCAGAAGCGATTTGCCACTGAACAGCCACTTGAACACTTCTACGAGGTGCAAAAAGGGGTTCCCCCTCTTCCCGCTGCCGCCACCTCCTGGGAGCGCTGTGGCAGTACTACACAGGGAGAGGAACTGACATCAATCCCCCCTTCTCTGTGATCCTGGAAACGGCAAGCATGGTGTCCCTTCCAGTTTTGGCTCTTTGGTTACCTGGCCGCTAGCAGCTGAGAAAGCAGCCGATCAGACTGATCGGTCTCTGTTCGGCTGCATTGGAGGCTCTCTATAAAGAGAAGCTGTCATGGCCCATGCTGTCACAAGGGATGTTGTTCATCTCTTGTGATAGCAATAAAGTTAAAACACACAAAAAAAAAAAAAAAGTGTAAAAACAAAAAGGTTTTGAATAAAAAAAAAAGAAAAAAAAAATTTCAAGCAAACCTGTCCCTCTGTGCCTATGCACGAATGCCAACGCATACGTAAGTCCTGCATGCATATGTAAGTTGTGATCCCACCACACTTGTGAGGTATTGTTGCAAATGTCCGAGTGAGAAATAATTCTAGCACCAGACCTTCTTTGCATCTCTAAACTGGACACTTGTAAAGGCGCTTAAAGCGTCACCTATGAAGAATTTTAACCACTTCTGGACCTGAAGATTCCCCCCTTTAATATTTCCCACAAATAGAGCTTTCTTTTGGTGGTATTTGATCACCTGTGCGGTTTTTATTTTTTGCGCTATAAACAAAAAAAGAGTGACAATTAATATTTTTCACTTTCTGCTATATAACATTCTCTAAAAAAAAAAGTGATTTTTAATTTTTTTTTTTTTTAACATTTTAGGCCAATTTGTTTTCTACTACGTATTTTTTTTTTTTTACCAAATTTGCAATAAGCGTATTATGATTGGTTTGCTCAAAAGTTATCGCGCCTACTAACTACGAGATAGAGTTATGTCTTTTTTTTTTTTTTTTTACTAGTAATGGTGGCGATCTGCGATTTTTAGCGGGACTGTGACATTGCGGCGGACAGATTGGAGCCTAGGGGAGTGATTCTAACGGTGAGGGGGCGTGGCTTGTGAAATGATTGGAGACCTGTGATCCTATATAGAAGGATCACAGGCGATCTGTGATCATTCCAGGGAGAAGAACGGTCGCTGTGTTTACAACAGCTGACCGTTCTCTCTCAGTGGGAGACAATTGTGGGCAATCAGAGCCGCCTGACACATGCATCGGCTTCCCTGCTGCCGAGTGGGGGCGGGAGCACGCCGGGGCGGTGGCGCGCTCTCGCACCCTAGCTGCAGGAGAGCAATCGACGTAGGTCTACATCGGTTTGCGCAGGAGGGCCGCACTGCTGCAGTAAAGGCGGCTGGCGGTCCGGAAGAGATTAAGTACCGTAGTTTTTTAAAGCATGAAATGTTAAGTATCTATTTACTTGGCGTAACATCATACTTTATATTTAACTACAAAAATGGGTATTATACTGTGTTTGTGTGCAATAAAATTAAAGTATATTTTTTCCAATAAAAATTGCGTTTAAAAAAAAACGTGACATAAATAATTGCACAAATACCATGGGACATAAAAAACTGCCAACGCTAGTGGAGTTCAACCTTGCTGACTTCTCTAAAATATGAAACCAATGAATATAATGAACAGAAATGACACCCCTTGAGTATGGCTGTAACAAGAGGATGGATCTCCTTAGGCCTCATGCACACTGGACGTTTTTACAGCTGCTGTTAGCAGCGTCAGACGTTTTTTTTTGCAGCTGCAGAACGCCCATCCATGTTATTCTATGGCCTCATGCACACATAGAGCTTTTAGGAGCTCCAAGTGGCATAGGCGTTTTACAGCTCCAAAAAAAACCCAGGAACTGTGGGTTCAGGAGCTCCAGCGTCAAGCTGCAAAAAACGTCTGACGCTGCTAAAGGCTCCATAAGGCTCCATAACGTTGCTTAACGTGCGTTAAGCCACGTTATACGTTTTTTTTCTTCCATTCAAAATCAATGGTTCCCTATGGGAGCCTATTGATTTGAATGGAAGTCACACCGCAGGTCGGATCGGGGTGATCCGACTTGCGGTGCGACCTGCACTGTGAGAATCTTGAGGGGGAACTCCACGCCAAAATGGGGAAAAAAACGGCGTGGGGTTCCCCCCCAGGTTCCAAACCAGGCCCTTCGGATCTGGTATGGAATTTGAGGGTAGCCCCGCGCCGAAAAAAACGGCGTGGGGTCCCCCCCAAAATCCATACCAGACCCTTATCCGAGCATGCAGTCCGGCATGCCAGGAAAGGGGAGGGGACGAGCGAGCGGCCCCACCCCCCCTGGATCATACCAGGCCACACGCCCTCAACATGGGGGGGTGTGGGTGCTTTGGGGCAGGGGGGGCTCTGCACCCCGCACCTCGCCCCCATGTTGATGAGGACAAGGGCCTCATCCCCACAACCCTGGCCGGTGGTTGTGGGGGTCTGCGGGCAGGGGGCTCATCGGAATCTGGAAGCCCCCTTTAACAAGGGGGCCCCCGATCCCGGACCCCCTCCCTATCTGAATGGGTATGGGGTACACTGTACCCCTACTCATTCACCCCATAAAATGCAGTGTATGGAAATAACGACAGGAGACGTTTTGGAAAATTTATTAAAAATCTTCATCCGGCTCTTGTCCTCTCCGGGGGTCTTCTCCTCTCCGAGGGTCTTCTGCTCTTTTGCTGTCCGCCCTTCTTGTCTTCTCCTCTCCGGGGTCTTCTGCTGTCTTCTGCTCTTTTGCTGTCCGCCCTTCTTGTCTTCTCCTCTCCGGGGGTCTTCTGCTGTCTTCTCCTCTCCGGGGGTCTTCTGCTGTCCGCCCTTCTGCTGTCCAATCTTCTTGTCTTCTCCTCTCCGGTCTTCTGCTCTTTTGCTGTCGGCTGTCGGTTGTCCTTCTTCCTCCGGTCCTCCTCCTCCGACGTCTTCAGCGATAATGCCGGCCTCTGGTCTCTGCAGCTTATTATATAGCCATTAGGGGCGTGGTCGCCAGATGACGTCATCGGGAGACCACGCCCCCTGGTGTCACAGATGACGTCATCTGTGACACCAGGGGGCGTGGTCTCCCGATGACGTCATCTGGCGACCACGCCCCTAATGGCTATATAATAAGCTGCAGAGACCAGAGGCCGGCATTATCGCTGAAGACGTCGGAGGAGGAGGACCGGAGGAAGAAGGACAACCGACAGCCGACAGCAAAAGAGCAGAAGACCGGAGAGAAGAAGACAAGAAGATTGGACAGCAGAAGGGCGGACAGCAGAAGACCCCCGGAGAGGAGAAGACAGCAGAAGACCCCCGGAGAGGAGACGACAAGAAGGGCGGACAGCAAAAGAGCAGAAGACAGCAGAAGACCCCGGAGAGGAGAAGACAAGAAGGGCGGACAGCAAAAGAGCAGAAGACCCTCGGAGAGGAGAAGACCCCGGAGAGGACAAGAGCCGGATGAAGATTTTTAATAAATTTTCCAAAACGTCTCCTGTCGTTATTTCCATACACTGCATTTTATGGGGTGAATGAGTAGGGGTACAGTGTACCCCATACCCATTCAGATAGGGAGGGGGTCCGGGATCGGGGGCCCCCTTGTTAAAGGGGGCTTCCAGATTCCGATGAGCCCCCTGCCCGCAGACCCCCACAACCACCGGCCAGGGTTGTGGGGATGAGGCCCTTGTCCTCATCAACATGGGGGCAAGGTGCTTTGAGGTGCGGGGTGCAGAGCCCCCCCTGCCCCAAAGCACCCACACCCCCCCATGTTGAGGGCGTGTGGCCTAGTATGATCCAGGGGGGGTGGGGCCGCTCGCTCGTCCCCTCCCCTTTCCTGGCATGCCGGACTGCATGCTCGGATAAGGGTCTGGTATGGATTTTGGGGGGGACCCCACGCCGTTTTTTCGGCGCGGGGCTACCCTCAAATTCCATGCCAGATCCGAAGGGCCTGGTTTGGAACCTGGGGGGGAACCCCACGCCGTTTTTTTCCCCATTTTGGCGTGGAGTTCCCCCTCAAGATTCTCACAGTGCAGGTCGCACCGCAAGTCGGATCACCCTGATCCGACCTGCGGTGTGACTTCCATTCAAATCAATAGGCTCCCATAGGGAACCATTGATTTTGAATGGAGGCAGAAAAAAACGCTGCTAACAGCTACTGTGGCCAAACGTGCAATAACGCTAGTAGAAAAAGCTACTGAAAGCACGTTTTTACAGCTGCTGTTTCCCGGCGTTATGTAAACAGCTTTGGAGCACGTTTTTATGACGCCCTGTGTGCATGGAGCCTAACTCAGGTGTAAAGCTTTTGCTGACACTCTCCAAGTAGCCTGCTTAGTCAAATCTAATCCCACCAACCTACAGCTATCAGAAACCTAAAGTGTTGAGTGGATTGACCCTAATCACACAAAATGTAATAGTTCCTGAAGAAATGAGACCTGCCTTGTTCATTACAAGTAGTCCTCACCGCTCAGCAACCTTGTTTATATTAGGTTATGTTACACTCACAGCGCCTGCCAAACTTTCAAGGACAAACTAAAGGATTTCCGAACTGCTTATTGCTTGTGCTCATTCCAAACACGTGTGTTTGCAGGCCTCACATATATAAACAAATGTTTTACAGGAAGTTTACTAAAGATTATTAAAAAAAGGATACCTTTTTCATAGCATGGAAAGAGGAGCCAATTCTCAGCTCCATAAACAGAATTATTATATAGAAGCGATCGATTCACTATGAACTAAGCTGCATACAAGGGGGGGATCTTTGTGCAGCAAGAATCTAGGGATAGTTTTAAGTTATTGGAAAAGAGAACTGTAAGAGCCTTACTTTGTCTTTAACCACTCGACCTCCAAAAGATTTTACACCTTCATGACCAGAACATTTTTTACTATTCCGCACTGCACTATTTTAACTGGTAATTGCTTGGTCATGCAATACTGTACGCAAACAAAATTTATATAGGTTTTTTTTTTTCACACAAATAGAGCTTTCTTTTGGTATCTGATCACCACTGGGTTTTTTATTTTTTTATTATATAAAAAAAAAAAAAAAAAAAAAAAACTTTAAATATATATATTTTTTAGTATCTGTTAAAAAAACACATCCAATAAAATAAAAAAAAATAAAATAAAAAAACGAACTTCTTCATAAATTTAGGCCAAAATGTATTCTGCTAGATCTTTGATAAAAATAAAAAATCCAAATTTGTGTATATTAATTGGTTTGTGTGAAAGTTATAATGCCTACAAATGATAGTATTCATACTGGAATTTACACAGCTATCATGCTATACTGGTAATGATGGTGATCAGTGACTTATAGTGGAACTATGATCGTTTGGGAGAGAATCTGGCATTAACAAACCCCAACTGGGAGGTACGGACATGGACCTCAATAGTGACACTAATACGGTGTATTAATGACACTGGCAGGGAAGGGGTTAACGGTGTGTGCCTAACAAGTGTAATATATGCTGCTTTTAGAACAGATCTGGCTGTTTTTTTCTCCCTGATTTACAGGGAGAGGAAACCACGAGATTGCAGATCTGTGTACAGAGCCCTGTGTTTTGTGCCGTGATCGGTTACAGCCAGAGATGTATAGTAACGAAGTAGAACTACTTAAGTACTGTACTTAAGTACCGAAATGCGGTATCTGTACTTTCCTAGAGTAGAATTTTTTTCTCCTACTTCTACTTTTACTTCACTACATTTTTTCGATGATTTCGATACTTCTACTCAAGTATTTTTTTTTTGTGCTGCATAGTTACTAGTTACTTTTAAAAAAATTACCACTGCCAGAACAGTAGATGGCAGGTTGCATAACGCTCAAAAAAATGTGTATAATGTCATTTGTAAATCAGCGCATACGAAAATAAAGGCTGTGTATAATAAAAGCTGCTATACCAAATCTTTCCAATAAAAAGAAAATATGAAACAAACAAATAAATGGTGCTACAGCGCTTAAAGTGCATCAAGAAACTACTAACAAACACAGGTTAATCATTTGAATAAATCATTTGAAATAATAAAAACAATATGATGTTCAAACTTTTGACTTATTTCTTTAATAACTACATAACACAGTACTTGTACTTCTACTTTCAGTACTTGAGTAGAAATTTTTTTTCAAAACTACTGGTACTTTTTACTTTTAGTACTTAAGTAGCAAATTTTTTGAAAAAACTACTTGCAATACTTAAGTAAAAAAAATGTTGAATACTTTAGTACTTCTACTTAAGTAACTTTTTCTGCGAGCACTTCCACTTCTACTCAAGTAATTTTTTGATCGAGCACTTGTACTTTTACTCAAGTAGAAATTTCGAGTACTTTATACAAGTCTGGTTACAGCAGATCAGCAGGTCCCAGCCATAAAGCATTGGCTGGGACCTGCTGTAGCCAGTGACAGCAAGGGTTAGCATGCGTGCCCCTAACTGGATCACATACAATTACGTAATTCAGCCTGCCCGTGTTGCCCGCCCGCAGTAAATGTACTGCGGGCGGGTGGGAACTGGTTAAAGCTGAAATCTTACCCTACTTTACCTCCTGTCTTACCTTTTTCCCCTAGACTTGTACCAAGTTCTCTCCTGAATTGAAATGGATTTCTCTCAATTCCCTGAAAACTTTAATCTCCACAATATAACCCATTGAAGTTGCAGCAGCTTTCATAAACCCCACTTTCCCTTCCTGCTGGAATGACTTCATTAATCCCCTCTTCTCCTGATCTGTACTGTGGCTACATCCCTCTTACTGCCATTTGCTTTCTCCGCAATTTTTTTTTTTTTTTGAGCATTATACGAAATACACGCATCCTATGGCTCCCTTTACACGTGCATTGGCAGTGCATATTTTAACTGTGCAATCTGCAGATCAATTGCTTGATTACATGTCATTCAGAGAGGAATTTTCTAATCATGTAACCGATCAATCGATTGCACAGCCTATGTCTGCAGATCGCAGTGGCCAGCAAGGAGGAGCGTGCACATCTAAAAGGATGCTGTGGATGTGTTCTTTCATATAATCAAGCTTGAGAACGAAGATCTGAGGCAGGATACTGTGATGTATACAGGAGCAAACCAGCCCCACCCACTTTGGATCAAAGACCAGAAGATAAACCTAGTAATGACAACACTGAAAGATTCTGAAAAAAATTGTGTGAAATCTTTAACTGCATGTTGTTCGGGGAGGAAGGGGGGAGCAATGGTAGGCCTTCTATAGATACAGTATCTCACAAAAGTAAGTACACCCCTCACATTTTTGTAAATATTTTATTATACCTTTTCATGCGACAACACTGAAGAAATGATACTTTGCTACAATGTAAAGTAGTGAGTGTACAGCTTGTATAACAGTGTATATTTGCTGTCCCCTCAAAATAACTCAACACACAGCCATTAATGTCTAAACCGCTGGCAACAAAAGTGAGTATACCCCTAAGTGAAAATTTCGAAAATTGGGCCCAATTAGCCATTTTTCCTGCCCGGTGTCATGTGACTCGTTAGTGTTATAAGGTCTCAGGTGTAAATGGGGAGCAGGTGTGTTAAATTTGGTGTCATCGCTCTCACTCTCTCATACTGGTCACTGGAAGTTCAACATGGCACCTCATGGCAAAGAACTCTCTGGGGATCTGAAAAAAAGGATTGTTGCTCTACATAAAGATGGCCTAGGCTATAAGAAGATTGCCAAGACCCTGAATCTGAGCTGCAGCACGGTGGCCAAGACCATACAGCGATTTAACAGGACAGGTTCCACTCAGAACAGACCTCACCATGGTCGACCAAAGAGGTTAAGTGCACGTGCTCAGCATCATAGCCAGAGGTTGACTTTGGGAAATAGACGTATGAGTGCTGCCAGCATTGCTGCAGAGGTTGAAGGGGTGGGGGGGGGGGGGGGGTCAGCCTGGCAGTGCTCAGACCATACGCAGCACACTGCATCAAATTGGTCTGCAGAAGGAAGGAGGTTCCCAGAAGGAAGCCTCTTCTAAAAGATGATGCACAAGAAAGCCCGCAAACAGTTTGCTGAAGACAAGCAGACTAAGGATTGGATTACTGGAACCATGTCCTGTGGTCTGATGAGACCAAGATAAACTTATTTGGTGTCAAGCGTTTGTTGCGGCAACCAGGTGAGGAGTATAAAGACAAGTGTGACTTGTATACAGGCAAGCATAGTGGTGGGAGTGTCATGGTCTTGAGCTGCATGAGTGCTGTCGGCACTGGGGAGTTACAGTTCATTGAGGGAACCATGAATACCAACACGTACCGTTACATACTGAAGTAGAGCATGATCCCCTCCCTTCGGAGACTGGGAGGAGGAGGTAACAAGGGAGCTACAGAGCAAGACGCCCTGGGAAGAGCAGAGAGAAGGATTTGGGGGATATCTAAAGAGGAGGTTGGTGATGTAGTTGGGGGCACTGTTGTGGATGGCATTGTACATAGTGGTTAGTATTTTGAATTTTATACGTTGGATTAACAGAAGCCAGTGAAGAGATTGGCAGAGAGGGGCAGCAGTCGCGGATGGTTTAGTAAGGTGTATAAATACCGTACATGGTCATTTACAGAGACAACAGTCACAGCCCTGATTCAGCCCCCTGGATTCTGATGAAAGTGTTGTGTAGAAGGTATGTTGTTTATAACTCATCTGAATGAAGTTAAATGAACAGACCAACTGAAGTTTGGATATTGGAATTCCTCCACACCCAACATTGTTTAACATATCTCAAAACACACCACACTGCAGCCAAGTCCTAGGAAGGCTCCTGACCTCCTCCCACAACTTGATTTAAGAGTTGTCACAAGGACAATAGAAAAAGCAGCCAGTAACTATGGATTCCAACTGTCCAATACTTGTCCTGAAAAATATGTTAGTGCAAATAAAAAAAAAAAATAAAGTATCATGGACAGTACTCGATTCTGACGAACCCATTGAAATTTGAAGAAAATTTTAAATTGTCAGCTTAACAGTGGCTGCATCCAGCAGGGGGGGGGGGGTGCATCTCTCCACTCCATGTGATATAGCGTAGATGGGGGATCTGTCAAATTAATAAAAAAAATCTGTCAGTGTATAGCCAGCCTTAAACGATCCTGTGGACTTGATGTTTACCACTGGCAGCTTCTCCCTCTACAACAGCTGATCCGATCCAACCATTCTTAGGACTTCTCTACCACAGTGATATGCTTTCAACTCTCCTTCCCTTTTGAATGAATATATTTTTATTATTGATGGAACAGAGAAACATACTGCACTATGTGGCTGCTTGGCACCCCTCTTATTTTTACATTTATGGCTATCCTTAGGCCTGCACAATTATTGTGCCAATTACAAGGGAGTCCCAAATTCCCTTACATCGTAAATATTGTTCATTTTGTGCAAACAGTAGCAATGGGGGGCAAAGGTTCTTCAACCTGAAAAAAAAAAATTAAGAGTGAGCAGCTACAAAAACTGTAGCTGCTGACTTTTAATTATAGGACACTTATTAGCCCAGTGGACAAGCAGCCACCCGAGCCAGCTCCTTGGGTCATCTTCAGGTCCAGGCGCCGGCATGTTTACTTTCTGAAGTCGGCTGTGACTGCTTGCAGCTCCACGGCCATCTTCCCACTGTGCATGCACGAGCTACGCTTTATGAATGGTCCTGCAGTTTTCTGGGACCTGTGACATTTCCTAGAAAGCTGGGGGGGGGGGGGGGGGCAAACTTCTACTCGCTTACCTGCCCCCCCCCCCCAAAGAATGTAGTGCCAAAACCTAAAGAGGAGGAGGGGGGGGGCGCAGACAAATGGAATGTAACCTTTTGGGTAAAATTCAACTTTAATAACTGAGCTGCTAGGGAACAGCAGGGTCCACATAATAAAAGCCTGCTGAAAGTAGGTCCAAATGTTCTTGGTAAATAAAAAAACATATTATTTACTAACTACCACTACTCAAAGTGCCTAGGCGAGGGTGACATTCTGTTTCCTTCCAGCAAAATCCTACAGAATACAAAGCAGCTCAGATCTCACAAGATGCGCTTGGACTAGGGTGTTTTCTTGTGAAATTTGGCCTTCTCTGCATTCCCAGGAATGAAATTGATTAATGCTGGCCATCAGAAGCCCAGAAGACAACCCAAGAGGTGGGTCTGCAGGGGACAGCGCTAAAGAGGTGATGAGGTATCAGAGCAAAACCAGGTTGCTTTTTTTAAAGGTGCTGAGCTGTTCATTAAAGAACAAAACAAAACCATTCCACTGCAAAAATAAAGAAATTCAAGGCATTTAATTTAACACATCAATACAAGTTTTGTAATGCAATATAAATAAATGTTAAAGTGACGGAACTTACTTTTAATGCTTGTTGAAGTACCTGCAGGTCATTAATGCCAGTGATCTCCCGTAGCTGATTTATGAAGGTCTGCTGGTGCTGAAAGACAAAACAGAGGGCATGTCAGCAGGGAGCTTCTCTGTACAAAGCATCCGAAATGTGATTCATAGGAATCCATAATTTGTAGACATCTGTCATTGAAATAGGCTTTAGGAAAAAAAAAAAAAAAAGATACCATATTTGCCGGCGTATAAGACGACCCCATAATTTTCCAGTTAAAACATAGGTTTTGGGCTATACTCGCTGTATAGGACTACCCTCCACCCCATGGCGGTCTTGTTTAGCAGCCATTCATTTACACCCACTAATCAGACAGAAGTATAAAATATGAACCTTAATGCCCCTTTCACACAAGCGGACTGTTCAGATCTGCCTGTCCGTTTTTCAGGCGGATCTGAACGGATGCCCCATGCATTTCTATGAGGCATCGGATGTCAGCAGAGACATGTCCGCTGACATCCGATCTGCCAAATCTGGACGGATGGAAACCCTTTTTTCCATCCGTCCAGGGGATCAGATCAGATGGGATTGGATGAGAACGGACAGATGGTCCGTTCCCATCCAATTCACCCATAGAGAACAGCGGGGATCTGACAGCTCCGTCTCCACACACAGCGCAGAGACACAGCTGCCATCCGCCTGCTCAGTGAGGGATCGGCGGATCAATCCCCCCCTGAAAGAAAGTGAGTCCGCCGAATGACTCCTATATGTGAATGTGAATAGGGCCCAAGAGGACTCCAGGTTAAGGACTATCAAGCTGCCCCAAACGAACGTTACTAATCTGTCAGCCCGCTGGCTTCGGCTACATACAGTATACTGCACTGAGCCAATCACGGTGAGTGATGTATTCTATTAATGAATACAAAGCCTGCTCAGATTGGCGGAGTCAGAGAGGCGGGCTGATAATGTTCCAAACTCTGACTCAGCCAATCCGAGCTGGCTTTGTATTAATAGAATACATCGCTCGCCGTGATTGGCTCAGCGCAGTATACTGTATATAGCCGAAGCTACAGTATCTAGAGTATTACCGACCGCACATCCAGCGAGCTGACAGACCAAGAACGTTCATTTTTGGCCAGCTTGGTAGTCCTAAACCTGGAGTTCTCTAAGGTTCACATTTTATACTCCGCGTATAAGATGACACCCCCCCCCCCCCCAAATTTTTGGGGGATGTTTTAAGGTTAAAAAGTCGTCTTATTATATGCCAGCATATACGGTACTTGTTAGCCATATTTGTTGTGCTTTCTGCTTGGCAAAACTAAACCGTGATTTTGTTTTATTCCTCCCCAATGCAATGAAAGTTAATCTGCAAAAAATAATTGTAGTAATGTAAATATTTAACTGACAATTGTTTTCATGGTGTGAGATTTTAAGGGGTATCCGCCCTTGGTCCAAAAAAAAAAAAAAGTGCATGGTGTACTATGTCGGGCAGTTCTACTGAGCCAGGAAAAATGTAGGGATGGTGTGCTGGGCCTTGTAGTTCTTCATAACATATGGAATTTAGGAGTTGTCCCCTTAGTATTGTGTACAGAAACAGCCAGATTCCTGGCACTGTGTGCTAGGACTTGTAGTTCTACAGACACAGGAGAATTGCAGGTATGGTGTGCTAAACTAGGTCATAGACAGCTTGAATTATTTCGGATTCCTGTGGAAGAAAATAAATACTATTGACTAGAGTTGAGTATTGAGCATACACTATATTGTCCAAAGTATTGGGGCGCCTGCCTTTACACACACATGAACTTTAATGGCATCCCAGTCTTAGTCTGTAGGTTTCAATATTGAGTTGGCCCACCCTTTTCAGCTATAACAGCTTCAACTTATCTAGGAAGGTTGTCCACAAAGTTTAAGAGCGTGTCTATAGGAATGTTTAACCATTCTTCTAGAAGCACATTTGTGAGGTCAGGCGCTGATGTTGGACGAGAAAGCCTAGCTTGCAGTCTCTGTTCCAATTCATCCCAAAGGTGTTCGATCGGGTTGAGGTCAGGAGTCTGTGCAGGTCAGTCAAGTTTCTCCACCCCAAACTCGCTCATCCGTGTCTTTATTTGTGTCTCCTTTTTACTACCTGCTATCCCAAACTTTTGCATTGTTCACACTGCTGGTTTATCCACTATTTTAAGATACCTTTCTCCTATTTACTACCGGCTATCCCAAACCTGCGGCTTTTGATACGGGCAAAACGCATTACATGTGACACGGATATGAGTGTAATAGGTTAATCTGGAGTGTGCGATGATCATGTGGCACAATAGCAGCTCCCCACCATAAATCTGACAGATGAGGTTCATCAATCTGTAGAGCTTCCACTTACATCTCTGGAGTACTTTCAGCTGTCTGCTGCTTCTGGTCATCAAGGAGCTATCTACATTTAGCTTTAAAGTATTTTGTTTTATAAGCAGTCATTTCCAGAAGCCAATTTTCATTGGCCTTCCCAACTGCAGAAAATAACAGTGTGTCCACCAGTGCCTTTTTGTACGCAGTTGCAGAAGTGGGGGAATCCTCCTCACTATCTGAGTAATCAGGGCGCATGGTCACAGACTCAGCAGGGTGACCAACGTCCGCAGCGGCCAAAGCGGGTTCAGGATCGGATGAGACAGATGAGGCAGGGGGGCTTAATGCCAGCCCGTCACCCAAAAGCCACCTCCACCCGGGACACAAGGGACTCCAGGACCGCCATCAGCGCATCAATGGCTGGATGGTACCCAGAGGGCCCCGCAGCCCCAGAGAGGGGATCAGGTGGGGAAATGTGCTGCAAAGACTCCATGAGTGACCAGGGGGACCCCACAAAAAAGTGTAAAACACTGCTAAGGGAAAACCCCCACCGTTGTGGCAGCACCACCCGGTTGCCAGTCACATAGCACCAATCAATCCTCCGCAGAGAGGGAGGGGATGCCAACAGACTCACCATCCCGCAGAAACCAGGCACCACAACCACCAGAATACTCTGCACTGCACGAGTGGCGATCAGGAAACAAAAGGATCCAGGAGTCAGCTCCAGGGGATGAGGAGGGGCTGACTCCTGGCCAGACTGGGGTGACCACTGGATCTAGATTATTCAGCCCGTCGCCTAGTCCAGCAGTTGATTGTAGATCTCACAGGAAAAAACCAGGAGAAAAAAAAATCTAACAAAAAAAATAAATAAAAAATTTGCCAGGACCAGAAATCCCAGCAGTGAACTTGGTCCTTACTCCTGACTAGGCAGAAAAAAAGCCTAAGTACCGATAGCAGAGAGAGGGAGTATACCCCGTGGGACTGCCCATAGGCATAGTCAGACTTTTTTTCTGCCTAGTGTCCTACTCCTGTATGGGGCAGTATAACCCAATGGCTAAGAAGATCAGGAGCTGTGTCCGCCAATGAACGAAAGAGTAATACTATTTTTCGGTTCTTGATTTTAGATCCACTTAAGTGAACCGGTCACATACACAGTGATGTATAAACATTATTTGCAAAGTTGAAAGCAGTACACCTCTCCTTGTGTTCAGGACAGTTCCACTCTGCCCTGAGTTCAATAATTATATACATTATCTGTGTGTAACACAATGTAGCATGGAAAGTAGAATAAAGATTTCCTAAAGCAGAACAAAAGGTGTTCACGTTCAGCTTTGCTATTTCACTACATTAAATCTGAGTCACATCTCTGATTTCCTGGTAACCAGCAGACTTCGCCCCATTCACACAGCAGTTCACCACCCACATCAGTCTATTTCTGTACAGCCGGGTGTTTACATTCATGCTGCGGCTGGGAGGCTGCTCTGTCTCTTTGTAATCACACACAGAGCGATTACCTGCGTTAGGGACAGATAAGCAGCCCTAAGCTGCTCATCTTCCTGTCCCTAGCCGCAAATAATAGCCACATGGACAGCGTCAGCGTGTCACTGATTTGTACAGGTTTAGTAGCTGCAGCTAAACATCTGGCCATACCATCCGCAGAAATACTCTTGAGTGGTGCATGGCCCTGGACAGCTGCATGGATGAGCCCTTTGCTGGGTAAATATTTATGGAAAAAATTAACACAAAATAAGATTTTTGTAAGAGCTTATCATAAAATCTTTTTCTCGGATGTCCGTCGACAGACGCAGCCTCATCTCCATGAGCGGAGTGGGTTTATGCTCCTCCTGATAGGAGGAGCATAAACCCACTCCGCTCATGGAGATGAGGCTGCGTCTGTCGACGGACGATAGAGAAAAACCTTATTTAGAAAGGTTTCACTATTTCTACCTAATAAAAGCTAAGAAATAGAAACCTATTTAACCTAATCTCTCTTTGATGGGCGCTGGGCAGCTGATTTGAAAAACAGGCTCGTCAATTCAAAGCAAATTCCTCAAGCCCTGTCCCAAACGCTCCTAAAAGCTACTTAAACGCTACTACAAGCCGGTGAAAACTCCCTACCCTCGTCACTTCTGGCGTGGGTTCGTCATTCATCAGCTGAGCCGCTTCCCAGTGTGCATGCTCACAGCTTTTAAGGGTAGGGAATTTTCACGGGGTAGTGTTTTTTTTAACGTTACACCGTGTCATTCATCAGCTGTTGCTGCGCGTCCCACTGCGCATGCCCAGCCACTAAATTAAATGATCTCGGCTCCAACCCGTGAGTCTTCCCTGATCTCGGCTCCAGGAAAACGTTAAAGCGGCGGCAGCTCTATGAAAATAAAAATCACAGGTAACAGCTGATGAATGATGCGGTGTAACGTTAAAAAAACACTACCCCGTGAAAATTCCCTACCCTCCGCAGCTGTGAGCTTGCGCACTGGGAAGCGGCTCAGCTGTTGAATGATGTACTCGCACCGGAAGTGGCGAGGGTAAGGAATTTTCACGGGGTAAGGTTTTTTAACTTACACCAGCACCAAAACGCAATCAGCATTTTTCAGCCAGTGTTTTTGGAGCTTACAAAAAATGCTAGTGTGCATGCTTAAACTGCTTTTTGCAGACCTAAATGAGCATTTACACCCCTACAGTGATAGAGTCATCTTTTTTTTCGGTTCCCTGGAGTGTCTTTAAAGTTTAACACCTCTGTATCCGATGCACACATCTGTCACACCATAAGAAGGCAACAGTTAACCACATCACATGACTCATTTTTTTCAATTGCGGCCAAAATAAAAATCAGCTGGTAACCACGCTTTGTTAAACATGCTCACTCAGGTAATATAGGAACTTGTAAACAAGTCTTGATCAGATGAGTAATCACTGCCTGCAAACCCAATAACATGTTATATAAACAGCTGAAGGATGAATGAGCCAGTTCACTGGAGAGTAATACTAATACTATCTCCACAACACAATCCATAGATAACCACAGATCATACAAACGGCCTATCCCAGAACACAGTGCAAATGTAGAGCAAAAGTGACCAGACCAGAAAAAGGTGAATTCTGATTGGTCGTAGTAGAGTATACAGTGGGAAAAAGTATTTGATCCCCTGCAGATTTTGTAAATTTGCCCACTTACAAAGAAATGAGGGGTCTATGATTGTTATCATAGGTATATTTTAAATAATAGGGACAGAATATCAACCAAAATTCCAGCGGATGACAGTTGGATGGAAATGGACATCCACTGCTTCATAGAGCGCAATGGCTGGTCCGATCAAGTCCGCCTGAAAAACTGACAGGCGCACCCGATCGGACCGCCTGTGTGAACCCACCCTGTAATAAACGTTGCTTTTCTGGATTTCATCAGCAATAAAAAAAAAAATAAAAAAAATCAGTTTAAGGCCCCTTTCACACAGGCGGACCGTTCAGATCCGCCTGTCCGATTTTTTGGCGGATCTGAACGGTCCTCCCATGCATCTCTATGGGGGATCGGATGTCAGCGGAGACATGTCCGCTGACATCCGATCCGTCAAATCTGGACGGATGGAAACCCTATTTTCCATCTGTCCAGCGGATCGGATGAGAATGGGCCGACGGTCCGTTCCCATCCAATTTCCCCCATAGAGATGCATGGGGCTCTGACAGCTGTGTCTCCACACACAGCGCGGAGACACAGCTGTCCTCCTGCTGCTCAGCGGGGGATCGGCGGCTCGATCCCCCGCTGAGAAAAAGGGAATCCGTCCTACGGACAGATAGTGTGAAAGGGGCCCAATACTTCTGGGAATCTATTAAAGTAGTAGTTCTAAAAGGGCGTCTTTGAATAAAAATTAACGGCATCATCTAACACGCTGAATAATGATTTTTCTAAAATGTAATCAAAATTATAACCGTTTATGGCCAGAGTTACAGCACTACCTTCACTCTGAAGGCCAATGCCATTTCCACATGCAGTCAGTCCTAGGCTAGCCATAGGTAAAGATTCTGCTCATTCAGCCCTACATACAACAGAAAAACCTGGCGCTGAGAACTAATTACCAAAGAAGAAACCCAAAAGGTTAACATATGGCCAAAAACGTGTTAAAAACATAGTAAAAAAAAAATAGCATGGAAAAAAAATCTGTATGAAAGAAATAGCCTTGGGTCCTGAGTCGGGGGTGCAGCTGTCTCATAATCAATCCCAAATGATAGAAGCACTGAACAAAGAAGGAGTTTTAGCGCTCACCGACACAGAAAAATACACCAATGTATTCTAACATGTTTAGCCTTGGTGTATTTTTCTGTGTTGGGGAGCGCTAAAACTCCTTTGTTCAGTCATTCAGCCTTAGGTCTGAAGAATTATTTGGTTCCCTCATCCATGCTGGTTAGAGTGGAGGGCGGAATCTCCACTGGTGGCTATTTTATTCAGCTTCCTGAATACCCAAACAGTGACTGCATCTGATCATTTTAAAGACATTGTCCACCTAGTTCAGTTGATTTTTAAAAGGACTTGTTGAGTTAGTTGGTGCTGGCATTGTCACCCATGACTTGAATCTTGACCAATTCAGCAGGAAAGGGGTAAAATTGGGGCAACCTATAGCCAGCTTTACACTGCGTTTATACAAGAGCCATTTTTAAAGCGGAGTTCCGGCCTATTTTGCAACTTTAGTGAGTCCTGGAGCGCTCACTATGCTGATCCAACAATTGGGCATTCTACATTTTTTTCGGAGGTCCCTTACCTTATTTTCAGGGCATTTTTGATTGTACTTCCTCTTTCTCCCCCCCCCCCCCCCCGTGTGGCCACGGCCACAGACATCACTTCCGCCTTTGCATTGCATCCTGGGAGCTGTTTGTCATCACTCCCAGGAGGCTGGAATCAGGAAGAACTCCCAGAACACTCCCTGGAATCAGGAAGAAGGACACAGCAGGTTACACTGCGGCTTCAGGTGCCCACATCCAAGATGGCCGGCGCTCAGACAGCGTTTTTAAAAGTAAGATTTTGACTAAAATCCAATACTGTACACCATGTAAGTATGAGAATAGCGGTTCTGTAAAGGGTAATGGATTAGTATTATAGGGGTATTTTTAGTTAAAAAAAAAAAGGTATTTGAGGCCGGAACTCCACTTTAAGAACAAATCCTGAAGAAGTTGTTCAAATAGTGCTAGACTGAATTTTTTCTGCTGCATACCGTGCCCAATGTCCAAACTTTCCTGGACTTCTAAAAATCTGTGTACAAACAGCTCAACTGAAGGAACAGTCCATGCCAACAGCTGTTGGCTACTAAATCACAAGAAATCCCCAGGGAGCTTTTCATGATGAGGATTCTAGATTGTGAAGGAAACCAACTCCATCACACAGATTAAAATACAACTCAGCTTTATAAAACGACAAATATTTGATGGAGACTGCTAACCATCCAAACTGCTTCAATAGAAACCTTGAAGGTTAGAGGGAAAAAAATAAATAAAAAGAATGTGCATTCAAAATATTTACAATAGTTCAATTAAAGGATCAGACCGCACTCCTAGTGGAAGAAATAGTTCATTTGGACTAGCTTGGTCCAAACTATGTAAAGATAATCAATCCTGGAACTCGGCTTTAAAGTGGAGTTCCGGCCTATTTTGCAACTTTAGTAATTCCTGGAGTGCTCGCTATGCTGATCAACAATTGGGCATTTTCAATTTTATTAGGGGGTCCCCTACCTTATTTTCAGGGCATTTTTGATTATACTTCCTCCTCCTCCTCCTCCCCCCTCTGTGGCCACGGCCACCGACATCACTTCCGCCTTTGCATTGCATCCTGGGAGCTGTTTGTCATCACTCCCAGGAGGCCGGAATCAGGAAGAACTCCCAGAACACTCCCTGGAATCAGGAAGGAGGACACAGCAGATTACACTGTGGCTTCAGATGCCCACATCCAAGATGGCTGCGCTCAGACAGCGATTTTAAAAGTAGGATTTTGACTAAAATCCAATACTGTACACCTTGTAAGTATGAGAATAGCGGTTCTGTAAAGGGCGATGGATTAGTATTATAGGGGTATTTTTAGTTAAAGGTATTTGAGGCCGAACTCCGCTTTAACACACTTCCTCTAGGACAGAAAAGTTGCTTACATCAGGGCTTGACAAATTTGCCTGAAATCTAGGAGCCAGCTAAAAAAGTTAGGAGCCGGTTTTTTTTTTTTTAAACTAACAACCAAGCTTTATTTAATAAAACTGATACTAAATTTACACATAAATACGACTAGAACCCCACTCTCCTATATAGCGCAAATGGATGGAAACAGACTGTCTGTCTCTTTCCATCCGATGCCATCTGATCGGATCCACGGGATGGATAGAAAATAGAACCACCATCCGTCTGTTTTTGGCGGGCAGGGTCAGATGGCGGCAGATTACCGCTCCATAGAGGAGACTGAACGGTCCGATCAGGTCTGCCTGAAAAACTGACAGGCGGACCTGATCAGACAGCCCGTGTGAAAGGGGCCTTCGGCTGTGGCACGGCGATGAGGAAAAAAAATTATATATATATATATATATATATATATATATATATATATATATATATATATATATATATATATATATATTTTTATATATATTTATATATATTTTTTTTTAATAAGAATTGAAGAAAAAAAAAAGAAAACATTTTTTTATTTTCTTTTTAATAATTAAAAAAAAAAGAAAAAATTATTATTTTTTTTACATTTAAAAAATAAAATAATAATAACCACACTCCCTGTCCACTTACCTTTAAGCAAAGGTAACTGGACAGAGAGATGAAGCCTTAAAAAACTTCCCTCTCTTCTCCTCTTTGGAAGGAGAAGAAAAGGCATTGAGAACATGCATTACTCCCGGCCACCACAAGAGGGCGCCAGTTCCCCTAGCTTCTCATCTCACAGAAGAAGGCCGAAAAGCCGGGGACTAAATTTCTGGACGGCGCGGAAGTCCGTGAACTCGAAGAGGAGGTGGGGGGCGCAAAAGGGACAGGACAGCTCAAGCAGGGCACCCCAGGCGCCAGGTTGCTAATTCTAGTCGCAAATGCGACCTGGCGCCCGGGATTTGTCGAGGCCTGGCTTACATATACATATTATTATTATTATACAGGATTTATATAATGCCAACAGTTTGCGCAGCGCTTTACAAAATGTTATCAACCCTAAAAGGTCCCCGATCGACCTTCAAGGATATGTTGCAGTTTTTGTAACTTCAAGATTACCCACTTGCTAACCAGTCATGTACCGGTATCGCTGGATTTCAAGTGGTCGTATCAGGATGATGCCTGCAGCTTGATCTGCAGATGAAGTCACTTATAGCAACAAGATAAAAAAAATTCTCTATTTACCCCTTATTATCCCTTAGTTTACTCTACTGAGCCCCAATTAACTATTTTTCTCCCTATCCATTCATTTATTTTCTTGCTTTTTTTTTTTTTTATTTATTTTTATTAACCATTGATATTTAAACTTTTTTTTTTTTTTTTTGTTAATATATTTAGTGCCGGTTCACACTGAAGCGGCACGACTTAGGGGGCGATCTGTGAAGTTGCGTGCACCGCGACTTCGGCACGACTTGCAAGTGGCTCCAGGTCGCCCCGAAGTAGTACAGGAACCTTTTTCTAAGTCGGAGCGACTTGTGTCGCTCCTATTAGAACGGCTCCTGTACCAGTCAATGGACCGCGACATACCGCGACTTGTCAGGCTGCCCAAGTTGCCTGACAAGTCGTACTAGTGTGAAAGGAGACTTACACATCTCACATTAAAAAAAGGCACAAGATTGGAAAAAAAAAAAAAAAAAAAAAAAAAAAACCTCCACTATTTCATTTGTAATGAACTTGTAATTCTTTGTACCAGAATTATACTTTTGAAGCCATTTTAAAACAGGACAAATTACAGAATAAAATGCACACTTTATCTGCAGTAATGCTATTTCAAAACCAGTGGCGGCCCGTGCATAGGGGGGGCCGCCCCCCCTAAAGAAAAAGAAAAAAAGGACAAAAAGAATAAAGTTCGGGAAAAAAAAAAAAAATCGGTTCGCCAGCCTGACCGGCCTATGTGGTGGCTAAAAGGGGGGGGGGGAGGTTTACGACCCAGAAGAGGCGCCGATTGGCTGCCTTCTGGGGGCGTAACCTGGACGCAGGAAAGAGCGCTTGGCCACCCCCACCTTCGTTGTATCCTGGCTGTGATTGGTCCAGTCTCCAGCCTGGACCAATCATCATCCAGGACATCGCTGACGTCGCAATGGGGGCGGTGCCGGTGCGTGCGTCAGTCACGCACCGTCACCGCCGCTCAGAAAAGAGAGGTCGCCCGCCGGTTCCCGCCGCAGAGGAGAGGCCGAGACGAGGGAGAAGGACCCGCCGCAGAAGAGGACGAAGTATCGAGGAGGGAAGAAGCCGCCGCTGGGAGCCAAGCCGCCGCCAGGTAAGTTTGAAGGGAGCACGCACGCTGGTCTCTGCATTGATTAGGGTACAATGCTGTGGGCACTCTGCAATCATTGGGGGACAATGCTGTGGGCACTCTGCAATCATTGGGGGACAATGCTGTGGGCACTCTGCAATCATTGGGGGACAATGCTGTGGGCACTCTGCAATCATTGGGGGACAATGCTGTGGGCACTCTGCAATCATTGGGGGACAATGCTGTGGCGCACTCTGCAGTGATTGGGGACAATGCTGTGGCGCTTTACATTGAAAGGGGCTCGCACACTGAACTCTGCATTGATGGGGGCACGGAACAGTGTTCATTGCATTGAAGGGGGCACAGCACAGTTGCATTGAAGGGGGCACAGCACACTGAACTCTGCATTGTGGGGGCACAGCACAGTGTTCATCGCATTGAAGGGGGCAGAGAACAGTGTTCATTGCATTAAAGGGGGCACGCACGCTGGTCTCTGCATTGAAAGGGGGCACGCACGCTGGTCTCTGCATTGAAAGGGGGCACGCACGCTGGTCTCTGCATTGAAAGGGGGCACGCACGCTGGTCTCTGCATTGAAAGGGGGCACGTACGCTGGTCTCTGCATTGAAAGGGGGCACGTACGCTGGTCTCTGCATTGAAAGGGGGCACGTACGCTGGTCTCTGCATTGAAAGGGGGCACGTACGCTGGTCTCTGCATTGAAAGGGGGCACGTACGCTGGTCTCTGCATTGAAAGGGGGCACGTACGCTGGTCTCTGCATTGAAAGGGGGCACGTACGCTGGTCTCTGCATTGAAAGGGGGCACGTACGCTGGTCTCTGCATTGAAAGGGGGCATGTACGCTGGTCTCTGCATTGAAAGGGGGCATGTACGCTGGTCACTGCATTGAAAGGGGGCATGTACCATCTCCTGTACCATGACCTGTGACATGCCTATACCATATCTGTGCCATGCCTATACCATCTCCTGTACCATCACCTTTGCCATGCCTATACCATCACCTGTGCCATGCCTTTACCATCACCTGTGCCATGCCTTTACCATCACCTGTGCCATGCCTTTACCATCACCTGTGCCATGCCTTTACCATGACTTCAAAGTCACGCAATTTTTTACTGCGTTTTTTGACGCGAAGCAATACCTATTATATTTTTCTTTTTGCGCCCCCCCCAAAAAATTTTGAGCACCAGCCGCCACTGTTCAAAACTAACACTGGTAACACTGTACCCTTCCTCAGATCTGTGCCTCAAAACAATCCTGTCTTGGAGATTTACAGACAATTCCTTGGACTTCATGGCTTGGCTTGTGCTCTGACATGCACTGCTAACCGTGGGACCCTATATAGACAGGTGTGTGCCTTTCCAAATCATATTCAATTAACTGAATTTACCACATTTGGACTCCAATCAAGTTGTAGAAACTTCTCAAGGATGATCAGTGGAAACAGGATGCATCTGAGCTTAATTTTGAGTGTCATGGCAAAGGCTGTGAATACTTATATACATGCGATTTTTTTTGTTTTTTTATTTAAAATTTGCAAAGATTTCAAAAACTTCTTTCATGTTGTCATTATGGGGTATGGTTTGTAGAATTTTGAGGAAAATAATGAATTTAACCCATTTTGGAATAAGGCTGTAACATAAAATGTGTAGAAAATGAAGCTCCGTGAATACCTTTCAGATGCACTGTGTAGAGATTATATATATATATATACACACATATACACACACATATACACACACACACACACACACATACATACATATACACACACACACAAACTGCCACTATGCCCAGCTTTAGGGACCCAGAGAGGCAGCTGTGGCGAGAACCTGCGATTCTTGCTGGTTGAGAAACTACCTCCAAGCAAACTGTGTGTGCAAACGGTCACAGCCAAATTTGCACCCTGTAAAATCAATGGCTGCCACTGTTTGCATATAACTGCATTTCTGAATGATTACATGGAATTTAACCAGTCCCAGAGCAGGCAGTCTGTGCCCAGGGACTGTGGTTTTGACCAAACAAACTGGATGCAGCTAATCAGAGTTGAAGATTTGCTGCATCTAAACACTGCAGTCAAGCCACTTCAAACTTCCATCTTCATAAGCATGGATTTTGGTGATTAGTCTTCCCTTTAAGGGAGCAGTCACCACTTAATGCCACGTTTTGGAGGTAGAGGAGGGTTGGGCTCTCAGGAATGTTTGTTCCAGCTTCTACTTGGCACACCAAACTAGTCTCCTCATCAAGACACACCTAGTAACACATCCTTTGTCAACAACTTGAACTCTTGCTGCAAACTCCAACTGAACCCAGTCATCAAACTCCTGATGTCTTATCCAATTCATATTGGGAAATATCAGGCTGGGATATCAATTACGCTAATGTATACAGATTACAGTGTCCGTTGCTGACAAGCAGGATGAACGGCTAGTCATCTGATTACACATCACCTCTAAATAGAAACACACAGAGAAGCATTGTGACTTAACAAATTGGTGTTGCAGAACTGGGGTTTCTGGAACAGCTGCCAGTAAGGAAACAAGCTGCACTCTATATTGGTTTTCAAGCGATGTCCTGGATCCCTCCTACAAAACAAACTGGTAGGTTAACTGGCTTCAATCCAAAACTGGCTGTAGGGCATATGTGGCAAGTCGACTCTGGTAAAGACATCCGACTGCAAGCACCACTGGAATCCAGATTATACCATTGTGCAAAGAAAAGTGGGAAGACATTTTTCCATAGATATCAATGGTTCAGCAAGTTGCAGTACTCTGTAGGGCTGCAACTAACGATTAATTTGTCTGTCGACTAATCTATCGATTATTTTTACGATTAGTCGACTAATCTAACGATAATTTTATTTTATTTTATTTTTTTTGCTTAATTGAATGTTTATTTGATTAGCTAATTAATCCTGTAATTAATACAGACCCCTCAGTAAGCCCCCTCCCAGTACAGACCCCTCAGTAAGCCCACTCCCAGTGCAGACCCCTCAGTAAACCCCCCCACCTAGTACAGACCACTTAGTAAGCCCCCCCTCCCAGTGCAGACCCCTCAGTAAGCCCTCCCACCTAGTACAGTCTGTACTAGGTGGGAGGGCTTACTGAGGGGTCTGCACTGGGAGGGGGGCTTACTAAGTGGTCTGTGTACTGTACAGACCCCTTAGTAAGCCCCCCTCCCAGTACAGACCCCTCAGTAAGCCCTCCCACCTAGTACAGACCATTACAAGCCACCACGGTACAGTACAAGCCGGTGTAGTGTCGTACATGTGACATCTCCAAGTACCTGGGTGATAGGGGAGGATGGCGAATGTGTTGCGGCAGAAGCTGTGGTGGAGTACGGGGGTGCTGGAGATGGTCAGCGCTCACCTCTTGTCTCCGGCATCGGTGTGGAAGGAGCCCGGGGGCGGGGGGCTGGGATTTCACCCGGCCGGCAATGCTTCAAGCGGCCAGCCAGGGGTCGTGTGACGTCACACGTTGACGCGTCAACGCCTTTCACGCACGACGACGATTTTTTGTAGTCGACGCGTCGCGGCAGCCCTAGTACTCTGCTCTACATCTTCCAAATGACCCAGGCAAGCTAAAGGGCAAAAAAAAAAAATCACAAGTTTCTGCAACAGAAATGGTATTCTAATCACCTCTACAACTACCTACAGTATGTCTCCTAAGCCTTCATTCTCAGGGTCTCCTGCATTTTCCAGGCATGGATTTTTTTATACAGTTACATTGGTCTAGCTTGATTGTAGATAATCCCTACCAACGATCTCCTCTTGCTTCTAGGTCCCGCGCTGAATGGCTGCCCGCTGCATTCTAAAAACAGGTGGTCAGCGGCTCAGCACAGGCGCCATTCAGAGAACGCTTTGCATTTTGCAAAGCGTTCTCTCTTTGGACGAGGTAGAGAGCGTGACCTCACCATCCTGTCTCTCCAGCTTGTCCAATGAGAGAACACTTTGCAGTTATTCATAAATATGCAAGGCATTCTCTGAATGGCACCTATACCGATCAACCAACCTCCTGTGTTCAGAATGCAGCAGGTAAGCTGCTCGGTGTGAGGATCGAAAGCTACTAGAGATCATTGGAATAGCGGTGTCTACTTCAGTGATTTCCAGCTTACAGGTGCTTCGGCCAGGAATGTGCATAGTTACATTGGTCCAAGCTAGACCAATGGGACTATGTAAAAAATGTCTAGACTTGGGAATTCTTCTTTAACCCTTTCACATCAACATAACGCAAATATGGGATTTTTGGCTTCAAGGGTTGGCTACCGGGGCTGATGCCTGCAGACCTAAGCATCACCCAGGTTCTGTTTCTTAAGAGCAGGCGGTCGGCTTTCTTGTAATAACCGATGTGGCTAATCAGCCGCTCAGCTGTTATCACAGGCAGAGGGAGGGGAGGGGACACCACCACTCCGCCCAGGTCTCCCATTCCACCGGGAGACTTGAGCAACCAGTCAGTACAACCGCCGGCTGGCCAGAGACACGAACAAAGCCAGAATCGTTAATTTTTTAAAGCGTCATCTATGGAGATATTTAAGTAGCGTAGTTTGTCGCGATTCCACAGGTGTGCGCGATTTGAAAGAATGACGTTACGCATCTATTTATTTGGCGTAACATCATCTTTCACATTGTACAAAAAATAGTTTACTGTTTCCCCTCCCCCCTTTTTTTTTTTTTAATTCATGAAAGTTTATTTCTTCCAAAAAAAAATGGCATTTAAAAAAGGACTGTTGTGCAAATACAGTGGGACAAAAAATATTGCAACACTCACCATTTTATGCTCTACGGTGTCAGCTTAAAAATAAAAAATAAAATGTATATAAAAAACACACACAATCTCACAAAAGTGAGTACACCCCTCACATTTTTGTAAATATTTTATCTTTTCATGTGACACTTTGCTACAATGTAAAGTAGTGAGTGTACAGCTTATATAACAGTGTAAATTTGCTGCATCATGGGAAATGGAGTTCCAAAACATCTGGGGTGCCAAGGTACGCCATCACTGCTCTAGGTTATAAGAAGATTGCCAAGACCCTGAAACTGAGCTGCAGCACGGTGGCCAAAACCATACAGCGCTTTAACAGGACAGGCTCAGCGTCATATCCAGGGGTTGTCTTTTGGAAATAGCGTACGAGTGCTGCTAGCATTGCTGCAGAAGTTGAAAGGGTGGGGGGGGGGGGGGGTCAGCCTGCCAGACCATACGTCGCACACTGCATCAAATTGGTCTGCATGGCTGTTGTCCCAGAAGGAAGCTAAGGACATGGATTACAGGAACCATGAGCTGTGGTCCAATTAGACCAAGATAAACTTATTTGGTTCAGATGGTGTCAAGTGTGTGTGGCGGCAACCAGGTGAGGAGTACAAAGACAAGTGTGTCTTGCCTACAGTCAAGCATGGTGATGGGAGTGTCATGGTCTGGGGCTGCATGACTACTCCTGGCACTGGGGAGGTACAGTTCATTGAGGGAACCATGAATGCCAACATGTATTGTGACATACTGAAGCAAAACATGATCCCCCTCCTTCGGACACTGGGCCGAAGGGAAGTATTCTAACCTGATAACGACCCAAAACACACCTCCAAGATGATCACTGCCTTGCTAAAGAACCTGTGATGGACTGGCCAAGAATGTCTCCAGACATTGATGAGCATCCTCAAACAGAAGTCTGTTTTTTTTTTTTTTTTTTTTTTTATATACCACAAATAAAAACCATAGATGTGATCAAATATCGCCAAAAGAAAGCTCCATTTGTGGGGGGAAAAAATTATTAAATTTTATTTAGGTATAGTGTTGCATGACTGCACAATTGTCAGTTAAATTAACGCAGTGGCATAAGGCCGAATATCCGCAGACCAGTGTTTGTGCTCACCAAGAGCCCGGGTCTTGTACTAACAATCGGAAACAGGGACTCCTGGTTCCCAATTACCTGATTGAGGGGACAGCCACTGATTGCCATTCTCAGTCATTGAACAACCCGCCCATGCATTTTTGTTCTCCTCTGAATTGAGAGAAAGATGCATGGTATCCTCTTTTTGCCAAGGGAGAACAATGTAAAACAAACAAAAAGGGGTAGAATAAAAAAAAAAAAAAAATTGCCATTACAAGGTTGGATCTAGGTTAGTGGCAGCGTTAGTGTTAGGGTCAATATATTTTGGATAGGACTCATTTAAAAACCACTTCAATACAAGGCACTTTCACCCCCTACCTGCTGAGACCAATTTTCAGCGCTGTGGCACTTTGAATGACAATTGTGCGGTCATGCTACATTGTACCCATGTTACAATTGTATCTTTTTTTTCCCCCACAAATAGAGCTTTCTTTTGTTATTTAATCACCACTGGGTTTTTTATTTTTTGCTAAAAAAAAAAAAAAAACTGATGGGCGGCACCGATAGGCAGCAATGATGGGCACTAATAGATGGCACTGAAGAGCCACTACTGGTGGGCACAGATTGGCACCTCTGATGGGGGCTGTGCTGATAATCAATGCGCTGTGAGCAAGTCAAGTCTCCATTCACACTAGTACGACTTGTCAGGCACCGTCGCGTCCCATAGTGTAGTACAGGACTGGTTCTAATAGGAGCGACACAAGTCGCTCCGACTTAGAAAAAGGGTCCTGTACTACTTCGGGGCGACCTGGAGCGACATGCATAGACATTTTATGAAGTCTGTGCAAGTCGTGCTGAAGTCGCGGTGCACGCGACTTCACAGGTCGCCCCCTAAGTCAGATCGCCGTAGTGTGAACCGACGCTAATGGAGGCAGAGCTGATCTAAAAAAAAAAAAAAAAACAAAATGGGCAAGCTTTTTGTTTTACTCCTGCTTAATTCTCTGTGCTGGATTATTATTAATTTTACCTTTTTATTGCAATGTTAATGAGAGGTCTGCTTAAATACAATTTCTGGACAGGTGATAAAAATCACTAAGCCAATGTTGAGTTAATGCTTTTTCTTTGTAGTAAGCCCATCAATGAACTGTGTGTAGTGACGATCGTTTTCCCCGAGTCTCATCTACAACCTGTGACACATCTCTGTGATATTCTGGCACACAAATAATTCCTGACACATTGGCAGGAAATGGTGGCATTACAACACCGCTGAACACTTAAAGTTTTAACATTTAAATGTCAAGATCATTACCGGTACTTTCCATTCCTGTCCTGCTTTTTAAAAAATTCACCAAAATGTCCCCTCTTTTTCTCCCCAATCTGTAATTTCAGATATGGAAAGTGGTTTTATTCAGGGCCTAACAAATTTGCATTGAATCTAGGAGCCAGCTTTTTTTTTTTTCTTTAAAACAAAAGTTTACGGGGGAAACATGCAACAGGTTTCTGAAGACCAACTTTAACCCTTCTCCTAGACAGCCATTTTTGCAAGTTTAAAAAAATAATTGTAGGCCTGAAGATTACATAAAACCCCCAAACATTACATATTTTCTAAAGTTAGACACCCTAGAGCAGTGATGGCGAACCTTGGCACCCCAGATAATTTGGAACTACATTTCCCATAATGCTCATTGCGCTCTGCAGTATAGTTGAGCTTAATGGGAAATGTAGTTCCATAACATCTGGTCGCACACACAGTGCTGGGGGGGCGAGCGCGTGCCGCTGGCGACGCGCTCTTGCCTCCTCTAGGCAGCAACGATGCCGATCCACGGGACCGGCGGCCACGATTGCTGCCAGGCACCTGCGATCGCTCCCCACTGAGCAAGAAGGACGGTCAGCTGTTGTAAACACAGCGGACCGTTCTTCTCTCTGAAATTATCACAGAGCGCCTGTGACCCTTCTATATAGGATCACAGGTCTCTAATCATTTCACAAGCCCATCCCACATACAGTTAGTAAACACTCCCCTAGGCTCACACCTAACACTTTGATCACTTCTAGGTTAACCCCTTCCCTGCCAGTGTCATTACAGTAACAGTGCATATTTTTAGCACTGATTACTGTAGTGTCACTGGTCCCCCCTAAAAGTGTCAAAAACGTCAGTTGGGTGTCTGATCGGTCCACTCACGCTAAAAATCGCAGATCGCCACCATTACTAGTAAAAAAAAAATTTAAAAATTACAAATCTTTCCCCTAGTTTGTAGAGGAAAAAACTTTTGTGCAAACCAATCAAAATACGCTTATTGCGATTTTTTTTTTATCAAAAATATATATCAATACAAATTGGCCTAAAAGGGTGAAAAATTTAGATTTAAAAATGTGTAATCTTTTGCATTCGCCGCAATAGAGTCCTGCTAACTCGCTTCCCAGGTTTGATTGCCGTGAAACAGCAGAGTGACGCCACTGGCTCCTTCTACGCGTTACGTCACACAACACGTGACTTCATCAGGGTCTCTTGGTTATTGCACAAACACTTTGTGCTTCAGGTGAGCGTGCACTGCACACAGAGGTGTTCCAGCAGGTGGAAGGATTAAGCACCAAGCATTTTATATTGGTTTTGTCTTAAGAAATCTTTTAATCACATCATCATTATAGGTGTACCTGGATTGAAAAGCACTGCATGCATCGATTGAGTCACGGACTATATTATAGATTATCACTGTTTTTTCACGGATTGTTTACAAATATTTATGACTTCTTTATTAGTTTTTAGGTCATCAACTTTATATGTATAAAAACGGAAAAGAAGTAGCGCATAAAATCACTATTAAATGACTTAAAGTGTAAAAAGCATGCTTGTCAAAGATATTGCTTGATAAACACTCAAAAACATGTAGAGAAAAGCAATGTCCTTATAAGTCCATAAATCCAGGAGTGCGTGAAGTATATAAATGGATCACCATCCACCACCAGGTGTCACACCGATAGATAGCAGAAATGGCAACTCACCAGAAAACGATGCTCAAGTGTTCTCACACCAGAGCAAACTGAGCAGGGATACCATACAGATGTAGGGAATACACGCATGGAAGACCAGAGTCACTTCACCACTGCCGCATAAAAGTATCCTTCACACACTTTCCTCAATGTAATGGTATTATGGAAAAAGAGAAGGGCTCCAAATAGTGAAGTACCGTCAAAACACTTGCTTTATTAAAACATAAAAATTTTGCACTCACATGTAAAAGCATATGGGTAGGCATTGAATAGCATGTCTCCGGTCAGAAAGGAAGCCTATCTCGTCCAGTATACTGGGCTAACTCCACGCCAGCCCAGTCCCTTCCGGGTAGCTCCTCTGCCGTGTCCCGTGATGTCGGATGTGTCGTCAGGTCACGCCCCGACCGGTTTCGTCATGTCCGACTTCAACTGGAGGCGTGACCTGAACGACAACATCCGGCATCTAAATAGCCCTGCTGGAACGCTCTGCGTCCAATCGGCAATGAGGTAAGTAAACCGGAAGTGAACCAGCACCCCGCATTGCGGAACTTCCGACATCAATAACAACAATAGGGAAAACCTGCCATATCATAAAGATTCACTTTGGCACTGAAATATAAATAACAATACAAGTGCTATAATATGGTGAAAAGGATAACATTGTTATTTCTTGGAGTTCTACCCCGTGCCGATATGGATCTGCAGAGCATTGCCAGTAACATTCTGCATAAAAAACAGGTAATCATGGTAAACATTAAAAATGCAACAACCATCTACATTGCACTGATCAGTACCCCCATAGTGAAGGTTCCAATGTAATGTCTATTAGAAATGATAAAAAACATATAAAAAGCATATTTAAAAAAGCACACCACTGGAATCCAAAATATAGATTGAGACAAATCAATCGTACTCCAGTACCATTATAAGGGTAAATGAAAAAGGCAAGATCATGAATCGCTAATATAGCAATTCAAGTCTAACTCTATATTTAACCCCGTCGGTGCGAGGGCCTGGGTGAGGAAAATCCACTTAAGGCCCGTACACACGTACCGATCGTCGGCATACAAACGTCGGTGGACGAAGGATCTGCCGATTGTACGCGTGTTAGTATGGTGCCTCCGACAGATGTCTGCGCACAATCCGCGGACAAAAGTCTTTCGTGCAAACATGAAAATATTTGTATGCCGACACCAGAACGGACGATTGTTCGCCTGTCAGTACACAATTCGGCCGACAGACCGCAGATTTGCAAGACTGGGCATGCTCAGAAAATAGAAAACACAGGGAAAGTTAACCATTACATGACATCACTTCTGCAGTCGGCGGACAAAATTCTTGTGCTGTCCTTGTGCTGTCTTTGCACTTTTCAGCAGACACCGACATCCCGGGGAGAAAAGAGGAACATTTGTAAGCCGACCATCGGTACGTGTGTACGGGGCTTTAGTCTCACATTTGGATAATTCCCTCACCCAATTTGACCCCCGCCACGACGGGGTAACTCTCTCAATGCCCCAGAAGTGAAGGCTTCTAGGATCCCTCTGGTGGAATTGGCGGAAATGTGCGGGCACATTGTGGTCGCGATTTCCTTTCAAAATGTTGGTGATATGCTCACCTACTCTGACTTTTAGGGCCCGCTTAGTACGGCCAATATAAACTAAATTACAAGGACACATCAGTCCATAGACCACATGTGTGGTGTCACACGTAATTAAGCTTTTGATTTTGAAGGATTTATTGATAGCTCGAACCATGAAAGAGTCCCTCCTCTTGAAATTGGTCGGTGTAAATGAACAGGCTCTACATCTTCCACAGGTGAAAGACCCCTTCATGTTCGGAAAGAAGGAGACGTTGGGAGGGTCTAGTACTTTCTTTACAATTTGGTCACTAAAATTTGGGGCTCGCCTATATATAAACGATGGTTTAGCTGGTAAAGCTGAACTTAATGTTCTATCCATCTGCAATATAGGCCAATGGTGTCTAAAGATTTCCTCTACCTTTTTGTAGTCGTTAGAAAAATCTGACAAGAAGCTCCATTGTTTAGGATCATCATCCAACCTAACAGGTTTAGCCGCAGGTCTTAATGGTCTGGGGGCATTGCCTATTCTGGTGATTTCTTTATTTAAGTTGGTCTCATCATAACCTTTGGCCATAAACCTATCCCTCAAAACTGCTGCTTGTTCCATGTAGTCATTTACAGAAGTGCAGTTCCGCCTGACTCGGGTGAACTGGCCCCTAGGAATATTCCTAAGCCAGTTAGGGTGGTGTCCACTTTGGATGGCCAAATAACTGTTCCTGTCTGTCATTTTGAAGTACACTTTCGTGGTTAATCTATTGCCTTCTCTCTTAATAGTGACATCCAGGAAATTAATTTCGTCAGGACTATGATGGAAATCCAACTTGATGTTATTGTGGTTGGTATTAAGGTGTTCCATAAAAGACATCAAATCCTCCTCTGCCCCTTGCCAGATGAAAATGATGTCATCAATAAAGCGCTTATATAGCCTGAGTTCATGCCGTACCTGGTTATAGACAAACTTGTCCTCCCACTCCGACATGAACAAATTTGCCAGGCTGGGGGCAAATTTGGCGCCCATGGCAACACCTGTTTTTTGACTGTAGAACCTACTTTGATGCCAAAAATAGTTATGGCTCACCCAAGTGTTTTTTCAAATTCACTTTTCTAATATACTTATGTACATCAATATAGGTATTAAATTTATTGATGGGCTTTTTTGGAGCGCATTTAAGCCCTTGGTCCAAAATATGGAGTTCACATTTATTTAGAGTTACACTGCTAATGTTGAATATCCCCTCATTTACCAGTCTCTCCTTTTTTTGGAGCTGTATCCTCCTTCCGGCCCGTACTCCTCTTCGGGGCCTGTGTTCTCTCGATATAGTTGTCTCTCCGGTTGTGAGTATTGGGTGTTGTATGGTCGACTCCGGCCCCTCCCCCTGCCCCTGCCTCGCCCCAAAAAAGGCTGTCTAGGTGGGTTCAGTGGAGTTTTGGGCCCAGTATCATCCGTCGTCCCTGTACACCATCATCCAGCATGATGATGCTTTGTTGTCCTTAAATTGGGCACTTAGCCAGAGGGAGGATCTACCTCGAGAACAGAAAGTATTCATTGGTAGGGCGTTAGACTTTTGTCTGAGCCATAACTATTTTTGGCATCAAAGTAGGTTCTACAGTCAAAAAACAGGTGTTGCCATGGGCGCCAAATTTGCCCCCAGCCTGGCAAATTTGTTCATGTCGGAGTGGGAGGACAAGTTTGTCTATAACCAGGTACGGCATGAACTCAGGCTATATAAGCGCTTTATTGATGACATCATTTTCATCTGGCAAGGGGCAGAGGAGGATTTGATGTCTTTTATGGAACACCTTAATACCAACCACAATAACATCAAGTTGGATTTCCATCATAGTCCTGACGAAATTAATTTCCTGGATGTCACTATTAAGAGAGAAGGCAATAGATTAACCACGAAAGTGTACTTCAAAATGACAGACAGGAACAGTTATTTGGCCATCCAAAGTGGACACCACCCTAACTGGCTTAGGAATATTCCTAGGGGCCAGTTCACCCGAGTCAGGCGGAACTGCACTTCTGTAAATGACTACATGGAACAAGCAGCAGTTTTGAGGGATAGGTTTATGGCCAAAGGTTATGATGAGACCAACTTAAATAAAGAAATCACCAGAATAGGCAATGCCCCCAGACCATTAAGACCTGCGGCTAAACCTGTTAGGTTGGATGATGATCCTAAACAATGGAGCTTCTTGTCAGATTTTTCTAACGACTACAAAAAGGTAGAGGAAATCTTTAGACACCATTGGCCTATATTGCAGATGGATAGAACATTAAGTTCAGCTTTACCAGCTAAACCATCGTTTATATATAGGCGAGCCCCAAATTTTAGTGACCAAATTGTAAAGAAAGTACTAGACCCTCCCAACGTCTCCTTCTTTCCGAACATGAAGGGGTCTTTCACCTGTGGAAGATGTAGAGCCTGTTCATTTACACCGACCAATTTCAAGAGGAGGGACTCTTTCATGGTTCGAGCTATCAATAAATCCTTCAAAATCAAAAGCTTAATTACGTGTGACACCACACATGTGGTCTATGGACTGATGTGTCCTTGTAATTTAGTTTATATTGGCCGTACTAAGCGGGCCCTAAAAGTCAGAGTAGGTGAGCATATCACCAACATTTTGAAAGGAAATCGCGACCACAATGTGCCCGCACATTTCCGCCAATTCCACCAGAGGGATCCTAGAAGCCTTCACTTCTGGGGCATTGAGAGAGTTACCCCGTCGTGGCGGGGGTCAAATTGGGTGAGGGAATTATCCAAATGTGAGACTAAGTGGATTTTCCTCACCCAGGCCCTCGCACCGACGGGGTTAAATATAGAGTTAGACTTGAATTGCTATATTAGCGATTCATGATCTTGCCTTTTTCATTTACCCTTATAATGGTACTGGAGTACGATTGATTTGTCTCAATCTATATTTTGGATTCCAGTGGTGTGCTTTTTTAAATATGCTTTTTATATGTTTTTTATCATTTCTAATAGACATTACATTGGAACCTTCACTATGGGGGTACTGATCAGTGCAATGTAGATGGTTGTTGCATTTTTAATGTTTACCATGATTACCTGTTTTTTATGCAGAATGTTACTGGCAATGCTCTGCAGATCCATATCGGCACGGGGTAGAACTCCAAGAAATAACAATGTTATCCTTTTCACCATATTATAGCACTTGTATTGTTATTTATATTTCAGTGCCAAAGTGAATCTTTATGATATGGCAGGTTTTCCCTATTGTTGTTATTGATGTCGGAAGTTCCGCAATGCGGGGTGCTGGTTCACTTCCGGTTTACTTACCTCATTGCCGATTGGACGCAGAGCGTTCCAGCAGGGCTATTTAGATGCCGGATGTTGTCGTTCAGGTCACGCCTCCAGTTGAAGTCGGACATGACGAAACCGGTCGGGGCGTGACCTGACGACACATCCGACATCACGGGACACGGCAGAGGAGCTACCCGGAAGGGACTGGGCTGGCGTGGAGTTAGCCCAGTATACTGGACGAGATAGGCTTCCTTTCTGACCGGAGACATGCTATTCAATGCCTACCCATATGCTTTTACATGTGAGTGCAAAATTTTTATGTTTTAATAAAGCAAGTGTTTTGACGGTACTTCACTATTTGGAGCCCTTCTCTTTTTCCATAATGCCATTACATTGAGGAAAGTGTGTGAAGGATACTTTTATGCGGCAGTGGTGAAGTGACTCTGGTCTTCCATGCGTGTATTCCCTACATCTGTATGGTATCCCTGCTCAGTTTGCTCTGGTGTGAGAACACTTGAGCATCGTTTTCTGGTGAGTTGCCATTTCTGCTATCTATCGGTGTGACACCTGGTGGTGGATGGTGATCCATTTATATACTTCACGCACTCCTGGATTTATGGACTTATAAGGACATTGCTTTTCTCTACATGTTTTTGAGTGTTTATCAAGCAATATCTTTGACAAGCATGCTTTTTACACTTTAAGTCATTTAATAGTGATTTTATGCGCTACTTCTTTTCCGTTTTTGTATTTCCAAATATTATCCAGTATTTGTTTAAGTAGCAGCAGTGTTTCCATACTATAGCAGTCAAGTGACTGACTCCTCCTAAAGCGCAAAGATATTTGGACTTGACAGTTGGTGTCTAAGTTTTTATATATATTTAACTTTATATGTATATTATGAATAGGCACTGTTCATTAATCTCAATACACAGCACTGCTGTACAAATAGCGCACCACCATTCTTATATACAGTGCCCCCATCCTTGACGTCCGTGGAACAGTGCCTCCCCCATCCTTGGCGTCCGTGGAACAGTGCCCCCCCCCCATCCTTGGCGTCCGTGGAACAGTGCCCCCCCCCCCATCCTTGGCGTCCGTGGAACAGTGCCCCCCCATCCTTGGCGTCCGTGGAACAGTGCCCCCCCCATCCTTGGCGTCCGTGGAACAGTGCCCCCCCCATCCTTGGCGTCCGTGGAACAGTGCCCCCCCCCATCCTTGGCGTCCGTGGAACAGTGCCCCCCCCAACCTTGGCGTCCGTGGAACAGTGTCCCCCCCCAACCTTGGCGTCCGTGGAACAGTGCCCCCCCCCCAACCTTGGCGTCCGTGGAACAGTGCCCCCCCCCAACCTTGGCGTCCGTGGAACAGTGCCCCCCCCAACCTTGGCGTCGGTGGAACAGTGCCCCCCCCCAACCTTGGCGTCCGTGGAACAGTGCCCCCCCCCCAACCTTGGCGTCCGTGGAACAGTGCCCCCCCCCAACCTTGGCGTCCGTGGAACAGTGCCCCCCCCCCAACCTTGGCGTCCGTGGAACAGTGCCCCCCCCCATCCTTGGCGTCCGTGGAACAGTGCCCCCCCCATCCTTGGCGTCCGTGGAACAGTGCCCCCCCCATCCTTGGCGTCCGTGGAACAGTGCCCCCCCCATCCTTGGCGTCCGTGGAACAGTGCCCCCCCCATCCTTGGCGTCCGTGGAACAGTGCCGCCCCCATCCTTGGCGTCCGTGGAACAGTGCCGCCCCCATCCTTGGCGTCCGTGGAACAGTGCCGCCCCCATCCTTGGCGTCCGTGGAACAGTGCCGCCCCCATCCTTGGCGTCCGTGGAACAGTGCCGCCCCCATCCTTGGCGTCCGTGGAACAGTGCCCCCATCCTTGGCGTCCGTGGAACAGTGCCCCCATCCTTGGCGTCAGTGGGAGGAACCGGGGCCCATATCAGTGGTAGGAATATTGCTCCAAGGGCACATCTGGCCCACGGACCGCAGTTTGGAGACCTAGACAAAAATCAGGTAAACCTTGGAGTGCAGGCGCAGCTCCACTGCGAGGGAGGACTTCTAGTTTTCTAAGAGTTTGGCTTTAAAGCTAAAGTTTAACAAAAAATAAAAGAAAATCCCTAAAGCCTTAGTCACATCACTTACCTGTAATGAAGGATGTTTCACGTTGTACAAGCAGCTGGATCCTGGACAAATATTCACTGCAAGGATGCCTCTGCCTCTTCATTGTTCACACTGCTTATAACATGAACTGTGAATGGGGGAGAGTGTAATCAGTCACAGGATTCTCTCTGCCACTCACAGATTATGTTACAGGCAATGAAATCAATGAAATAACTTTTCTCCATGAGGAAGAGGAAGGAGGGGGCATGTCCCCATCAGACCCTCTGTACTGCTGCGCTACCTTAAGACCCATAGCGGTTAATCATTGCAGCACTGGAAGTTGAGAGACAGGAAGAGGACAGGCATCCCTGCAGTGAAGATTCAATCCAGCTGCATGCACAGCGTAGAATATTCCTTACAGGTAAGTGTTGCGACTAAAGCTGTGGGTAATTTATTTCTTTTTTTTTTAGCTAAAAGTTAGCTTTAAGTTAACAGTAAAGGTTTTGGAAAAAGACAGCTGAGTTTGAGCAGAAATGAAAGCTCCCCTGTACAGCTCGAGCCTTGGATCCAAATCGGTCTAAACAGGGATGATCATTGTTTTAACTGCCAAAAGTAGCCATTAAAGCCAAGCACCACCATCTTTTTTTTTCCCTCTGACTACGGGTCCTGCGCGGTTTGTGATGAAGTCAGGGTGCAATCACTGGCTGTAGAGCCTTAAGGCTGGGTTCACACTGCCGCACGGAGCGTCTCACAGTAGGGGCTCCTGTTCACCATTTCAGTCTGAATTTTTTGGCTGAAATTGGATCTGAAAACGGACCAGAAGATGCACAGGACCCCTTTGCAATTCGCAACGGAGCCGCTCCGGATTTATGTGAACCGGCTCCATAGAGAGCCAGTCACCATCTCCTGACATGCAAATCCTATCAACAGAAGCTGGACGTTGGCCAGCTTCTGTCAGAAAGGCTGCCGTACATACAGGTCAGCCGGTTTCTATTGAACTGGCCAATAGCGCCCGATTTGTGGCCCTTGTGTAAGGGGCTTAAGCGTACACAAGGGCAAAAATTCTCCTGGTTTTAATCAAGGGAGTGTGGCAAATGAGCCTAGAGCTGCATATTTGTGCATATACGAGCTTTAAAAAAAAAAAAAAAAAAAAAAAAGGACTGGCAACACAGATTTCAGGTTTTTTTTTTTTTTTCTTTACTGATCTTTATGCAGCGTTATGTTTATACACCTGTGTGTACAGGCACATTGAAAGCAATGGTCTGCATTTACATCAGGAAAAAATAAAAATCTGTATACCGAAAAGTGCTGCATTTTAAGGCACCAGTATGCAAGAGGCCTTAGAGAGGAAGGTTCAGAGGACCAGGCACACAGAGGATTTAAACTCTAACAGTGAAGTAAAACTCTGAACATAGGGTACACACACTACCTAAACTCTACACAAATTCCTAACATTTAATAGTTCTTTTACCTATTCACTTGTTCTCCACCTCTGAGCCACATCCCCATAGTGCCAATACCAAAAGAATCCTCCAGCCATTCCCATATAAATGAAAGTCACCGCTTCAGTTTCTTTGTATAGCCATTCATAAAAATGATCTTTGCTTCTCAGATTTACATAAAATTAGCCATCTACAAATCTAAAAAAATAAAAAAATATTCGGAAGTGAACAGGAAACAGCTTGGTCTCCTGCTGATGGGTCAGCACATCTTTTGCATGAACATACAGACTACACACATACTATCTGAATTTATAGGGCCGATGAAACCGCACTATAAAAAATTTGTTTCATGTGTGCTAAATTTAGCTTGGAAAGTTTTACAGCATCACAGCTAACCAGATGGCAAAGACTTCTTCTTAAAGGTAGTATAAGGCCTAAAAATAACTGAAAAATCTAACAATTAAAAAAAAAAAAAATTTATGCTTATGTATCAACTCTCTCTGGAAAGTAAAATTACCTTTTTGTAGGCTGTTAAAGCAATTCCCTTGATTGCATAATTTCGACAACTTACTTTCATGCAGATAAGGATATCTGATGGCGGATGTGCATACTTGTACCAAGTCACCATGGGTTTGAGGTCAAAGGATTAGCCTTACAGCCAGGTGACTAGAACTTTTAGAAGAAGGTTAGCCAGGAAAATTTGCACTTTCAGAAGAAAGTCAGAAATTGCCATCCCTGTAATTATCTCATGATCAGATTTACCTATACTTGGTAATAGCACTTTAGGTTTCAATTGAGGTTGCAAGTATTTTGGGGTATGTTTAATAGCTTGGCACATCTGAGTCTGGCAATTTTTAATACTAAAGAAGAGTTCCAGTTTGCTGCTGACTTTTAATAAACCCACTCACCTGGTCCCACGATCCAGCGATGCGCCCACCCAAACCCTTGGTTCTCTCCCTCGCCTCTCCCTGGCATCACAAGTGTGCCTCCCTCAATGGCCGGGTAATCTTCTGGGACCTGTGATGTATCCCAGAAGATTGCAGGAAGATCGCAGAAGATTGCCTAGGCTGCCCAAGTAGAAGCAGGAGCTGGGTACCTGCCAAAACTAGGTGCCCACAGCGTAGATCAAGATCGGGTTCAGGTAAGTATAAGGGGGGCTGGAGGAGAAGCTGGACACGGAAGGTTTTTTACCTTAATGCAAAAAATGCATTTAAGTGATGGTAAAGTCTTCTTTTTTTTTCTATTAAAATACCAAACATGTTAAACTTCCCACCTCTTTGCAGTGGTTTTGCACAGAGCAGCCCAGATTCTCCTCTTCTTGGGTCCCAGGCTGGAGCTCCTGGCCCCTCCCTCCTGTTGAGTGCCCTCACCGCAAGCAGCTTGCTATGGGGGCTCCTGAGTCAAGCTGCAGCTCCGTTTATCCATTCAGACACAGAGCTGCCCCCTTTCTCCTGATTGGCTGAGTTTGATTTACAAATTTAGTTTATTTTACAATTTAGTTTATTGGGAGCCAATGGCATCGCTGCTGTGTCTCAGCCAATCAGAAGCGAGAGTCCCAGACGGCTGATGCACTCATGGACGTCGCTGGACAGAGACAGGGCACAGGTAAGTATTAGAGGGGCAGGTCCACACTAAAGGCTTTTTATCTTCATGCATAGAATGCATGAAGATAAAAAACCTTCTGACTTTACAACTTCTTTACCCATCTCCCAGGCCTATTCTGACACTTCGTTCCTAGAGTGAAAAATCTACTCTTTTTGCTAGAAAATTACTTAGAACCCCCAAACTTTTTTACCCCAGACCCTATAGAATAAAATGATGTGTGTTGCAATTTTTTTATGTCACACGGTATTTGCGCAGCAGCTTTTCAAATGCAAATTTTTTTGAAAAAAAAAAAAAAAAAACATTCATGAATAAAAAACAGTAAAGTTAGCCAGATTTTTTGTATAACGTGAAAGATGTTACGCCGAGTAAATCGATACCCAACATTGCACGCTTTTAAATTGCATCTGCCGGTGGAATGGCCGCAAACTGCAGTGCTTAAAATTCTCCACAGGCGACGCTTTAAACGCCTTTAGGTTACCAATTAAGAGTGGCACAGGTGGTCTGGTGCTAGAATTATTGCTCTTGTGCTGAAGTTCCCGACAATACCTCATGTGTGGTGCGATCACCATTTACATACTGTATGTATGTGGGAGTAACGGATGCATTCGCATCTGCATGTAAGCACGGTTGGACCGGGGTGCTTTACATTTTTTTTTTGTACAAACGTTATTGCTATCACAAGTGGTGGACAAGATCCCTTGTGACCGCATGGGAAATAAAAGGTCCTCTTTATGGAGATATTTGGGGTCAGTCAATCAGGCCAAGATCGGTCGAACCCGCTATTTCTTTGGCCGCTGGAGGCCAGGTAAACAAAGGGGCGGAACAGGAAGTGATGCACGCTTGTTGCTCCCAGTTTCCAAGGTTACAGAGAGAGGGGAACGACGTCAGTTCCTCTCTGTACCAGGCAGCCATCGCCACATCGCTCCCAGCCTCCTCGATGGGACCGGAGAGCCCGGAGAGGCGGCGGCCATGGGGGGGGACCCCCCTTCCGCCACCTGCAGAAGAGATAGAGTGGCTAATTAGCCACTCCGATCTCTTCTGCCTGAATTGGAATTTCCAGCTGCAAACAATGATGCTGGGATGATGCCTGTAGGTGCAAGCATCATCCCGGTATAACCACTGAAACCCAAAGAGGTATGGGTACGTCCTTGGGTGGGAAGTGCTTAAGGTTAAAAAAAAAAAAAAAAAACCTACCTTTATAGCTACTTTAAATAGGTTAAACAGTTTATATATGCATGCACATGTTTATACAGTGATTTGTTGTGAAATGCTAGTTACATGGTTGCCATGCTGATCCTCTATCCCGGTGGAGTCACTGACCTGGATCAGGACAATCAGAATTTTCAGAACAAGTCAGAATAATCAGAAAGCAGATCTCAGCTTAGAGAAGTTAACTCAATAAAAGACCAATCCTGGTTGAAGTGGGTTAAGCTTCCTCCTAATTAATAGGCCTGTCTGAATATTTTTCAATGTCCGGCAGTAGCCCCCTTCTTGCTGCGTCCTCCCTCACGTGTCTATTCCCGCATATATTACCCAATTGATAGATTCAGTTTCGCCTCCAGAATATTTCCTGGCTGAGGAAGTCCAGCCAAATCATATGTGCCTGGCATGACTTGTGCTGTCTCAGGATCCCATGACCAGCACCTGTTCCCCCGACAATTTACATTATAGGGTTTCACCGTCTGCTGTGCCTGCTGCCAGAAAATTAATATGTTGTTGGTTAACCTTTAAGGGATTATAAGTACATATGAGACAACACCTACTGCCATAGTGCATCCAGCCTTTGCCTGAAGGCAGTGCAATACAAGTGGTAAAGTGTAAACATGTCGGGAAGACATTTTGTGTCATGCACCAGTACCAGGTCTATCCACCTAACAAAAGGTTATGTTTGAGCACACGTGTAGACTTTACTGGGATTTATCAATGTGCATTTACCAGTATGGATAATGGTATTAGCAAAACACATGTAGGCCACTATTGCTCCCCTTTAGAAAATGTTAGTGGCAGAGTTATGTTGACCCAAAGGCTCAATTCTTTCTGATCACTGACCTGCAAAAAGTATGTGGAGCAAGAGTTCTGACTTTCACGTGGTTTCACTAGCTGCATGCTTGCTCCAGGTCAGTGACTCAAGAGTATTGTTGACAACCAGCATTTTTAAAGGGAGGTCAATGGCAGCCTCTGTATCTAAGAACAGTTTTCTTTTTTGTGACCATCATTCTTGAACTATTGAGTACTATGGGTGACCACTTTAATGGGTTGCAGTGGCAGCATTGCAATAAAACAGAAGTAATTCTGCTACAACCGATGACCCGCACCTTTCCTCTGTCCATACGGGCTGACTGACAGCATAGTACTCTACGCTCTGATATCCTTTAAAGTGAAGCTATGCCCAGACTATACTAGTGTCCCCATTGGTTGATTTCTCCTCTATTCCTGTTCTAGCGACAACCCCAAGTTTGACATTTTCTGTCAATTTCACTCTCGAGGATAATGGTAACAAGACCAATAGAGAGAGTGAATCTCCCTAACAAGGACACAGACAGCAATAAATATCTGCTAGGTGTCTGAATTCATAAATCTAAAAAAAGTTTTGCATTCTGCAACAAGGATCCCCCCAGCCTCCCCTTATACTTACCTTAACCCAATCCCGATCGACAGCGCTGTGCACGAAAGCAGCGGCTCTCCCCCTCCTCACAGGGCAGAAAAATAGCAGCAGGAGCCATTGGCTGCTGAGGTCAATCAACTCCTATGACAAGAGATGAGGGGGAGGGCAAAGCCTGCTGTCTGTCTATGGGTGCAGGTAGCATTACACGGGAGCGAGCTCACATAAGTAACCCCTAAAGCTGCACGATTCTGCATAAAATGAGAATATTTTTGCTTTGAATAAAGATCACAATTATCGGCATAATATATCTTTCAGATTAAAAAATTGGGCTAACTTTACTGTTTAGTTTTTTTTTTTTTAATCAATGGTGTATTTTTTTCCAAAAAAAATGCGTTTAAAAGACCTCTGCGCAAATACAGTGTGACACAAAATATTGCAACAACTGCCATTTTATTCTCTAGGGTCTGTGCTAAAACAATATATATATTATATATACACACATACATACATTATATATATATATATATATATATATATATATATATATACACACACATACACTGTATCTCACAAGAGTACACCCCTCACATTTCTGTAAATATTTTATTACATATTTTTTCATGTGACAACACTGAAGAAATGACACTTAGCTACAATGTAAAGTAGTGAGTGTACAGCTTGTATAACAGTGAAAATTTCCTGTCCCCTCAAAATAACTCAACACAGCCATTAATGTCTAAACCGCTGGCAACAAAAGTGAGTACACCCCTAAGTGAAAATGTCCAAATTGGGCCCAATTAGACATTTTTCCTCCCCGGTGTCATGTGACTCGTTAGTGTTTCAAGGTTTCAGGTGTGAATGGGGAGCAGGTGTGTTAAATTTGGGGTTATCGCTCTCACTCTCTCATACTGGTCAATGGAAGTTCAACATGGCACCTCATGGTAAAGAACTCTGAGGATCTGAAAAAAAGAACTGTTGCTCTACTTAAAGATGGCCTAGGCTATAAGAAGATTGCCAGGACCCTGAAACCGAGTTGCAGCACAGTGGCCAAAACCATACAGCGGTTTAACAGGACAGGTTCCATTCAGAACAGGCCTCACCATGGTCGACAAAAAAAGGTTGAGTGCACGTGCTCAGTGTCATATCCAGAAGTTGTCTTTGGGAAATAGATGTAGAAGTGCTGCCATCATTGCTGTAGAGGTTGAAGGGGTGGGGGGTCAGCCTGTCAGTGCTCAGACCATACACCGCACACTGCATCAAATTGGTCTGTATGGCTGTTGTCCCAGAAGGAAGCCTCTTCCAAAGATGATGCACAAGAAAGCCTGCAAACGGTTTGCTGAAGACAAGCAGACTAAGGACATGGATTACTGGAACCATGTCCTGTGGTCTGATGAGACCAAGACAAACTTATTTGGTTCAGATGGTGTCAAGCGTGTGTGGTGGAAACCAGGTGAGGATTACAAAGACAAGTGTGACTTACCTACAGTCAAGCATGGTGGGAGTGTCATGGTCTGGGGCTGCATGAGTGCTGCTGGCACTGGGGAGCTACAGTTCATTGAAGGAACCATGAATGCCAACATGTACTGTGACATACTGAAGCAGCATGATCCACTCCCTTCGGAGACTAGGCCGCAGGGCAATATTCCAACATGATAATGACCCCAAACACACCTTCAAGATGACCACTGCCTTGCTAAAGAAGCTGAGGGTAAAGGTGATGGACTGGCCAAGCATGTCTCCAGACCTAAACCCTATTGAGCATCTGTGGGGCATCCTCAAACGGAAGGTGGAGGAGCGCAAGGTCTCTAACATCCACCAGCTCCTTGATGTCGTCATAGAGGAGTGGAAGAGGACTCCAGTGGCAACCTGTGTAGCTCTGGTGAGTTCCATGCCCAAGAGGGTTAAGGCAGTGCTGGGAAAAAACAGTGGCCACACAAAATATTGACACTTTGGGCCCAATTTGGACATTGTCACTTAGGGGTGTACTCACTTTTGTTGCCAGCGGTTTAGACATTAATGGCTGTGTGTTGAGTTATTTTGAGGGGACAGCAAATTTACACTGTTATACAAGCTGTACACTCACTACTTTACATTGTAGCAAAGTGTAATTTCTTCTGTGTTGTCACATGAAAAGATATAATAAAATATTTACAAAAATGTGAGGGGTGTACTCACTTTTGTGAGATACTGTATATACACACACACTTATATATATATATATATATATAAAAGTTTGGGGGTTCTAAGTAATTTACTAGCAAAAAATTCTGATTTTATATCTTGTAAGCAACCATTGTCAGAAAAAGGCATCTAAGTGGTTAAACTAACCTCCTTTGCAGACCGAAGTTTATCCCTTTGATCTCAAAGAATCAACTGATACAATGTTTATATTTTTATCATCTTTGAGCAATGTTGTAATGTAAAACTTTGCCAGCTACTTTTTTTATTTTTTTTGACAGCTGTGAGCAGAGAACAGCTCTGCACTGGTTACATGGATCTTAGAAATGCCGATGTTCCGTGAAAAAACCATATCCGTGAAAATTCCCTACCCTCGTCACTTCCGGTGCACCTACGTTCCATTACGTATATGACAGGAAGTGACGAGGGTAGGGTATTTTCACGTTACACCAGATTAAGAGCGTGAGGGTGGGGTTGAATCGAGATTGCGGTTTTTTTTTTACCCATCATGCAGCTCTAGTACCCCCCTTAGAAAGCAGCTTGCTAGATGGAGGGTGTACTTGGCAATGGGGAGGAGCCAGGAGGACCAATGGGGGAGATGAGGGTGAGGGAAGGACCTCAGAAGGATGAGCATTGGGGTTGCTCTGTACAAAACCCTCAAAACTTTAGGTATTTCTACTGATCTAGAACGTCAAAGAGTTATCTTGGAAATTCGATTGGAGTGCTGGCTTTTGGATCTGCCTGGTGTCACTCTTTGCCAACCACCCACCTCAACAAATGGGTTTTATGAGGTTTGTGCAGTGTGATCTGATGCATTTCATGCAATGAAATGAGACATAAGAATATATTTTGTTACCTGTAAAAGCCTCCCTTGACATCCAAAATCCCCAAGATTGCTGCTGGGTGCCGCCATCTTGGATGTGAAGTCAGGAGCCCCAACAGACTCAGAGCTGGCACTAAAGTGCACAGAATTTCCTTACCTAGGTGCTACATTAAAAAAAAATGTTAGGGAGGAGAGGAGGAGGGGAGAGAAAATGCCAGCAGACAGTGACTGGACACTTCCAGTCTTCCAGTTGGGGAAAGAGGAAGGGTTCTTTGCTAGATAATTGACTCTTCCGACACTGTCAGATTAGCTAGCAAGTTCAACGGCACACAGCGTTCGAGACATCGTCACAGATCCCAGAATGCTGCTGGACATTCGTTAAGGCTGCATTCACACTTGAGCGTAGCGTTTTACCGCGATTTTACGGCGATTTTTAGGCGTTTTTCATTGATATCTATCAAAAACGCTGGTAATCAGCCCAAAAAGAAGCTCATGTACTTTTTTCAGCTACAGGCGTTTTACAAAACGCTCAGATGTGAACAGGGGCCATTTAAATGTATGGGGTTTTACTTATTGGGCGTTTTGGAACGTTTTTTTGAGCGTTTTTGTAGCTGAAAAACACTCAAAAACGCCCAGGTGTGAATGGAGCCTAAGTGCAGCAGGCAACCGGCTGTGAGCCCACAAGGAATCACAGTCGGATGCCTACAGTAAGCATGCTGGCATAAGTGACCCATCTGAACCCAACAGGTTCAGATGGGGGGACGGTGTTGAACTCCTGGGCAGGTGCTGCCTTTTTTTTTTTTTTCAAACAAGGTAAAGAATCACTTTAAATATTAAAAAGAAAAAAAAAAAAAAAGTAGCAAAAGTGATGCCACCAAAAAAAAAAAAAAAATGCTCTCATAAAAATAATTGAATTTATTTGGGTACAGTGTATTTTTTAGTCAATCGTAGCACTGAAATAAAAAAAAAAAAATATATACCACTCACATACCATCTCAATCAGTAAATTGCAGCACAATTTATGGACCAAGGCCTCTGCAATATGCCAATCTAAAATACTCTGAAAACAAAATATGCACATATGAAAATACAGAAAACAGACACGCAGCGGCAGAGGAAAATGTCTGATTGCCAGTAACAACATCTCCATACCACATGGGTTTACTGCCATCATTCTGGAATTGTTTCAAGCTTCAGAATGTGAAACAGCTGCGCTAACATACAGTCCAAATAATGGACATAAAACGCAACATGCTGATTTCTACCCATAAATGCGCAATGGTCAATGCTAAATATAATTGCTCAGAAATTTCCAAAACTGCTAGGAAGGATGCACCTGTTTTGGACGAGGATTACAAGTGTAATGCCCCGTACACACGTGCAGATTATCTGCAGACTTTTGTCTGTAGATTTACCAAAACCATATAATATGAGGTCAAACCTAAACACTTTCAATTTGTATGCAATCCGGCAGGCCCTTGCACTACATAGAAAAGGTAAATCTGAAGACAAAAGTCTGCAGATAATCTGCACGTGTGTACGGGGCATTACTCACTGGGAAATTTAAAAATTGGTTCAAAGCCTGAAAAAAAAAAAAAAAAAGACAGGTCCTCTTTCCCGTCGGCAGCAATTTCCGTGGCTTGTCTAGATTTTTAAAAGAAACCCACCCTAAGAAAGCTTGGGGCTGCCACTGCTGACCTCCTTTGATAAATTCCAATCTCCTGGTTGTTGACTCCTGACTGAACACGGAGTCCACTGTCCCAAAACTGGTGGGTAGATCAGTGAAGTCATACCAATGGTCAATGGTCTTGATCTACCATTTTTCTTCTGGGCAAGTGATTCCAGGGCTTGTCCCTAAACAGGGATGTTTTTGGGCACTTTTTTTGCCCCTTAAATGCAATAAATGCTATTACATGACACCGACAGCAGCAAAAGTGTTGCAGTGGGCCAACAAAAAAAAAATTAAAAACCAAACCACCGTGTGCCATTCAAGAGAACTAGAAGACTTAACAGGTCACATAACTGGGTTCTCCTCTTCCCATCTTTTTATCCCCCCTTTCATTGGTATGAATAGGTTCTTGAAACAAGCAAAGCATAAAATACTTTTGTAAGGTACACTGCATCATCAGTAGATGCCCAATGGCAGAAGGAAGATGCCAATAGGGATGAGCTCAGGCATGTTCAGTTCCTAGTCCCAAACCACCTGAGCAATCCTGCCAGGAAGTAGTCACTGCACACCGCCAATCAGGAGCAGCCTAGTTGTTTATTGGCCCAGGCTGGGACATGCCTCAGTTGCCTATGATTGGTGGTGGCAGTGATGGCTTAATACCTGGATTGCTCAGGTGGGTTGGGACTACAATCCAAACATGTTTGAGGTCATCCCTGCATGCAAAATACTGAAGTGGAGAGGAATATGGTTGTGGCAGAAAGCACAGAGCTGAAGGAATGCAAACAGAGGTACATATGCCATAATATGCAAGACCATTCCTGCAGCCCAAAAAGGTTTATATCCACTTTAAGGCCCCAGTCACACCAACAGGTGCACATCAATCTCTGTATATGGCATACTCATTGGCGTCTGTTGTGCATAGATGGCGCGATTTTAAATTTTAAAATATTGGTCGATCCCTAATGTATATATATATATATATATATATATATATATATATATATATATATATATATATATATATATATATATATATACATACATACATACTACATACACATACATACACACATATACATACATAAAAATGCTCACCTTTTCTCAGGTTAAAATAAGATTAAAAAGAAAAAAGTGTGACTTTTTTTTTCTTCTACATTGCATTCTGTAAAGCATTGCACCCCCGATTGCGGGTTTAATGCTTGGATCAGGCAGACTCTGGGGCAATTTCTGAATTGCAGGAAGAATCAATGAACAAGAGCTCTCACCCTTGCAGGTCATTGTGAACTGCAAGCCATCAGCTGCAATGGCTGAATCAGCACTGTCCAGGCCGAGTCAGGGGTCCTGCAGCCTCATAGGACAATCAGGGGAGAATGAAAACTCCTCCTACAAGCTTTAACCAGACACTGATAGAAGTCACAAGACTTCTATATACTGCTAAGAAAATAAATTTAGCAGTTTATATTTACTAAAATAATTGCATTTCCATGTTCTGTGTACTATGGAGACCAGATATAGTGAATGCAGGCTCCTGGGTTTAGTAACACATTAAGGGCTCATTCACACCATCCGCACTTTGTGTGCACTGGAAAAAAATAGGATATGTACCATGTCAAAAAAAAAAAAAAGTGAAGGCAACCTCACTGCGACGCATTTAATGCCCCATTCACATCGGAGTGTTGCTCAATTCCTGACTACGTGGCAATGCTCAAGTTGAAGAATCCCATTATTCCTAAGACACATCACAGCACAGCAAGTGCATGTTAAAAATGAATGTACTATGGTACAAACAAACCCTAAAGCAGGCCTGGTATGAAAATGCAAGGTCCACTTATGTTGCAGCTCCCAAACCCTCAAATAAAAAAACACCCAGTAAAACCTCTAGAGAGAAAAAAAAAAAAAAAAAAAACATGCTTACCCAACTTAATATGATGGCAGCATTACTAGGGTTTCTCTTAGGATCCCATGCAAAGCTGAGGATCCCAAAAGCCAGGAGAACATACTTCTGAAGCGCTGGATCATCTTCCTGTGAGATCGGACATCCCAAGCTTTCCCAGATCCCACAATTGATCTCAAGGATGCCACATGTGCCTACACTAGACAGAAGTTTGGGTGAAAAGTATTATTGTTATACCTAATGGCCTGTTAGCACATTACTGTGCAAGGCTGCCCAACAGGCCATCACATAGAAAGCCCATTTGCCATGTTTCCTATGTGTTCAGTTCACGCCACTGCAACGTGCTGAAAGAAAAGTAGCATTCACATTTTTTTCTTCCCTGCAGCATTTTGCAATGCATACACCACATTGCAATGCATTGAGATGCATAAAGGAGAATGAAATGTAATTTTGACATTTCAATAAAGTTTTACAAATAAAAATAAACAGTGCAAAGAATTGTAACAATTTTGCGCTTACTGTTCATTCTCACCATCACAAGAGTGAGCTCTTTCGCCGATTCAAACCCCCACAAACTCTTTCTAGTGGTGCACAGAAATTAAAATATTTGCTGCCGAAACCGAAAATTCAGGATGCATTTTGCTGAAACCGAAATGGACTTAGTCTTTTTTTTTTTTTTTCATAAATAATTGTATTATATTCAACTTTTTAATTTCATGGATTTACATAAATATGAATTGATGGTCGGCCATTATCGACACATTTTAAAACGGTGTTATAAATCCTGCTTGCTGCATTTTTGGCAAACCATACCAAAAACGCACCTTCCCACTGAAACGCATTGAAAACGCAGCTAAAACGCATCCAAAAAGCACCCATGTTCTGTTTGATGCATTTTTTGAGTCACATGACCTATGAAAAACACACCATAAGCAAGGTAAAATTGCGATCAAAATCACTGTAAAATCACGGCCATTTTCAGTAGCGATGCACTGGAATTTTGGCAGCCAAAACGTATCTGCCGAAAATGGTATTATCGACATTTTGCTGATAAGAAAAAAAGATAGCGAAAATGCACATGATTTTACCACGCTTATGGTGCGTTTTTCATAGATCATGTGTCCCAAAAACTGCATCAAAAACGTAACAAGGGTGCATTATTTATGTGTTCTTGCTGCGTTTTCAAAGCATTTCAAACAGGAAGGTGCATTTTTTTTTTTTTTTTAACTGACCAAAAATGCAGCAAGCAAGATTTTTTTTTTTTCCTTGTCAAATTTGTTTATTGTTATGAATAAAATAAAGAAGAACAATCTGAATTTGACATGGATTATGGTACATATTTAAAGGGTAACAAACTAATTACTTCAATAGGAAAGAGTCAAAATAAAATTCAAAACCGTACTATACAAGTACCAAATAGACTGTAAGTCAAATGTAAAAAATGTCATATTTGAAAATAAAGAGAAGGTTAAATTGTTGACTGTCGGTCTAGTTAAAAAAAAAAAAAAAAAAAAAAAGTAATTGCAAGCAAGATTTTTAACAATGGAAACCCAAGGATTAGTGTGAAGACATAGGGTCCTTTCACACGGGCGGTCCCCGTATGTCCCTTTTTCATCCCATTTTTTTGCGAATGAAAAACGGACATAATGCATGTCAATGGGATTGCAGATGTCTGCAGATGTCAGCGGATGACCATCCGCTGACATCCGATTTGCGTCCTTTCCTATCAGTTACGTTTTTTGGAACGGAAGAGAACCCTAATTTTTCTTCCGTGTAAAAAACCAGAAGGACGCAAAAACGGATGTAAGCAGTGTCATCTGCTGACATCCGTAATCCCATTGACATACATTATGTCCGTTTATCAAATGGATGGGATGATAAACGGACCGGATGACACAAGTGTCATCCGTGTCAGTACAAAAAAAAAAAAAAGTGCTGGAGAGGATCAAAAAAACGGTCCGCCCCGTGTGAAAGGACCCTTACAAAGAATTTAAATGTATACATTTTTCTTGAGCTTTTCTTGCGCTAAATGTGTCAAAAATGGCTAACAAATGCATATTCATTTAAATTCATGATATTAAATAAAAAGTCAATTATATATATTTTTTTTTGGCTAAACTGTAATTTTCGGTTTTTGGCCAAGTGCATCCTGCATTTTCGGTTTCGCCACTAAAATTTACATTCGGTGCACCTTTAGTTTTCGGCAGCCATTTTTTTTTTCCTTTTTTGGGAACGCTGAAAACCCTATTTTAACCTGCCGAAATTTGGGTGCATCACCAGCTCTTTCCCTCCTCTAATGCAGTAGTTCTGAGCTTGAGCGCTCACTTCTGTGTTCATGAAGATGAACAGGAAGAGCTAGTAGTCTCTTAGCAACGCCCTAGAAGTTCTCCAGTCAGGCTTCACAAGGTACGGCCTTCACCTAAAGTAAAGGCATTATTCAACTCTGGTCAAAGCTGCAGCTTGTTTTTATCTGCAGACGCCCTTTATCTGCATAGGGAATTTTTTTAGTAAAGGTAAACTAAGGGCCCTTTCACACGGGCGCTCCGTATGTCCGCAAATCATCCTATTTTTTTGCGAATGATTTGCGGACATAATGTAAGTCAATGGCATTGCAGATGTCAGCGGAATACCATCCGCTGACATCAGATTTCCTTCCTTTCAGTTCTGTTCCGTTTTTTGGAACAGAACAGAACCCTATTTTTCCTCCGTTCAAAAAACGGAAAGGAAGGAAAATCGGATGTCAGCGGTGTCATCCGCTGACATCCGCAATGCCCATAGACTTACATTATGTCCGCATATCATCCGCAAACGGATGGGATGATATGCGGACACACGGAGCGGATGACACAACTGTCATCCGCTCCGTGAAAAAAAAAAAAAAGTCCCGCGGCGGACAAAAACAGCAGAGCGGCCGTGTGAAAGAGGCCTAACTCTTTGCATGCAGGAAATTATCTGGGAAGTATAAACAAACGTTATTCTGCACATTTATCTAATCTGCCTCATGGCGCAAACATTTCTATTTTTTCTAAACACTAAAATCAATGAGGTTAAATGCAGGTAATCACACAGTACAATGCACGCAGCAATGCAGGACACCACCATGGACATAATGTGCTTGTGTTGCGGTGCGTTTTGAAAGGGGGGCCATGCACATTATTGTGAAGCATTGACAGCCCAAAGATAATGAGTGGATTGTCTTAACACAACACAGGTTAGAGAAGAACTAAACCCTCCTAGGGAGCTGCAATCTTAGCTTCGGTTTGATCTAAAGAAGCCATGTTGCTGCACATGTGTTTAGCTATGACACCAGCCATTTGACAGAAAACATAAAAGAAAGTAGGCGCAAACACCTAGTGCATTACCCTTGGACACCTCTGAGGAAGGGAGCGTGTCTCCCGAAACACGTCAGAGGTCCGTACATAAGACAATCCCCTTTCCACATCGCGGTGGACTAATTCTATGCGATTTTTATTTATTTGGCATTCTAAATACATTTTAAAAGGTGTCCAAGGGTAATGCACTAGGACGGTGCTTGTGCTTTCTTTCTTTCATGTTTTCAGTCTTTGGAGTTCCCCCATCTGAGGAGAGCAGCGCGCCTAAAATTCCTGTTGGGAGTGAGCGGTTGGTTCATTCAGTTGTTTGAAGAATTCCAGCCATTTGATAGTTTGACAGTTTGGTTTAGAGAACACGCAAATGTGACAGTTAGCATTCTCAGCACATGAAATCATTAAATCCATGGGTTTAGTTCTGCTTTAAAATGGAACTAAAGACATTATACTTACCTACCCTCTAAGGCTGGCTTTACATTACAGTAAAAAGCCGCTCCATCGCGGTTCAGTTTTTGCGGTCCCGGTATATTGCGTTTTTTTTTTTGTAATGTTATTTTACTATATAAATCATTAAGAATTAAATATTTTTGTGTTTTCCATAGCTCTTGCTTTTATGTGTTTAAATGAGTTTCTATTGTTTTAAAAGTGTGTTTAAAGACCTTAAAATGCTTCTACACGTACAGTGACAGTAAAAAAAACATGCCTACAATGCATTTTAATAGGGTTTTTCTATTTCACAGATTTTCACTTTTCGCGACTGGGTCCGGAACGTAACCCCCGCAATGGAGGGGGGTTTACTGTATACAATTTTCCTTTAGATTTACCAAAACTATATGATACAAGGTCAAATGTAAACACTTTCAATTTGAATTCAATCAGGCAGGCCCTTGCACTACATAGTTGAAAATAAATCTAAAGGAAATTGAATAAGAAAATTGTCAAATATATGGCCAGCCTAAGGGTCCAGGTCCCTCATGAGCATCTTCTCCATGGGTGCCAGTCTTTGGGCGTCTCCACTGCCAAGCACGGGATGGCAATTCCTGCACATGCACAGGAGTCAGTCCTCTCGGCACGCAGGGACCAGGCTGGCAAATTTTCCATTAAAAAGCGGAACTAAACTCCCCGTTAGATCTGTCTTCCAGCATTGCAGTGGTTACAATCCTCGCTGATTGCTGTCATATTCTTCTCAGGTGTTGGGTTTTCAGCCTCCTGACTGGCTAAGGCCCCTTTCACACTTGCGGACCGTTCAGATCCGCCTGTCAGTTTTTCGGGCAGATCTGAACGGATGCCCCATGCATCTCTATGGGGCATCGAATGTCAGCGGAAACCCTATTTTACATCCATCTGGCAGATCGGATCGGATGAGAACAGACAGGTGGTCCATTCTCATCCAATTCCCCCATAGAGGAGAGTGGGGATCTGTCACCTCCGTCTCAGCACACAGAGCAGAGACGGAGCTGTCATCCGCCTGCTCAGCGGGGGATCGGCAGATCGATCCACCGCTGAGCAGCACGGACTCAAATCGACGGAACGGAGCAGTGTGAAAGGGGCCTTAAAGATTGCATCCTGCACAATTGCAAAGGAGTCAGTCATGGTTCTAAGAATGCAAGCGGAGCCGCACATGTGCAGCTCAGCGAACATTCAGTACAGAACAGCAAGCAGGCAAGTGAATATTTCTGCAAAAGACACATAGCATGCTTGCAGTTTACTTAAGCATTAGTTCTACCTTAGCCGTTTTGGGAAGCCATTACATTGGTGGGTTTCGTTCGCTCTAAGGACTGGTTCACACCAGGAATCGCACAGGAATGCGTTTTCCTGTGCGATTTTGAGGGCAGTACATTTTTATTTGAATGGGCTGAAATCACACTGCACCAAGAGTAGCGCATGAATAACTTAAATAAAATGCACTGCAACCGGATCGCACGATACTTCTGTACCATGTAACTCAGTGCAACCTGCGTTTGGGGTGTCATTACCATTGCATTGACGCCCACTGCAGATTGCAAGTGCAGTGCGAGAAACGAGCAGCATTCTGATGTGAACAGGCCCTTAGGCCTCATCCCCCCCCCAAATTTGAACATGTAGTGGCAAGTATAGGACAGACAGTGGTGGCAAGTATACGACGGACAGTGGTAAGTGTATGACCAATAGCTGCTGCTGGGATCCCAGATGCTCAGATCACCTCATACATCTGAATGACAGACAGCAGGGACTGTCCACAGCTGGAAGCCTTTATCTGTATGTAGCCCCACATCCAGCAGCTACATAAATTTGCCCCTCTGAATGGGCAGACCCAGGCTTAGACCCCATGTGAAGGCCGGGTTTACCCCAGTGTTCCATCCATCATTGTGCAAGCAGTACCTTTGCTGTCTAATAGGATGCAGCGGCTGCATGAATACAACTGTTGCTCCCAATGTGCATGGCCCCGGACGCACCTTACAGCGGTCACCATTGATTGGACCACCTGAGATCCCGACTGCAGGTATCCACTGTATACTATACCATGGCTGGTGGAGGATGTGTGAATGAGGTCTGAGACATGGAAAGATGTATAAATGGGCCCTTCCAAACCATTGCATGCATCTCCATGTGTGTAGGAATGTCCTATAATGAGGGGTATGTCAGTGCCGGGGTGGGGAGGCCTATGGCGGTCTAGGCTGGTATCTGCGCTCTCCGTTTGGGTTCCAGGCTTTTGCTGGTCATGCTGTCTGGTTTGGGGGCAATATAGGATAGACAGGGGGTATAGCATCTCCTCTTCCTCCCCCCAGATTAGGCTCCCAGGCCACGATCTTTAGTACACAGCAGCTGCCTCCTCTGCCAGGAATGCTCGGTGCCCTCCGTCTGCGCTGACACCTTCTGGGGGGCTGCAAGGGCCACATTCCCAGAGAGGAGCACACTGAACACTGCATGCAGGGAAGGCCTAGAGCAGGGATATGCAAACCGTGGCCCTCCAGATGTTGCAGAACTACAAGTCCCATGAGGCATAGCAAGACACTGACAGCCACAAGCATGACACCCAGAGGCAGAGGCATGATGGGACTTGTAGTTTTGCAACAGCTGGAGGGCCACAGCTTGCATATCCCTGGCCAGGAGGAAGAGGGGGGGGGGACAGAGAAGGATGAGGGGGGACTATGGCTCACCAGCCTGGCCCAGGATAGAGCTACACAGCTGGGAGGAGGAAGTGGAGGAGCTGCATGTCATCACATCCATAGCAGGCCTGGTCACTGAGCTGCTGGGGCCAGAATGACACAGGAGGGGCCCAGAGCAACATGGGGGAGGGGCAGAGGATAGCTGGGCATGCAGGTTAGGTGGGCCTAGGCTGGCAGTGTTGGGGTGCAGGGGGCGCTGTGTGCAGAGATAAGCATGGCTCAGGCTGGCAGTGTTGGGGTGCTCGGTCGGGTCACACCTACCTTCTGGGAGTTCTGCTGAAGGACATTCTGCTCCACGGTCATGGCCCAGATCCTCCTCCCCTCCCGCCGGGGCTCACACTGCACACTACGCGGGGCTCAGGCCGGCCGCACGGGGACATGAGCCTAGGAGAGCCCGGCTACCGCCCGCTGTGCTACCTCTCCTCCACCACCGCCTCCTCCGCCCGACACCGCCCGAGTCTCCCCAGCGGCCGCACACAGATCACCACTCCCACCGCTCACATGGAGAGGGGCGGCCGCTCTACTCCGCACTCCTCCCCCCTCACTATGTGTCTGCACCGATCTCCATCTGTGTCTGCATCGATCACCCATCTGTGTCTGCACCGATCCCTGCACACCGATCACCGATCTCCATCTGCGTGTGCACCGATCACAGCACACCGATCACCCATCTGTGTCTGCACCGATCTCCGCACTCCAATCACCCATCTGTGTCTGCCCCGATCACCCATCTGTGTCTGCACCGAGCCCTGATCTCCCATCTGTGTCTGCACCGATCTCCCATCTGTGTCTGCACTGATCACTGCACACCGATCACCCATCTGTGTCTGCACCGATCACTGATCTCCCATCTGTGTCTGCACCGATCCCTGCACACCGATCACCGATCTCCATCTGTGTGTGCAACGATCACTGCACACCGATCACCCATCTGTGTCTGCACCGATCTCCGCACACCAATCACCCATCTGTGTCTGCACCGATCTCCATCTGTGTCTGCACCGATCACCCATCTGTGTCTGCACCGAGCCCTGATCTCCCATCTGTGTCTGCACCGATCACTGCACACCGATCACCGATCTCCATCTGTGTGTGCAACGATCACTGCACACCGATCACCCATCTGTGTCTGCACCGATCTCCGCACACCAATCACCCATCTGTGTCTGCACCGATCTCCATCTGTGTCTGCACCGATCACCCATCTGTGTCTGCACCGAGCCCTGATCTCCCATCTGTGTCTGCACCGATCACTGCACACCGATCACCCATCTGTGTCTGCACCGATCTCCGCACACCAATCACCCATCTGTGTCTGCACCGATCTCCGCACACCAATCACCCATCTGTGTCTGCACCGATCTCCGCACACCAATCACCCATCTGTGTCTGCACCGATCTCCATCTGTGTCTGCACCGATCACCCATCTGTGTCTGCACCGATCTCCATCTGTGTCTGCACCGATCTCCATCTGTGTCTGCACCGATCTCCGCACACCAATCACCCATCTGTGTCTGCACCGATCACCCATCTGTGTCTGCACCGATCTCCATCTGTGTCTGCACCGATCTCCATCTGTGTCTGCACCGATCACCCATCTGTGTCTGCCCCGATCACTGATCTCCCATCTGTGTCTGCACCGATCACTGCACACCGATCACCCATCTGTGTCTGCACCGATCACTGATCTCCCATCTATGTCTGCACCGATCACTGATCTCCCATCTGTGTCTGCACCGATCACTGATCTCCCATCTATGTCTGCACCGATCACTGATCTCCCATCTGTGTCTGCACCGAGCCCTGCAAACCGATCACCCATCTGTTTCTGCACCGAGCCCTGCACAATAGGGATCGACCATTATCGGCAAAGCTGATATATCAAAGGCCGATATGCACTTTCCCTGATATATCGGAATCGGCCACCAAGGTGGCCGATATTACCGATATTTCGGAAAGTGCTTGTACCGGAGTGATGCCTGCAGCTAGAGGCATCACCCCAATACCGGTGTCCATAGCCACACTTGTATAAAGTACTCGAAACCCATACTTGAGTAAAAGTACAAGTGCTCTATCAAAAAGTGACTTGAGTAGAAGTACTAAAGTATTCAACATTTTTTGTACTTAAGTATTGTAAGTCGTTTTTTTTTTTTTTTTTTATTTTGCTACTCAAGTACTGAAAGTAAAAGTACCAGTAGTTTTTAAACAAAAATGCTACTCAAGTACTGAAAGAAAAGTACAAGTACTGTGTTATGTAGTTATTAAAGAAAGAAGTCAAAAGTTTGAACATCATATTGTTTTTAATTATTTCAAATGATTAACCTAAAGGACAATCACAATTCCTTTGGCTGTAACTTTTTGTAAACAAAAACAGATAAAGTATGTCCCTCCCTTCCCCCTTTAAAGCATCCCTCCTTCTCTTCCCTGCATGTTATTTTTTTTCTCCACAGCTTATTGGTGTGGAAAATCCTATATAAACCAATGTGATATACAACAATATATTCCAATAATGAAATAAAGGAAGAGTGTATGAAATCAAAGTGAATAAAAAGTCCATATATATAATACCATATATATGCGACAAAAAAAGATGAATGTATTTTCAAAGGTGCAGGAATCAAACAGGTGCTATTCCAAATAATAGGTGCAGACTGCCACCACCTTGTGGATTTACCCCTTACCCGGCGGATGAAAGTAAATGCAAAATAATATCCAAATAGACTCTTCCAGTGAAACAAAACTGGAAAACCTGTGCTCTCAACTTCCAGTGAAAAAAGCAAAATCAGCCTTTTATCAGACAAAAGGTCTATGTATGCTTGTCACTCTCCTTGGTTGGGGGAGATTCTCTTTCCCCTTAAAGTGGAGTTCCACCCTATTTTTATACTTACCTCCATCTTCTCGCTCCGGGTCACCTGAAAAAGAAATGGATAATCGCATATTTTTTTTTTTTTTACTTACCTCGTAGCGAAGAAAATATACTTACCTTACTTCCTTCTTCCTCCTTCCTCGGCCGCGGCCCGTCGTCACTTGATAGGAACGTCATAGCTCCCAGGAATCATTGCGCCTGCACCGGCCCCAACGTCAGTTCCGGGTCACAGGGGTCATCCCCTTCTAAACAGCTTCTGGGCATGCCCAGAAGCTGTGGAGGGATGACGCGCGCGACCCGGAAGTGACGTCGGGGCCGGCGCAGAGCATCGTGGGACCAAAGAAGGCGGAAGAAGACGCCGAAGAGGACGCGCTGGCTTCAAGCTGCCCACATCTGAGATGGCAGCGCTGGACAAGACGTTTGCAAGGTAAGTATTTGTCCTAACAGGTAAGTGCAACCCGGGACAGATCAGAGGCTAGCCATTGTGGAATGCACTAGCCCTGACTGTCCCGGGGGTATTAAAAAAAAAAAAAAAAAAAATCCAGGGTGGAACTCCGCTTTAACAGCAGATATGTAGACCATTTTATTTATACATACAGTAGCATTTATTTTCGTATGCGCTGATTTACACATGACATTATACACATTTTTTTGAACTTCATGAAACCTGCCATCTACTGTTCTGGCAGTGGTAATTTTTATAATTGTAATGAGTAACTGTGCAGCACAAAAAATAAATAAATATTGGAGTAGAAGTATTGAAATCATCGAAAAAATGTAGTGAAGTAAAAGTGGAAGTAGGAGAAATAAAAATTTTACTCCAGGAAAGTACAGATACCGCCTTTCGGTTCTTAAGTACAGTAGTGAAGTAGTTCTACTTAGTTACTATACATCAGAGTCCATAGTCGACGGTCGGCTGTCTTGTAATGACAACCAATGTGGCTGAGAAGCCGCTCGGCTGTCATTACAAGGAGTGGGAGGGTACATCCCCCCTCCTGCCGCCTCCTGCGGCTCACCGGGTCTCCCGTCCCACCGGGAGACCCGGGCAACCAGGCTGCACGGCCGATGAAGACCCAATCAAAGCCGTATTCGGCTCTCCATGCAAAAACCCAGAAGTGATGTCATGACATCACTTCCGGGTACTGGCGCCAGATTAAAAAAAATGACAGCATTCAAAACAGCTAAACTTGGTGTTTTGAATGCTTTTAAGTGCAGAGGAGGGGTTTGGGGTCTTTTAGAACCCCAGATCCCTCCACAAGAGTACCTGTCAATTAAAAAAAAAAAAAAATTAAAATGTACGAAAATATCGGCCGATACCGATACGCGATGACAAAAATATTGGTATTGGCAATGAAAAATGATATCGGTCAATCCCTACTGCACACTGATCTCCCATCTGTGTCTGCACCGAGCCCTGCACACCGATCACTATAATGAGAGATGAAGAGGGAAGGAGGAGGAGGATGAGCCGACTGCTCACGGTAAATATACTACGAGCGGGTGGCAGGTGCAGGCTTGGCAACATATATGTACGTTGCTTGCTTGTTTGCAGGTTTGGGCGCACATGCCGACCCATGCTGTGATTGGACACAGCATACATTTAGCAGCAGATTTCAGCTAATGATTTTGGCTGAAACAAATTGATCGGCTGTGTCCGCTCACACAGAAAGTTCTGTGTTTACAAACACACAACACTCTGTGTACAGAGAACAGCGATCTGGCTGTTTCTTTTCCCTCAAAAGCAGGTAGAAAAGAAAGCCAGATCAGTAAAAAAAAAAAAAAAAGCACACATTACACACATTGTTAGGGCTCTTTTACATGGACGTTCCGTATGTTCGTAAATCACCCCATCCTTTTGCGTGTGATTTACGGACATAATGAATGTCTATGGGATTGCGGATGTCAGCGGATGACCATCCGCTGACATCCGATTTGTGTCCTTTCAGTTCTGTTCCGTTTTTTGGAACGGAACAGAACCCTATTTTTCTTCCGTTTAAAAAACGGAACGGATGCAATCCCCATAGACATACATAATGTCCGTATATCATCTGCAAACAGATGGGATGATATGCGGACATACGGACTGGATGACACAGGTGTCATCCGTGTCCGTAAAAAAAAAAAAAAGTGCAGCAGCGGAGAAAAAAATCGGAGCGGCCGTGTGAAAAAGGCCTAAGGCACACCCCTCGATTGCCCCTAGATGTCAATTCCTTCGCAGCCAGTGTTAGTGCACAAAATTATCACTGATCACTGTATTAGTGTCACTAGCAACGCCAGTGTCAGTTAGTTAGTTGGTGACCCTCCCAGCCAGTGTATGTTAGCGCCAGATTGTCCACCACCCTATCACAGTCACACTATATGTCGCTGATCACCGCCATTGCAGTATAGTGTCTATAGCTGTGTAAATTCCGGTGTATATGCCATATTTTGTGGATGCTATAACTTTCACACAAACCAATTAATACACACTGATTGGGATTTTTTTTTTTTTTTTACCAGACTTTGCAACATTTACCTCAAATGTGATATTTTATTTTGAGGAATTGACTCTTTTAATATTGCATACAATACTTCTAAAGAAACACAAATATCACTCAACCAAATGTTCCTGTTGTAGATTTTATCTTGCTTCCTGTCTTGTAAAATGGTTGTCAGCAGGACAGGAAGTGAGAGCTCTGGTCAGTAATAAAAAACTTGACAGGAGTTATAATCCCCCATTCCATCCCAAACTAGCTTTTTATGTAGCTTGTCATACACTTTAACCTCTTCAATACAGGGCACTTTTTCCCTCTTCCTGCCCAGGCCAATTTTCACCTTTTAGTGCTGTCAAACTTTCAATGACAATTACACGGTCACACTGTACCCAAATGAAAATTGTTATCATTTTTTTAGACAAATAGAGCTTTCTTTTTGTGGTATTTATTCACCACTGGGTTTTTTATTGCTAAAAAAAAAATGTTTGTACATAAGTAATTTTTCTCCTTCACTGATGTGCGCTGATGATGCAGCACTGATGGGCATTGATGAGGTGGCACTGATGGGGAGGCACTAATATGCTGCACTGATGGGCAATGATAGGCAACACGGCTGTGCGGCACTGATGGGCAGGCACTGATGGGCACTAAAAGGAAGCACTAACTGGAATCACTGATGGGCACAGATATTGTCATCACAGATGGTCACTGACTGACATCACTGCTGGGCAGTGTTGGGGCTGCACTGAGAATAAGTGCCCTGATTTCCTGCAAGGAGATGCCCCTGATTGGCTCTTCTCTCCTCATACTCTGTCAGTGTAAGGAAAGGAGAGCCGATTACCGGCATTTCCGTGTTTACATGTGATCGGACACAGCCGATCACGGTGTAAAGCGTCATCAGCTCTTTATCGAGATCGAAGTCGCCCCATTTTCCAGGGACACAGCACGCCAGCGTTCTCCAAGCTGCACACCCCAGGGGGCGCCTGAGAATGGTGAGATTGGGGCATATGACATCGTCCCAGAAGGAGAGGGGATTCTGCCCACCGTCATTTAACTATACGGCAGGTGCGTGGTGGGTGGTTAAAGAGGAATTTTGGTAATTTCTGAAAAAAATTAAGGTCAGCAGCTACAAATACTGTAGCTCCTGACTTTAACCACTTCAATACCGGGCACTTTTATCCCCTTCCTACCCAGGCCAATTTTCAGCTTTCAGCGCTGTTGCAATATGAATGACAATTGCGTGGTCATGCTACACTCTACCCAAACTAAATTTTTATCATTTTGTTCACACAAATAGAGCTTTCTTTTGAAGCTATTTAATCACCACTGGGTTTTTTTTTTTAACTAAATAAACAAAAAAAGACTGAAAATTTTAAAGAAAAAAAAAATGTTTTCTCTTTCGTTCAGACAGACACAGCTTCAATTCTTCAGACCATTGGTATTATACTGTCACTCTTCAGGAGAAGGACTAGGCGGAAACCCTTTGATTATGCCCCTGGGGCAGTCCCAGAGGGTATACCATTACTTCCTGCTGTAGGACTTTCAGTTTTTTCAGCCTAGTCAGGAGTTAGGACCTGGCTCTCTGCTGGGATCTTCGGTTTTTCCTATTTAAACGGGATTTTTTGCTTTTTCTTTATTATTTTTGTTCCTGTGTGAACTACAATCAACTGTTCCTGTGAGAACTACAATCAACAGCCGGACTGGGTGATGCACTAGATATTCTAAATCCTTACAGTCTTCCCAGTCTGGCCTGCGAGCGTGACCCAACTAGGTTGGCCACGACATAGTCCCACTGGATGGAGGCTGGCCGGCGAGTGAAACACCTTGTGAGGTCGCTTAGCCCTGACCACAACAGCAGTTACGACTCAGCGTACCTCAGGCTGCAGCACCCCCATTCCAACATGGTGCGGTGGACTGCCTGGAATGACGCCCGCTTGGTGACTGTGGTTACGGTATGGTGAGTAGTGTCCCCCCTCCTTTCCTGCAGAATTGCTGGGTCGGTCACGGGCCTCCTCCTGGGGATGATAGTCCTTCCTCCCCCTTGTACTTCCCTCTCCCCCTTAAATTTGGTGCCCTCATCTGTCCCCTGCCTCCCAGGCCCCTGTCTGGGGGCATGGGTGAAATTGGGTAGAGGAGCCTCATGGTGCTGGGCTGGAGGAGCGGTGGGGGATGCCGCTGTTGGCCCCTGTAAGAGATGTCCATACCTGGAGTGCTGCGGAGGGGGGGTCCCTAGGGGGTCCCCTCCTGGGGTCTGTGAACTTTTTCCCTAGGGTCCAGTGGTGTCCAGGGTTCCCGTGCAGAGCTGCGTGGTGCCGCCATTTTTCCATGGTCTCTGTGTTCCCGGTTCGGCGGCCATGTTTTTGGTTTACCTATAGACTTGCATTGGTGGCCATTTTCCTGTAGTCTGAGACAGTGCTGAGGCTGTGGAGGCCTCTAGTGTCAGGTCAGCCTTTCCTATTCCTCTTTCCAGCAGTGTGCAGATCGTTTTGATGCTTTCCAGCTCGGGTGGTGAGTCTCTGGGGGTACACTATCCTTCCTTTGCTGAATACAGCGCAGCGGGTACGCTGATTCTTGTGGTGCCTCAGCGGTGCACAGGGGGGAGGGGCCTCCCATAAAAAAATAATAATAATAATTTTTTTCTTTGCTGAGCAGCGCTGTTCCGCTTAACCCTATTATGGTCATGGAGCCTGGGGAGCGCGTTTCACCACCTGATCCACTCCTGGAAGCTGCGGGACCCTCTGGGTCTCAGTCTGCCCTGGCAGCCATGACGGCAGCCTTGAGGTCACTATTAGCCAAAGTAGACATGGCCCTGCAAAGGAGACCTGCCAAGAAGCACCCCCACCTACACCTGTATCCTCTGCTTCTGATGTGGATTTGGCTGCTGTGGACTAGAGTCAGCCCACTGGGTGTGCAACCATGCACGCTGAGTGCTCTAATAGTGAGGATGAGTCCTCCTCCTCTAAAGCCGCACATGAAAATGCGCTGGTGGAGGCCTTGATTGTATCAGTGCAGGCAGCTTTAAAGTTGGAGGACTCAGCTACTGTGACGCCGGTGCAATTTGGCACCCGCAAACCTTCCAAGGTGAATAAGGTTTTTCCCTATCCTGCTTATTCTGACGAGATTGTCACTAGTCAGTGGGGTACCCGAGACACATGGTTGGAATACCTAAGCATTTTGCTAGAAGGTATCCCTTTGAGGAGTCTCTTCTGAAGAAACTGATGGTTCCACTGTCGGTGGACTCTCAGGTTTCCAGGCTGAATAAGACCACACTTTTGCAGGTGGAAGATTCCCCGTCTTTTAAGAACCCCTTGGTCAAAAGAGCTGAGGCTCTTGTCCGGTATCTTTTCACTGTGGCTGGTTTAATTTTAAGACCGGTGTTTGCTATCACCTTGGTATCCCAGACCTTAACGGAATGGGCTAAGGTTTTGCGCCAGGATCTGGAGATGAGTCAACATCCTTTTGAGATGGCGGACCTGGTGGATCAGTTGATCAAAGGGTTACAGTAGATTTGTGAGGCCCCCCCTGGCTGGCAGGGTTTCTGTGACGGCGGTGATCCTTCACCACATGATCTGGTTTGAACTACTGGTCAGCTGATCAGGCTTCTAAAAAGGTACTGACTGATCTTCCCTTTGTAGGTGACTGTTTGTTTGGTGCCTCTATGGAAGAGATCATTAAGGGCCTTACGGGAGGCAAGAGTACATTGCTTCCACAGGCTGCTAAGGGCAAGGAACCTCGCCGTAAGCGGGGTCCCTTCTTTTCAGCTCACAAGTGGCCTTTTCATCCGGCTGGCTCTCAGGAAAAGGGCTCGAGATCCACCCGTAACATTGCGGGAGGCTCCAAGAAACCCTGAAATGGTAAGTTCAAAGCGGGCACTTCTGGTTCCACAGGCAAGCCTTCCCCAGCCTGAAGGGGTGCCCTCACCCGCGTTTGGGGTAAGGGGGGCGACTTCGCCTATTTTCGAATCCATGTACCTTGCCTATTCAGGACAAATGGGTCCACAAACTGTTTCGGTTTGGTTACAAGATCGAGTTTCGGTCCTTGCCTCCAGTAAGGTTCTTTCCTTCCAACTTATGCCTGTCTCCAGAGTGGATACAGGGCCTTTACGGAGCAGTGCAGGACCTATTAGCACAAGGAGATATTGTGCTGGTTCCAGAGTCGGAACGTTTTCAGGGTTTTTTTTCCAATATGTTCACAGTACCCAGGAAGGAAGGTAAGGCTTGTCCGATCTTGGATTACAAGGCTCTGAACCGTTATGTGCAGGTTCAGAAATTTCGGACGGAATCCATCCGCACAGTAGTAGCTTTCCTTCATCAGGGTGATGATGTCTTCTATCGATCTCAAAGACGCTTACCTTCATATTCCAATATATGTCGGGCATCAGCGTTTTCTTTGTTTTGCCGTGGGCAAGGAGCACTTTCAATTCATGGCATTACCCTCGAGTGTTCACAAAGGTATTGGTCCCGGTGTTGGCCTTATTACGGCAGAAGGGGATCGCTGTGCTGTATTACCTAGACGATCTGCTTCTGCGTGCAGAGTCTTCGTCGGCTCTAGAAGTGGACTTGGAGGTTACGGTGAGAACTCTGCAGAAGTTTGGGTGGACACTGAATTTTCAGAAATTGGCACTGTCCTTGTCCACCAAGCTGGACTACTTGGGTCTGAAGCTGGACTCAGCATCAGCCCGGTGTTTTTTTCCTCAAACAAAATTGCTGAAACAACCATCGATCATCACTCAGGACTTGCATGCAAGTGCTGGGTCTGATAGTCTCCACCTTCGAGGCAGTTCCATTTGTGCAGTTACATACCAGACCTTTGCAAAGGAAGATTCTTATCAAATGGAACAAGGATCTGCTGTCATTGGGCAACCTGATTCGGTTGAGTCGGGGTTCAAGGGAATCTCTCCTATGGTGGCTTCGCCCCCCGGCCCTTCGTCTGGGAAAATCTTTTCTTCCCCTGTATTGGACTATAATCACCACGGATGTCAGTCTGTCTGGATGGGGAGGTGTCTTGGGAGTGTGTTCGGCCCAAGGTGTCTGGACTCGGGAGGAGTCCAGGCTGCCAATCAACATCCTGGAAATCCGGGGCGATCAGACTTTGTCTGTCTCAGTGAACGGATCGTCTGCAGGGGCGCCCTGTGCGGATACAATCAGTCTTGGTATGCAGGCCTGGTAAGGCTGGTGGCAGACATCCCTTGGAAACTACCTATAAAGGGAAGATCTTCTGTCTCAGGGACCAATCTTCCATCCTGCTTTACTGTCGCTGGCTTTAACGGCGTGGCTATTGAAAGCCAGGTGCTGAAAGTCAGAGGGTTGTCAGAGATGGTGATTGCTACGCTGTTGAAGGCTGAGAAATCTACTTTCAGGAAGGTTTATCATAGAGTCTGGAAGACGTATATTACTTGGTGTGAGTCTCGGGGGGTTTCTCCCCTGTCCTTTTCTGTGTCTGTTGGAGTTCATACAATTGGGTGTAGATCAATGTTTAGCTTTGGGCACCATCAAGGGCCAGATTTTCGCCTTGACTATTTTTTTTCCAAAGGCCGTTGGCGGCAAAATCTTTGGTTCACACTTTTGTGCAGGTAGTTCGACATCTGGCTCCTCCGGTGCGATCCCTGGTGGGATCTCAATTTGGTTCTTTCGGTGCTCCAAAGGCCTCTCTTTGAAAATATTAGAGAAATTCCTCTGCTCACTCTGTCACAGAAGGTGGCTTTCTTAGTGGCTATTACTTCCGCACATCGTGTGTCAGAGTTGGCTGCGTTGTCCTGTCGGTCACCTTAATTGGTGATTCATAGGGATCGGTTTACCTGGCGGTTACTGAACCGATTAGGAGATCTGATTATTTTTGTTCTTATGGATGGACCTCATAAGGGGCAGGCCACATCTGCTGCGACCATTTCTAAGTGGATCAGGCAGACGGTGGTGTAGGCCTACTCCATTAAGTGTCAGATTCCTCCTTTCCCTGTTAAAGCGCATTCTATGAGGGGGCTTAGTGCCTCCCGTCATCAGGCGTCAGTGGTTCAGGTGTGCAAGGCAGCTACTTGGTCGTCTGTACACACATTCACAAAGTTTTATAAGGTGGATGTACTTGCACCTTCGGATGCGGCCTCTGGCCGCAAAGTTTTGCAGGCTGCAGTTACGGAGGCTTCTGCTTCTTGAGGGGGAACATTTTTCTGGTGATGAGCTCCAGTTGTTTCTAGTTGAGCTCCTGTTGTTACCTGGTTGGCTATGTTTAGCCTTGTTGGGAATTCTGCGTTTACTGTGTTTTTTTCCCACCCCTCATGTTGACACTGCTTTGGGACATCCCAATGGTCTGAAGAATTTAAGCTGTGTCTGTCAGTGAACGAAAGAGAAAACTGGATTTTTTCCTTACCGTAAAAAATCCTTTTCTCTGAGGTTCACTGACAGACACAGCACCCGCCCCTCTTTTGGGGTTGAGTTATTTGTTCTTCTGACACTGCTTTCTACAAACTGGAAGTCCTACAGCAGGAAGTGATGGTATACCCTCTGGGACTGCCCCAGGGGTGTAATCAAAAAGGTTTACGCCTTGTCGTACTCCTGAAGAGTGACAGTATAATACCAATGGTCTGAAGAATTGAAGCTGTGTCTGTCAGTGAACCTCAGAGAAAAGAATTTTACGGTAAGACATAAATCCAGTTTTTCTTTGTTTCTGTTATAAAAAATTGAAAATAAAAAATCTTTTTTTGTGAATTTAGGCTAAAATGTATTCTGCTACATTTCTTTGGTGAAAATAACCCAAATCAGTGTATATTATTTAGCCTGTAGAAAAGTTATACAGTCTACAAACTATAAAAATGTGAAAACCCAGCACTGTCTACAACCAATTCTATGCAAGTTTACCTATACTTATGGTACTCTATCCAAATTTTTTCATTTATATGTAAAAAAAATCGACATCTATGAGAAAACACATATCAAAGTAGATTCCTAGAGTGCCACATGTAACATTTGTGCCAACAATAAGTCCTTTAAATTGCTGTCCATGCATCAATTTCATGTGTCAGTAAAGTGCAATAGTAAATCATGAAGATGCAGTGCTGCCCTTCCTCCTGTGCCCTCACTCACCACCAACTCTCAGTGAGACTGACACCTGTAAGGAGAATCCTCCGATTTTTTCTGCTTGATGGTTCTTGTATATCAACAGGATGGAGCCAGCCTATGATGACATTTCTGGGGGGGGGGGCGAAATGCATAAGAAAGACAGGAACTTCTGGGGACAACATATCCTGTTTTTGGAACGCAAACCTTGACTATTGAGTTCCTATTTTATTCTTTAAAGAGGAAGTAAACCCTGCACAAAAAAATGAGAAAAAAAACCTGTAAGACAAAGGCATAATGAGCCAATATGCATCGCATACTAGCTCATTATGAAATACTTACCTTAGAATGAAGCCCCCGCAGTTCCGCCCGCACAGAGAGAGGACAGCCGATATGTTCGGCTGTTCTGCTTCCTGGTTCGCGTCCTCTGGCCATCTGATTGGCCCGAGGCGCAATTACATCACTCCCACGCATGGGAGTTCACGGCACAGGGCTCTGAAGGAAAGGCACGGGTGGCCGTTCCTTCAGAGCGCATGTGCCGATGACGTCATCAGCTGCATTAAAAGTAAATATCTCCTAAACGGTTCAAGTTTAGCAGATATTTACAGTACCTATAGGCAGGGCTTTTCTTCTTAGGGAATAGGTGCAGGAACTCCCCTCTTTTGAGTCCTCCCTTGTCTCCGCCCCCTACCCGCCTCTTAGCACTGTCCCTTGGTCCCCCTCTTAGCCACCTTCTAGTACTGCCCCCAGTATCGTTTTGTGGTGCTAAAAATTTATTTGCAATTTGTTCTTGTCACAAGAAAAGCAGTAAAATAGATACCCTGGAGCCAGCAACTATAGATCCCCCCCCAGCAACAATTGTTCCCCCACACAACAATAGACCCCCCCCCCACGTAGCAACAATGGACCACCCACAACAAAATAGCACCCCCAGCAAAAAAAAGATCCACCCCAGCATAATTAGACTCCCAGCAGCAACAACAGATCTCCAAGCAGCCAGCATCTATAGATCCTCCAGCAGCAACAACTGACTTTCAAGCAGCCAGCAACAACAGACCTCTCCCTCAACAATAGATCCCTACCAGCAACATAAAACCCCCAGCACCAATTTACCTCACCCCCAGCAACAATAAATCCTCACATAAAAAAAAAGAATAGATCCCCCAGCAGCCAGCATCAATGGACCCTCCAGCACACCCCTTGCTATTATAGACCCTCCAGCACACCTCTTCCTATTACATACATTTGGTGCTGGAGGTGCCGGAACTGCATTCCCCCGCGTTCCCGCTGAAAAAAACCCTGCCTATAGGTATGCCTTGGTAAAGGCTTACCTATAGGTACAACTTCCAAGAGAGGGTTTACAACATCTTTAATACAAGAGAGATACATTTTATGAATCTAATTTGATATGTTTTTTTCATAGATGTCGTTTTTTTTATATATAAATGACAATATTTGTATAGATTAGTTATAAGTAAACTTGAACCGGTTGTAGACAGCGCTAGGTTTTCACATTTAATTTCAAAAGGACACCTTTCAACACAGCAGCAGTCTAATCACAAATCACATTGATTCACATTCCGTAGCGCAGGGACACCCACAGAAAATAGCTGAGTCAACAAACTATGTATGGTATACATATGTAGCACCCTCCTAGGTAGGTGCTAGTGAGAAAGTATAGATTGAGCTCTGCTTACCAGAAGAGCTGCAGGTAGATCTATATTGTTCTCTGCCTACCAGAGAGCAGGATCTGTTAATGAGGTCCGCTCATTGTGCTCAGGTGCAACTCGTTCTGTCTACAGAGAGTTTCACACTGGTCCAATAGGGAGGCATGTTGGACACTGGGAGGAAACCTGACAAATGGGTGCATGCAGTGGCGTACCTAGAGCATTTGTCACCCGGGGCGGATCCTATATCTGGCACCCCCCCCCCCCACTTTAAAATGTAAAAACACCCGCAAAAATTCGTAATGTCTCCAAGAATATTTATTGCACAAATTTCACAGCCCCCCTATCACAGTGCCCTTTGCAGTCTGCCCCCCCCCCCCCTGTCTCTCTAATCACAGTTCCCCTTTTTGCACTCTCTGCCTCCCCTGCACAGTCCTACCTTTGGCATAAACAGATAGCTAATACTATTATCAATGTGTTTAGTCTCTGACCATCTCTTGTATCATGTCCTCAGTCTCTGACCAACCATCTCCTGTATCATGTCCTTAGTCTCAATGTGTTTAAGTTTGAGTAAGAGATTGGAGACATGCTAAAGGAGATAGTCAGAGACTGAGGACATGATACAAGAGATGGTCAGAGACTACCGACCTTATACAAGAGAAATCAGAGACTGAGGACATGATACAAGAGATGGTCAGAAACTACGGACATGGTACAGGAGATAGCCAGAGACTGAGGACACGATACAAGAGATGGTCAGAGACTACGGACCTAATACAAGAAAAATTCCGAGACTGAGGACATGATACAAGAGAACAAGAGATGGTCAGAGACTACGGACAGGATACTGGAGATGATCAGAGACTGCAGACAACATACAGGAGATGGTGAGAGACTGAGGACATGATACAAGAGATGGTCAGAGACTGAGGACATGATACAAGAGATGGTTAGTGACTGAGGACATGATACAGGAGATGGTCAGAGACTGAGGACATGATACAGGAGATGGTTGGTCAGAGACTGAGGACATGATACAAGAGATGGTCAGAGACTGAGGACATGATACAAGAGATGGTTAGTGACTGAGTACATGATACAGGAGATGGTCAGAGACTACAGACATGATACAGGAGATGATCAGAGACTGCAGACATGATACAGGAGATGGTCAGAGACTGCGGACATGATACAGTAGATGGTCAGACACTGCAGATGTGATACAAGAGATGGTCAGAGTCTGCGGACATGATAAAAAAGGAGGTCAGAGACTGCAGACATGATAGAAGATAGAAGAGCACAGGGCAAGCAGAGAGCACTGAAAGGAGCTGAAGGGGGCGTGGGGGGGGGGGGGCTGGAGAGAATTAAGAGGGGTTTGAAAAGCATTGTAGGGGGGTCAGAAGGCACGGGGGGGAGCACTGGGGGGACAAGGAAAACCAGGGGATGGAGAGCATGGGGGGAACTGGAACTCACTGAGGGGGGAGCCAGGGAGCACAGGGGGGTAGAGAGCACTGGGGGAGCCAGAGAGCATGGGGGGAGATGAAAAGCACTGCGGGGAGCTGAAGAGCACTGGGGGGGGGACTAAAGAGCACAGGGCGCTAAAGAGCATGGGGGGCTAAAGAGCACGGGGGGGGGGCTAAAGAGCACCGGGGGGCTGAGGAGCGCTGGGGGGGGCCAAGAGCACTGAGGGGTTAAGAGCATGGGGGGGGAATTAAATGCAGGGTGGGTGTTCAGAGCAAGGGGGGTGTTAAGAGCACTGGGGGGAGGGTGTTAAGAGCAGGGGGGTGTTAGGAGCACTGGGGGGGGTGTTAAGAGAAAGGGGGGTGTTAAGAGCACTGGGGGGGGTTGGTACGCCACTGGGTGCATGGGCTTTTTATACAGTCCTGATGATTAGCAGAGGGAAAGACGCCTCAGGGGCATGTTGGGATACTGTATAAAAGCAAGGAGCACATGTGCTTGAGGTCTTCCGGCTGAATAGCAGAGTCCCGGAGGGAGGGTGCGGCTGCCTCCTCCTCTGTAGAAGTGCCATGCCTAACCTTTTGTTTCCTTAGCAGGCTTGCATGGGACTTCTGGGTCTTGGAGAGGCACTCCACTGTTCTCTGTATATATCTATGCAATGTTGATATTGTGTTTAGTTAGTTAGATATGGTTATGCCTTAACCTGTCAAGAAGATTTGGTTTGACGGGGGGGGGGGGGTGTATTGGTCTAAATGCACCCGGTATATGTTTATGTACATATATGTGTGAATATTTGTACAGCAGTCATATATTTTTCCATGTAACTTATTGTATTCACTGGCCATATATGAGGTATGCCCCATGGTCCTGTACATATGTTATTTCCCTTTTCCCCCTTTTCCAAGTTTGTGGGATACTCTGTAAATTTTATTTGTACAGGTTTTTTTGTAGGGGCGGATGCCTGGAGCCAGTGGGGACATGGCTAATTTTTGGCCGGAGGTGAGTGTAGCACCCTGTTAGGTACCTGCTGTTTAGAAAGAATAGTTTGAGCTCTGTCTGCTTACCAGAAGAGCTGCAGGTAAATCAATATTGTTCTCTGCCTACCAGAGAGCAGGATCTGTTAGTGAGGTCTGCTCATTGTGCTCAGGATGCAACTCATTCTGTCTAGAGAATGTTTCACACTGGTCCAATAGGGAGGCATCAATCAATAAAGAAACCAGCGCCTAGGAAGCTTGTGTATAAAATCAATTACAAAATTAATCACCAGAAATGCAGCCACTGAACCATAGCGAAGCTATGTGACACGTAAGGAAAATAAATTAAGCGCCAAATCTGTGAAAAAATTATTTGATAATGAGAAAAAAAATGTTTTTAAGTGGTGATTGTAGATAAAAAGAGAGAGAAAGGAGGCGCAAACACCTAGTGCATTACCCGTGGTACACTGTTAATAATTTTAATAAAAATGCCAAATGCATACTCACAAACATGAAGATAATAAAAGCGTGTTACAAGAATCCACCATGCATATACAGGAACATGTCCTTGAAGTCAGGACCGCTAACGCGTTTCGGGAGTCAAGCCCCCTTCCTCAGAGCTCACAAAACATTGGTGATTGTAGATACATATAAGGTGGTTGTAAAATTAATTATGAGACAAAAAGTGCTGATGCAAAAATATACTGGTAGTAAGTGCTAGTGCTTCAGTGCAATCATATATGCTTGTAAGCACCTGAGAATAAAGTGCTGGTGTGTGTGTGCCAACTAAAAGTGCTAGTGCTTCAGTGCAGTAGTGTATACCTAAGAACAATAATATTCATAAGCCCAAAATTAGCCAATTATTATACAGTAAACTTAAATTAATGGTGCGTTTATCCATGTACCCAAAGATATCCATGGCAGCTGGTGCAAAAAGCACAGCTTTTCAAACAATCAATCAATAAAGAAACCAGCGCCTAGTTTACTGCAAATACTTGGCTCATTTTGGGCTTATGAATATTATTGTTTATAGGTATACACTACTGCACTGAAGCACTAGCACTTTTAGTTGGCACACACACAGCAGCTCTTTATTCTCAGGTGCTTACAAGCATATATGATTGCAATGAAGCACTAGCACTTACTACCAGTATATATTTGCATTGCCACTTTTTGTCTCATAATTAATTTTGCAACCACCTTATATGTATCTCCAATCTCCAATAGGGGGGCATGTTGGACAGTGGGAGGAAACCTGATGAATGGGTGCATGGGCTTTTGATACAGTCCTGATGATTGGCAGAGGGAAAGTCTACTCGGTGCAAGTTGGGATACTGTATAAAAGCCTCCTCCTCTGTAGAGGTGCCATGAAGACTCAGGGGGTCGTCCTGAGAGCCTGAAGAGTAGCGATGAGAAGCTGAACCTAGAGGTCTAGAAAAGCTGACTGAGAGGGGAGACACTGGAGGATCTGTCTCTGCAGTACAGTGAGTACAGAAACTCGTGTCAAGGGGCCTGACCTGAGGGGGCCACCTCATGCTAGTAGTATAGTCAGTGGATGGGTGTCAGTGGGAAGAGGATGCTAGTGAGAGTGTCTTGAAGATAAGTTATCATCCATCAAGTCATCTTGTCAGGGAGCAGTGAGAGCAAGAGACTTAACCCCATCTACACTTGTGGCAGTGTGGATTAACAGCCTGGCTGTTCCAAATTCTCAAGCAAGGTTCTGAAGATAGAAGTCCTCAACCAAACGTGAATAGTTCAATTGGAGTAGCCCACTATTCCCTTCTCCTATCCCAATTACCAATAAACAGGGACCTATACCAAAGGTAATTGAGTGCTGGTAACCAGGCGAGCCCGTCAAGACGATACTCATCAGTTCCTACGGGGGCAGTGCTACACATATCTGAAAATTGATCAATCCTGATGTACTGACGGTCCTATCTCATTTCTAGAGGACCAAAAATGTCAGGATAGTACAGATATCCCCCAAATTACCCCTTTTTGGAATGTAGACAGTCCAAGGTATTTAACAAGAGATATGGCGATTGGCAAGTTAATTTACTGTAAGTGGTCATTTTTTTGGTCATAAGTTTTTAGAAAATGAAGAATTTAAAATGTATTTTTTTTTTTACATACTGTCACCAGTGCAGTACAGCCTCATCATATAACTGGTGTGACGGTGATCAGTGAGCAAAAAAAAATGAATAACTTTTTTTTTTAATTCTATTTTTTAATTTGTTTTATGATTTTTTTTAACACACTTTGATCAGAGCTATAAAATCTAACATTATACTACTTATTTAGTAATACATTAGTAATACATTTAATTCCCCCATAGGCCGGGAGGGAACCGATTAACCACTTAAGCCCCAGAGGATTTGGCTGCTAAAAGACCAGGGGGTATTTTGCGATTCGGCACTGCGTGACTTTAACGGACAATTGTGCGGTCGTGCGACGCTGTACCCAAATTAATTTGACGTCCTTTTTTTCCCACAAACAGAGCTTTCTTTTGGTGGTATTTGATCACCTGTGCAATTTTTTGATCATGCGCTATAAACAAAAAAAGAGCGTCAATTTTGCAAAAATAACAATATTTTTCACATTTTTTTATATGAAATTCCCCCCAAAAAAAATGTAAAAATCAAAATTTTTTAACATTTTCGGCCAATTTGTTTTATGCTACATAAGTTTGGTAAAAAAAAAAATCGCAAAAAGCGTATTTTGATTGGTTTGCGCAAAAGTTATCGCATTTACTGACAAAGGGAAAGATTTTTGTCATTTTTGTTGTTTTTTTTTTTAACGCGTAATGTAGGCGATCTGCGATTTTTTTGCGGTACTGCGACATTGCGGCGGACAGATCGGACCCTTGACTGACATTTTTTACACTTTTGGGGTTACCAGTGACATTTCTACAGTAATCAGTGCTATATATATGCACTGTTACTGTAAAATTACACTGGCAGTGAAGGGGTTAACTTTTTTTGAGAGGGAGGGGCTATGTGTGTCCCTAGGGGCGTGATTCTAACTGTGATTGGCTGTGGCTTCAGATGTATGAACAGTGATCAACGGTTCTACTTTGTAGAACCGTATGATCATCATTCATACACCGGGGAGAATGACAGGCGGCTTGTTTACACTAGCCGTCTGACTTTCTCCCTCTCCCCCGACGATCGCCGAGTGACCGGCGGACATCGGGTCCGCCGGTCACACGCGCTGGGGGGTCCGTGACCACTCGGGAGCCTACGTCACTCTGCCTGTGAGGGGCTGACCGCCGCAGTAAATAGTCGTGCGGCGGTCGGCAAGTGGTTAAATAAGCAGTCACTCAGCTGTCCAGAAGCCCAGCACTGTCCTCACCCAGGCTGGCTTTTTGGCTGGTCTTCGGATCCCTAGTACCACCGACACTTAACCACTTCCATGCAGAGCAGTTACACCCCCTTCCTGCCCAGACCAATTTTCAGCTTTCGGCGCTCTCACAGTTTGAATGATAATTACTCAGTAATGCAACGCTGTACCCAATCAAATTTTTTTATCAGTTTTTTCACACAAATAGAGCTTTCTTTTGGTAGTATTTAATCACCACTGGGTTTTTTATTTTTTGCAATATAAGTGGAAAAAGAGCTAAAATTTTGAAAAAAACACATTTTGTTATAGTTTCTATTATACAATTTTGCAAATAAGTAATTTTTTTTTTAATAAACTTGGGCCAAAATTTATACTTCTATATATCTTTGGTAAAAATAACCCAAATTCGTGGTTATTATTTAGTCTGTGTGAAAGTTATAGAGTCTACAAGCTATGGTGCCAATCATTGAAAGTTGATCACACCTGATGTACCGACGGCCTATCTCATTTCATGAGGCCCTGAAATGCCACGACAGTACAAATACCCCCAAATGACCCCTTTTTGGAAAGTAGACATTCCAGGGTATTTAGTAAGAGGCATGGTGAGTTTTTTGAAGTTGTAATTTTTTCCCACAATTCTTGGGAAAATAAAGAAATCATTTTTTTTTTTTTTTTTACACAAAATTGTCATAATTACAAGTTATTTCTCACACACAGTATATGCATACTTGCAATTACACCCCAAAATACATTCTGGTACTCCTCCTGAGTATGGCGATGCCACATGTGTGAGACTTTTACACAGCCTGGCCACATACAGAGGCCCAACATGCAAGGAGCACCGTCAGGTGTTCTAGGAGCATAAATTACACATATAATTTCCTAAAGACCTATCACACTTTTGAAGGTCGTGGAACACCAGGACAATGCAGTTACCCACAAAATGACCCCATTTTGGAAAGCAAACACCCCAATGTATATTCTATGAGGCATATTAACATGTCATTTTTTTCCACAAGTTTTTGGAAAATGTGGAAAGAAAATGAAATCATTTTTTTTTTTTTTACACAAAATTGTCATAATTACAAGTTATTTCTCACACACAGTATATGCATACTTGCAATTACACCCCAAAATACATTCTGCTACTCCTCCTGAGTATGGCGATACCACATATGTGGGACTTTGTCACAGCATAGCCCCATACAGAAGCCCAACATGCAACGAACACCTTCAGGTGTTCTAGGAGCATAAATTACACATACAATTTCATTACAACCTATCACACTTTTGAAGGCCCCGGAACCCCAGGACAATGGAAACCCCCACAAAATGACCCCATTTTGGAAAGCAAACACCCCAACACATAATCTAGGAGGCATGGGCTGCAGATAGGTACTCAGGTACACTGATCGGCTTCAGAAAGGTACTCGGGTACTCTGATGAGCTTCAGAGAGGTACTTGGGTATTCTGATGGGCTAGAGACAGGTACTCGGGTAATCTGATGGGGTGCAGATAGGTACTCTGGCACTCTGGGCTGGAGACAGATACTCGGGTACTCTGATGACAGGTACTTGGGTACTCTGATGACAGGTGCTCGGGTACTCTGATGACAGGTGCTCGGGTACTCCGATGACAGGTGCTCGGGTACTCCGATGACAGGTACAGGAATACCTGTCATCAGAGTACCCGAGTACCTGTCATCAGAGTACCCGAGTACCTGTCTCCAGCCCATTAGAGTACCCGAGTACCTGTCATCAGAGTACACGAGTACCTGTCACCAGCCCATTAGAGTACCCGAGTACCTGTCATCAGAGTACCCGAGTACCTGTCACAAGCCCATCAGAGTACCCGAGTACCTGTCATCAGAGTACCTTATTGGCTGGTGACAGGTACTTGGGTACTCCGATGACAGGTACTTGGGTACTCCGATGACAGGTACTCGAGTACTCCGATGACAGGTACCCGAGTTACCGATTACCTGTCATCAGAGTACCCGAGTACCTGTCATCAGAGTACCCGAGTACCTGTCACCAGCCCATCAGAGTACCCAAGTACCTGTCACCAGCCCATCAGAGTACTCGTCATCAGAGTACCTGATGGGCTGGTGACAGGTACTCAGGTACTCTGATGGGCTGGTGACAGGTACTCGGGTACTCTGATGGGCTGGTGACAGGTACTTTGATGGGGTAGTGACAGGTGCTCTTTTTTGGGGGGGCAATCAGTGTGTTATGGGGTGCACTGTAATCGGTAACTAGCTGTTACCACAATCTCCTCCTCACACAGGATCAATGTGTGAGGAGGAGAACACGGTGACAGCTAGTTACCGTGTTCTCTGTTGAGATTCTGTGACCCGCTGTGATTGACAGCCGGTCACGTGGTAAAAAGCCAATTTCATTGGCTCTTTACCTAGATCGGGGATGGGCTCTGTCCGAGGGACGAGCCTCGTCTCCGAGCGCCACGCTGCGCGCCCCCGGGGGGGCACGCATTGAGGAGAGAACGAGTGGCTCGCGCTGGAGCCGCTCATGTGATCGGCTGTGATTGACACAGCCGATCACATGGTAAACAGCCAATTTCATTGACTGTTTACACAATGCAGAGGACTAACCCCTTAGGTTCCACAGTAAGTATAACAAGCATGCTTTACTGCATATACAGACTGACTGTACTGGTACGGGTTTAGTAACACTTTAAAACGAAAATATTCTTTTGCAATTCTATTAGTCTATGGCCAGATTTAGGGTTGACTTACGGTGTAATGAAAAACGAATGAAAGTTTTTTTTCTTCTTCTGTGACAGGTAATCAGATAGGTGATCAAAGCTGATTTGTAATTGTCAAGGGAAATAAAAGCAAAGTTCTGTAGCTAAAGTCTGTTAAAGCGGAGTTCTGGCCACAAAATATTTTTTTCAATAAAAATACCCCCGGGACAGTCAGGGCTAGTACATTCTACAATGCATAGCCTCTGTACTGTCCCGGGTCGCACTTACCTTTTAGAAGAAATACTTACCTTTAAAATCTCTTCTCCAGCGTTGCCATCTCTGTTGTGGGCAGCTGAAGCCAGCGCGTCCTCTTCTGTGTCCTCTTCCGTGTCCTCTTCTCCCAGAATGCGCCTGCACCGGCCCCGCTCGTCACTTCCGTTGCAGGCGCGTCATCCCTCCACAGCTTCTGGGCATGCCCAGAAGCTGTTTAGCAGGGAATGAGGCGCCACACTGGAAGTGACAAGCGGGGCCGGTGCAGGCGCACTGATTCCTGGGAGCGATGACGTTCAACTTCCAGGAATCAATGCAAAGAAGAAGTGACTGCGCGGGCCGCGGCCGCAGAGTGAGGAAGTGGAAGAAAGGTGAGTATATTTTTCTTCAATAACAAGGTACAGTGCCTTGCAAAAGTATTCGGCCCCCTTGAACTTTGCGACCTTTTGCCACATTTCAGGCTTCAAACATAAAGATATAAAACTGTAATTTTTAGTGAAGAATCAACAACAAGTGGGACACAATCATGAAGTGGAACAAAATTTAGCGGATATTTCAAACTTTTTTAACAAATAAAAAACTGAAAAATTGGGCGTGCAAAATTATTCAGCCCCCTTAAGTTAATACTTTGTAGCGACACCTTTTGCTGCGATTACAGCTGTAAGTCGCTTGGGGTATGTCTCTATCAGTTTTGCACATCGAGAGACTGACATTTTTGCCCATTCCTCCTTGCAAAACAGCTCGAGCTCAGTGAGGTTGGTTGGAGAGCGTTTGTGAACAGCAGTTTTCAGTTCTTTCCACAGATTCTCGATTGGATTCAGGTCTGGACTTTGACTTGGCTATTCTAACACCTGGATATGTTTATTTGTGAACCATTCCATTGTAGATTTTGCTTTATGTTTAGTATCATTGTCTTGTTGGAAGACAAATCTCTGTCCCAGTCTCAGGTCTTTTGCAGACTCCATCAGGTTTTCTTCCAGAATGGTCCTATATTTGGCTCCATCCATCTTCCCATCAATTTTAACCATCTTCCCTGTCCCTGCTGAAGAAAAGCAGGCCCAAACCATGATGCTGCCACCACCATGTTTGACAGTGGGGATGGTGTGTTCAGGGTGATGAGCTGTGTTGCTTTTACGCCAAACATAACGTTTTGCATTGTTGCCAAAAAGTTTGATTTTGGTTTCATCTGACCAGAGCACCTTCTTCCACATGTTTGGTGTGTCTCCCAGGTGGCTTGTGGCAAACTTTAAACGACACTTTTTATGGATATCTTTAAGAAATGGCTTTCTTCTTGCCCCTCTTCCGTAAAGGCCAGATTTGTGCAGTATACGACTGATTGTTGTCCTATGGACAGAGTCTCCCACCTCAGCTGTAGACCTCTGCAGTTCATCCAGAGTGATCATGGGCCTCTTGGCTGCATCTCTGATCAGTCTTCTCCTTGTATGAGCTGAACGTTTAGAGGGACGGCCAGGTCTTCGTAGATTTGCAGTGGTCTGATACTCCTTCCATTTCAATATTATCGCTTGCACAGTGCTCCTTGGGATGTTTAAAGCTTGGGAAATCTTTTTGTATCCAAATCCGGCTTTAAACTTCTCCACAACAGTATCTCAGCCCTGCCTGGTGTGTTCCTTGTTCTTCATGATGCTCTCTGCGCTTTAAACGGACCTCTGAGACTATCACAGTGCAGGTGCATTTATACGGAGACTTGATTACACACAGGTGGATTCTATTTATCATCATTAGTCATTTAGGTCAACATTGGATCATTCAGAGATCCTCACTGAACTTCTGGAGAGAGTTTGCTGCACTGAAAGTAAAGGGGCTGAATAATTTTGCACACCCAATTTTTCAGTTTTTTATTTGTTAACAAAGTTTGAAATATTCAATAAATTTCATTCCACTTCATAATTGTGTCCCACTTGTTGTTGATTCTTCACAAAAAATTACAGTTTTAAATCTTTATGTTTGAAGCCTGAAATGTGGCAAAAGTTCGCAAAGTTCAAGGGGGCCAAATACTTTCGCAAGGCACTGTAAGTAAACAAAAAAAAAAATCGTAACTATCCATTTCTTTTGCAGGTGACCAAAAGCAAGTGGATGGCCCAAAATCGATTATGTCGATTGTGTGTCCGGAACTCCGCTTTAATTCACCTCTTCTTAATTTTCTTTCTATGGCAGTTATTACTGTTTCCTCAGCACAGAAGTCTATGCACCCTTTAGCCGGAGAATAGCTGTCTAGTGAATCACATCTAGTACACTGAGGTTGGAAAGTACAGCCCTTGAGCCAAATGTGATGCTTCTAGCTAGCGGAAAAGGTCACTGTCATAGCCATATTTACTATGATAAATAAGAAGTATTTGTGGCATACTGTCACAGGCTTCTTAGTTATAATGTTTCTTCTTTGGGCTAAACACTACTTTTACAGACTTTATTTGAGCTGACATCTATACCTCATTCCATACAGACAAATCAGCCGTATGGTCAGCCAAGAGTCATCTAAGAGGACAGTGATAACCACTCTGTGTACTCTGTGCTATATATCCCTTAGGTGGCCTTAGACATGAAGATGCCCATAGGCAGGACTGCTGTTAGAAATCACGGGACCCCATACAGCCTAGTTGACAGGCCCCCCCCCCCCCCCCCGGCTAAAAGTGATTGAGGACGTATATTTATCAGTAATTTTCTCTGCAGTGTCAGCTGCACAGATGAATGAATAGGAAGTACTCTAAGGCTTTCTGCTCATTCACAAGCTGAAGCACAGTAAACACAGTTTACTATGCTTCAGTGATGACTGGACACAGGAGTGACTGGTACGGGTCACTCACTGTGTCCATTCAGGAAAGGAAGGGGCCAGTAAATTACATATTTACTGGCCCCTTCCCCATCTCTCCATCCAGAAACATCCCACTGTGTGCCTGCAGCAGCTGCCGGCAGGAGAGGAGGGAAGCCCACAGGGCTGCAGGGGAAAGTGGCACATGGGGGCCTGGACAGCAGATGGACGGGGCGCTTGTTCTAGAACTAATCCCCCTGCAGTGCAGCCGGAGGGAGGGAGAGGAGGAGAAGCTGGCAGGGGACGGCAGAAAAGGATCTGTGTCTTAAATAAGACAGTACAGCCAGCCATCCTGACCGGGCCCCCTTTTGAACAAATGCAGCCCAGGTCCAGTACAGGAGGGCTGGCTGTACTGCCTTATCAGCTGCTCTGACTATAGGAGTGAGATAAACTCATATTGAGTGTTGAGGAATCTGTAAGGCTTTGCTGATAATTGCAAAATCTGGCCCTGGATCCATTTCACAATATGAATTGTAGCACCCCCTTAGCCAGGTGCTAGATAGACAGAATCATTTTTGGCTCTGTCTGCTTAACAGCAGAGCAGCAGGCTAAATCTATGTGCTCCCAGGGAGCAGGATCTGTTAGTTAGGCCTGCTCCATGTGTTCAATGTGTGATTCATGTGGGCTGAGGGAGTGTCCCTACTGTATCCAATGAAGAGGAACATTGGACAGTGGAGAAAACCCAGCCAATGACACACAGGCTTTGCTACCCTCCCATGGGTTTGGCACAGAGAGTGGTGCATCATGGGATAGGGTATAAAAGCCAGGAGCACATGAGGCAGGGGGTCTTTGGGTGGGAAGCCAGGTCCTGGAAGGAGGGTGACAGCTGTAACTGAGGATGGTGGTCACAGGCAGTCGGTCTGGTGAACCAGAGTGTGTGACTGAATCCTAGGTCCAGGAAAGCTGACTGGCGGAGTTGGAGGCAACAGTGACTCTGGAAAAACAGTGTCTGTAAGTCTGGGGGTCTGCCGAGGAAGGGGACCACTCCAGAGGAGAGAGTCAGTGGACGGGTGTCAGCACACACAGTGAGAGAAAGGGGGTACCAAGTTTAGAACCCTGAAGAGAATCGCAATAAGGAGCACTAAAAATATCTTCACTTCAGTGGCAGAGTGAAGCAGCGGCCTTGCCGCATCCTAAAGTCAGTTGTCCTAAATACTGTGAGTAGTTAATAGTTGGAGTGCTAGCAACCTCAGGGGGAACCCTGGTTGAGAAACCCTGCTATACAATGTTGTACCTATGGTACTTTGACAACCTAGTTTCAGCCCTCTGCAGTCCAATCACATTATCCCCTGTGTCAGGCATCAGCAGCTCGGCTGCAAAAGAAATATAGAGCACTACACAGCTGCTCTGTAAACCAGGGGCAATGACATCATCTCTAGGTTCTCATGGTGCAGCCATGTTCCCTCCTCTCCCCTGCAGCTGCCACTGGCTGACACATAGTAGATGGATCAGGTGACTGGACTGGAACAGTCTGAAAATGGGAAAGTGTATACATCTTTTTTACACGGGTTACTTAGTATTGGTGTTAGAAAGGGAGAGGGAGTATTTTTAAGACTAGTTAGGCTTTAGCTTTAATTCATTTGACTTTAAGATCCATGATTGGAGATACCAGATGTATTTAATTTGAGGGCAAATGTGGAGTGTCAAAGGAGGTAGGCATGATAGACTAAAGGAGAAGTCTGCAGATTGTAAGATTTTCCTCCTTTTTTTCCCCCTCATAGATTGCAGACTCTCCCACTTTTTATAACCTCCTTTAGATCCTAATAGAATCTACACTCTTCCGCTGTCTATATCCTCTCTTAGCCCCGGTTCACACAGCTGCAACTTGTCATGCGACTTGAGAATTCAATGTTGCATGACAAGTCGCACCCCAGTAACAGCAATAGACCTGTTCTAAAGGGTGCAACTCAAGTCGCTCTGACTTAGAAAAAGGTTCCTGCACTACTTTGGTGCAACTTCAACATGACTTGCATTGGCTTCTATTGATGGAGTCCTTCGCAAACCACAAGGAAGTACCGCAGGGTTGTCGGAGTCATGTGACTTTGAATCCGCGGCAGTGTGAACAAGGGCTTTTACCAGTGGCCGCTGGTGCTCCATTGGTCCGGAAGGGGGGGGGGGGGGCGGCAGATGGACCTGACTAAACCTCCTAATGGTTAAAGTGGAACTTTAGTCAGAAAATTAAGTCCTGAAAGATTACTTCAGGCTGGCCCCTTTTATAGGTATAGCTATGGAAAACATAAAAAATAAGCCTATACTGTTTAAATCCAGTGATGCACTGTCTCGCCTGGCTCTGCACATGTTCAGTTGCTCTCTATTCTCTACACTGAGCCTAAAATCAAAACCAAACCACCAGAGGCTGATGAGCTGACAGCTTTAAGATTTACTGCTGCTGAAGGGGGAAGAAAACAACAGGGATGACACAGACTGTGCTGAGGGAACACAGATTAGGGAGGGAGAAGAGAAAAGCAAAAGAGGTGACAGCACAAACTCTGTTGTCAGGGAGACACAAAGGAGTTAAATTTACAAGGATAGTGTTTTATAATCTTTGCTTTCTCCTTTGGCACTCAAAGCCTGTGAAGTTCAGCACTGTAAAGCTTCTGTCAGCCTTCCTCTCTATCTGAGCTAAGACATACAATCAAGGCTGGAAATATGCATATTTTAATTGAAGAAAGTAACATATAGTTTTTGAGCTCAAGAAGAGGGGGAAAGTTTCCAATAAGGAAGTGATTTCTCTGGGCTTCAACAAAATAGTGGCCTCCAGCAAGAAGAGACAGCAGCAATGCTGGAGGCAATTTACATGATTATATGATAATTTGAAATGTGTGTTCTCTTGTTAAAGAACAATAATTGTTATGAAACTGTTATGGGAAAATTCTGCTTTAAATAGCCATCATGTAGGTGGGGTGCAGCTTGGTACAGGGGCAATAACACACACAGTCAGAGTGCGATAGAGGAACTTGTATTTGAATAATGCAAAGACAGTTCACAAGAAACCTGGTGGGAAGCCCAACCAGGAACACTCACAGGTCCAGCAGCATGTAGAGAGCAGGCGTCAGCCGTATTGACTTCGCCTGTTAGGAAGGGCATAGTGCCATGCTGTAATCTGTGGACATGTAAAACTATGAATGCACTTAGAAAAGTGTTATTTGATGCAGTGACTATAAAATATTGAACCCCCCCCCCCCCCACTGCCACTCCACAGACCCTTTGATTGGTTATATAATTTCTGCAACTGTTCTCCTCAGGGCCACAAAAAAAAGCTAATGCTACTGCAGCTTGTTAGCTCTCCATGTTTCATCAAAATGATGCACATAAGTGTGCACTTGTGAAAAAGGAGTAAATTACAATACCCAAAACTGTAAAAAGATTACACATTTAAAAAACATTTTCATCTAGTTATTTTAGAGTTAAACCAAAACATTGGCCCTATAATTATTCCTTAACCTTAGGCATAAGCTGGGGGTCCCAGTTGAAGACATACTGAGCAATAGTATGCAATGTCAATCTGCAGCAAACAAACTCAGCAAACTATTACCCTGCATTAACCACTTCCCGCCCGCCCTATAACAGAATGACGGCGGGAATGTGGTTGTGTTATCCTGACCGGACGTCATATGACGGCGGCAGGATAACACAGCTCTGGGCGCCCCCCGGGGGCGCGCAGAGCGGCGATCGGTGATGCAAGGTGTCAGTCTGACACCCTGCATCTCCGATCTCGGTAAAGAGCCTCTGACGGAGGCTCTATACCATGTGATCAGCCGTGACGTTGATCGGCTTTCCTTAGTTCGTGCCTGACAGGCACGAGTAAAGGAGCGCCGATCGGCGGCTCCCCTGACAGGGGGGGGGGGGGGGTCGGCACTGGTAATCAGATCATTGATTACCAGTGCAGACCCTGGGGGGGGGGGGATGCCACTAGATCCACCAGGGATGCCCACTATGACCCCAGGGATGCCCACCATGACCCCAGGGATGCCCACTATGGCCACCAGGGATGGCAATCAGGGCTCAGGGAGCCCCCCATTGCCCTCCCCATCAGTGCTGCCCGCCAGTGTCCACCCCATCAGTGCTACCCCATCAGTGCCACCCCATCAGTGCCTCCTCATCAGTGCCTGTCAGTGCAGTCTCATCAGTGCTCATCAGTGCAGGAAAAAACTTATTTATTTAAAAAATTGTATAACATAAACAAAAAAACTTTTTTTTTATTAAAACTTTTCGGACTTTTTTTATTTGTTTAGCAAAAAGGAAAAAACCCACAGGTGATCAAATACCACCAAATGAAAGCTCTATTTGTGGGGGGAAAATGACATAAATTTGGTGTAGGTACAGTGTTGCATGACCGCGCAATTGTCATTCAAAATGCAACAGCGCTAAAAGAGGAAAATTGGCCTGGGCAGGAAGGGAGGGAAGTGCCCTGTATTAAAGTGGTTAAAGTGGTTGTATACCCTAAAAAGAAAAAAAACCCCTGCAAGACAGTGGCATAAGGTGCTAGTATGCATCGCATACTAGCACATTATGAAATACTTACCTTAAAGAGGAAGAAAACCCTGCACAAAAAAAAGAGAGAAAAAAAAACAGTAAGACAAAGACATAATGAGCTAGTATGCATCGCATACTAGCTCATTATGAAATACTTACCTTAGAACGCAGCCCCCGCAGTGCCGCCCGCACAGCGACAGGACGGCCAACATGTTCGGCTGTCCTGCTTCCTGGTTCGCGTCCTCCGGCCATCTGATTGGCCGGAGGCACGATTACATCGTTCGGGATACGCGTGGGAGCTGCCGTTCATGGCACAGGGCTCTGAAGGTGGCCGTTCCTTCAGAGCGCATGCGTCGATGATGTAATCGGCTGCATTAAAAGTAAATATCTCCTAAACGGTGCAAAAATATGAGATATTTATAGTACCTATAGGTAAGCCTTATTAAAAACGAAGCCCACACAGGGGCACCCTGGTCACAGCTGAGGGGGCCTGACATGTTCCACCCGGCATTCCTTCTGGGTTAGCGGGCTCCAGCACTGAGAGTGGCTGGAGCCGCGATGACATTGCTCCTGCGCATGCCGCGGGAGCCCTCGGTTCCGGCTAGAAGCTCTGAAGTTCCAGCACGATATGCCAGACCTTCAGAGCGCATGCGCCACAGAGAATTCCAGAGAAGGGCAACAAAATAATAAAGGGACTAGAGGACCTCAATTATGAGGAACAACTACAAGCAATAAATGTATTCGTCCTGGAGAAGAGATGCTTGAGAGGAAATATGATAGCGATATACAAATATCTCAATAGTGATGCCAGCAAAGAAAACTATTCTTTCTCAGGGACTGTAGAAAGACACGGGGCCACTCAGTGAGATTGGAGGAGAGGCGGTTTAACCTTAAGCTGCGTCGGGGCAATATGGATGTGGAACTCTCTTCCACAATCAGTGGTGTCAGCAGGAAGTATTGATAGTTTTAAAAGACTCTTGAACGTGCATCTTAGTGAACACAATATACAGGGATATGGGAAATGAATGACACCTACACCGTTTACACAGGTTGGACTGGATGGACTAGCGACTTTATTCAACCTTACCAACTATGAAACTATAAGCAAGAATAATTATTTTGTATAGCCTGTGGGGGTTAGCTCCAGCGGGGATCACCTTCCCTGGGAAAAAGGCAGTCCAAAGGCACGACTTTTCTTAAAAGCTGACTTTGTAGCCAATTTCTGGTAGGTTCCAAAATTTAGCGGGTGGAAGAGGCAGACCCTCACTTGCATATTAATGCCGCCTCAGCCAATCCTTGGCAGAGAGAGTGGCCAGTGGGGGGCTGCGGTGGGTATAAATAGGCTGGGGCCTTAAACAGCAGGGTCCTTGTCCTGTGGGAGAAGACCCAGCATGAGGGCTGTGGCCCTCTGGGGCTGATAGCTGTAGTTTAGAAGTGGTCACCTGGGTCCCAGCTCTAGCTAGAGTTAGGAGACCCACATCCAGGATTCATCTCAATGCTCGCTCGCCTGCCCACCCGCTCGCCTGCCAGCCTGCCGGCTCTCAAGCCTGCTGAACACATGGCCTGGCTGCAGAGAGGCCACAGCCCGGTGGTTGGGGACGACTGGTCCAGGTGATGTCAGTGGCTGGTAAGGACTTATGTTCGGACTAAACACTTAGTTCACCCCTAATAGGGAATATGATTTTTTTCAAAAATTGGCATATACTGTACGATTGCTGTATACAACTGCATCTGTTTTCACCTTGCAATCTTAAAATCTGATTGAAAAATGATCAAATTCATGCAGCACCCCTGAGTACAGCAGGTAAATTTAGTTAGGCTCCTTTGTAGCCAGGGTTAATTTGTTTAGAGTTAGTTAGCAGTGCTCCTAAGGCTGAGTCTCTGTTGCCTCCCCCTGGCTTCTTAAACTACTGGAGAGTTCTAGAACGTATTGGGGCGGAGGGGCAGAGATGAGGCCTGAATATTTATGGGGTCTCTACCAATCCCTGGGTGAGGATGGTCCAGAAGGTAGAGAGATGGCCCATAAGTATTCTGGAGCCTGGCCATGTAGGAGCAGAGTCCAGGGACCTGTTACCTGGAGGGGACCACTATGCTGGGATTCAAACGTCACCACATGAGCTACATTATCTTTCAAAGGGACTGAGTGAGTAGCTTCAAGTATTACACCCCAGAGCCCATAGAGGAGAAGCAGCAAGGTGCAAAACGCAGCTAGCTATCTACAGAGTGACAGCTTAGAGCCACACTGCTACCCTACCCCTCTTGCTTGGTGATTTTTTTTTTTTTTCTCCTCTTTAAAATGGCAGACTTGGTTCAGTGCAGGAATTGTTGTGCATTTATTTCATGTTCCACTCTTTGGAGATTCGGATGCTGTCAGATCTGTAGACAATTCTCCTTACTGCAGCAGGAAATTGCATTTTTGAAATCAGAGATATTTAAATTATCTGTTAAACAAACTCCAGCTGGGACTGCTGCAATGCCACTGCCACAGAGGACCCCCAGAAATGGCAGATGGGTTACTGTAGGTTCTGGAAGACTTAAAGTGGTGGATAGAAGACATGTCCCACAGTCGGTGGTTCTCCATAATTCATTTGCAACACTCTCAGAATGTAAGGACAACATGGATATGGACTCAAGCACAGAGGGTGAGAAACCATCAACTCCTATGTCTAATGTATGCAAGACTGCAGCCAAGGACAAAAAAGATAAAGTGAAGTCTCAAAGGAAGCAGCTGTTGCTGGGTGATTCAATCATAAGAAGTGTGGAGCATAAAGAAAATGGTTTTGTGAGATGTCTCCCTGGTGCTACTGCTAGACGAGATAGAAGACGTATTATTAATATTGTTAAGCAAGCAAAGCAGGAAGGGGACGTGGATGTTCTTGTCCATCTAGGGACAAATGACCTGGCTTGCAATGAAGTGTCAGAGGTGAAAAAATCTTTTATCACACTTGGAAATGACATACAGGATTTTGCATCCACCATTTCATTTTCTGAAGTTCTGCCTGTGCATAATGTTCAGAATGATAGGCAGAGGCGCATAAAGGAGTTCAACATATGGCTTAGTAAATGGTGTCAAGAGCAAGGATTTGGCTTTGTTTCTCATGATAGCTCTACTTGGAATAGAAAGGAACTGTACAAAAAAGATGGTTTGCATCTTTCTCTCAAAGGAACAAATGTACTTAGTGAACAACTCCAAGAATTTGCGAAAGAGTATTTAAACTAGGAAGGGGGGGCAAAAGAGTGGAAATACAAGAGTCCAATTGCCCCCCGAAACAATGCCAGAACAGGTCAGAAGCACAGAGGTTAAGAAATGATAAGCTCAGAGTCCTGTCCACAAATGCTCGCAGTTTAGGTAAAAAAATCAATGAACTTGGGTCAATAATGACATCTGAGAATGTAGATTTAGTGGCTGTTACGGAGACATGGTTTAATGAAAGAAATGACTGGGACATAACCATACCAGGGTACTCTTTATACAGAAGAGACAGAGAAGGCAAGAAAGGAGGAGGAGTGGCCCTGTATGTGAAAGATAGAATTAAATCTAACCTAATACAAGTTGGTGAGGCCAACATAGAGTCAGTTTGGGTTACGTTGCAGTTTGCTAATCATGCAGTAACTCGTGTAGGTGTGATATATAGACCACCTGGTCAAGTTAAAGAACTAGATGATCTACTAGTTGAAGAAATAGCTAAAATGACAATGAAAGGAGAAGTTATCATTATGGGAGATTTCAATCTTCCAGATATAAACTGGAAAACCAAAAAAGCAAGTTCTACCAGGAGTACAGATATTCTAAATTCCCTACTGGGGTTGTCTCTGCAACAAGTGGTTGAGGAGCCAACCCGGAGGGAGGCCATTTTGGATTTGGTATTCACAAATGGGGATTCGGTATATGATGTCATTGTAGGCGAAACCTTGGGATCTAGTGATCACCAGTCAGTGTGGTTTAATATAAGAACTGTGAAAGAGTCACACCACACAAAAACAAAAGTTTTAGATTTTAGAAAAACAGACTTTTCAAAAATGAAATTAGTCATAAATGAGTCCTTATCAGACTGGAACGGATTACATGGAGTCCAGGAGAAATGGGACTACTTAAAAGGTGCATTATTGAAGGAAACAGAAAATTGCATTAGACTTGTCAGTAAAAGCAAAAAAAGGAAGAGACCACTGTGGTACTCAGCAGAAGTGGCCCAAATCATTAAAAATAAAAAGCTAGCATTTTGTAATTATAAAAAAACCCAGAGCAATGAAGATAAGGAAATCTACAAGATTAGGCAGAAAGAGGCCAAGCAAGTTATAAGAACTTCTAAAGCGCAGGCAGAAGAAAAACTAGCTCAGTCTATGAAAAAGGGGGATAAGACATTCTTCAGATATATAAATGAAAAAAGGAAATTAAAACAAGGAATAACTAAATTAAAAACAAAGGACGGAAGGTATGTAGAAGGGAATAAAGGGCTAGCCGACTGCCTTAATGAATACTTCTGTTCAGTTTTTACAGAAGAAAAAGAAGGAGAAGGACCTCCACTCGAAAGGATGACTAATGAATCATTTGATGCATGTGTCTTTACAGAGGAAGACGTTCTAAGATTGCTGTCTAAAGTGAAGACAAATAAGTCACAGGGTCCTGATGAGATACACCCAAAATTATTAAAAGAGCTTAGTGGTGAGCTGGCAAAGCCATTAACAGATTTATTTAACCAATCATTAGTAACAGGAGTCGTCCCGGAAGATTGGAAATTGGCAAATGTCGTGCCTATTCACAAGAAAGGTAGTAGGGAGGAATCGAGCAACTATAGACCAGTGAGTCTGACATCAATAGTAGGCAAATTAATGGAAACCCTATTAAAGGATAGGATTGTGGAACATCTTAAATCCCATGGATTGCAAGATGAAAAACAACATGGGTTTACTTCAGGGAGATCATGTCAAACAAATCTTATAGATTTTTTTGACTGGGTGACTAAAATAATAGACGGTGGAGGTGCAGTAGACATTGCATATCTAGATTTTAGTAAGGCTTTTGACACTGTCCCACATAGAAGACTTATCAATAAACTGCAGTCATTGAGCATGGACTCCCATATTGTTGAGTGGATTAGGCAGTGGCTGAGTGACAGACAACAGAGGGTTGTAGTCAATGGAGAACATTCAGAACAAGGTCATGTTACCAGTGGGGTACCTCAGGGATCTGTACTGGGACCAATTTTGTTTAATATCTTCATAAGTAATATTGCAAAAGGCCTCGATGGTAAGGTTTGTCTTTTTGCTGATGACACAAAGATATGTAACAGGGTTGATGTTCCTGGAGGGAAACGCCAAATGGAAAAGGATTTAGGAAAACTAGAAGAATGGTCAGAACTCTGGCAACTGAAATTTAATGTGGATAAGTGCAAGATAATGCACCTGGGGCGTAAAAACCCAAGGGCAGAATATAGAATATTTGACACAGTCCTGACCTCAGTATCTGAGGAAAGGGATTTAGGAGTAATTATTTCAGCAGACTTAAAGGTGGGAAGACAATGTAATAGAGCAGCACGAAATGCCAGCAGAATGCTTGGATGTATAGGGAGAGGTATAAGCAGTAGAAAGAGAGAAGTGCTTATGCCACTGTACAGAACACTGGTGAGACCTCACTTGGAGTATTGTGCGCAGTACTGGAGGCCATATCTCCAGAAGGATATAGATACTCTAGAGAGAGTTGAGAGAAGAGCTACTAAACTGGTACATGGATTGCATGAAAAATCTTACCAGGAAAGGTTAAAGGACCTTAACATTTATAGCTTGGAAGAAAGAAGAGACAGAGGGGATATGATAGAAACTTTTAAATACATAAAGGGAATCAACTCGGTAAAGGAGGAGAGCATATTTAAAAGAAGAAAAACTACCACAAGAGGACACAGTTTTAAATTAGAGGGGCAAAGGTTTAAAAGTAATATGAGGAAGTATTACTTTACTGAGAGAGTAGTGGATGCATGGAATAACCTTCCTGCAGAAGTGGTAGCTGCAAATACAGTGAAGGAGTTTAAGCATGCATGGGATAGGCATAAGGCTATCCTTCATACAAGATAGGGCCAGGGATTATTCATAGGATTCAGATATATTGGGCAGACTAGATGGGCCAAATGGTTCTTATCTGCCGACACATTCTATGTTTCTATGTTTCTAAATTCCAAGCCTGGTGCCTTAGCATCTATCTACAAAGGAAAAGCACATGCATTCATTGTCTGAAATCTGTTCTTTGACCAGTGGAGCTGACAGGAGGACTTGTGATTTTTGGATACAAGAGACAGTTTCAAGTCCTCAAGTTACATTTAACTACAGTTCTGGGCATCCCATATCTTCCCAACCCAATTTTATTCCCCAATAAACTAAAAACAAAACAAAGCACCCTGGACTTGTTTTTGACTACCAAGTGGATGCTGAAAATTCCCGTTGCCTGGCTATGCTTGCAAAGGGAACCCATAAATCCTGTGGCCCTTAAGGGAGTAGCGCTACATTCATGACCAAAGCATCTCGGTGCTGCCAATCAATAATTTTGCACCATGAACAATTGACTCAGTTTAATTAAATCTGGTCTAAATTAATCGGAAAGGAAGGTATATCTGTTCAATTGTTTGCTGATTTGATCCTTCTGATACAATCCCACATCAATTGGATAATAAAAGCGGAGTGTGTATGGCTACAATTACTCTCCAGCAGTGGACTTTCCCTTGGTAGCCTCATGTCTAATGCAGAGCTATGGGCCCTGCATTGAACATGATAACATCAGAGGACTTGTGACTTCCATAGGTGGCAATAAGGTAAAAAAACTGAAGAACTGCTGATAGGCAAGGTCTTTATAATAGAAGAGACCCTACTGGTCTCTTCTGTCATAAATGCCTCTCCCAGCCTGTCAACGGTAATGCAATCTGAGTTGCACATGCGCAGCTCAGACCACAATTAAGACATCTGCTTTGTGCTGTTATAAAGTGAAGTGCACATGCGCCAGAGTGATATCATGGCCCAGCCATTCAAGCAGCCAGAAGGATCGAACCCAGAAGGAAGACAAGACAAAAATGGAAGCACCCAGGACCAGCTGGAGCAATGACAGCGCAGTGCTGGAGGGCTGGTTGGATAGCTATGTTTGCCATAGTTTTCTAATACACGGTGCATACTAACACAATGTCACATAAACCTCCTGGGGACTAATACAAGAAGACATTTATATGACTTTACTAATGCTTTAACACTTGTGGGGGGTAGTGTGAGGGCAGCTCCAGCATTTTTTTTTCTACCCAAGCAGTCAGCTTTAACTTATAGGTAGAGTTGGGCGAACGGTTCAGCCCGAGCATGAGTTTGGACCGAACACTTGAACTTGCAGGGTGTTTGTCCCGCCGAACACCCTGTAATGCACAGTGCATTTGTAGGGTGTTCGGCAGGGCGAGCATACTGCAAGTTTGGATGTTCGGTCTAAACTCCTGCTCGGGCTGAAACACTGAAGCTGCAACCCATGGTTCTTCTAATAGCTGACTGAGGGAAGATGGCCACGGATTCTGTCTGCTACTACTGAGAAAGGCTGCCGCTGGTGCTTCAGGAGCCTTGTGATTACAGCCCCTCCAAGGGGATCCCTGGGACTTGTACTGTTGAATCCCCCTCCTGCTGCTAGAAGTCAGCTACTGGGTGCAAGCTAAAGGGGACACTGGCTAGTATCTTAAGGAAGCAAAGTCCACTGAGTTCCTTCTACTACAAAGGGACTTGTTTATACCGTACAGCTACTGTATGGTCCTACTGATAATCTGCTACACAGTTCTATTTAGAAAGATGCAGGGCCATCTTACCGAATGGGCATGCTGGGCAGCTGCCCGGGGGCCCCACTTGCCCGGGGGGCCCAGCTCCAGTCAGGTATTATTCCCAATTCCTGTCTGCATTCCGCCGCCAAACTTAGTAGGTGGCAAGTGCCTGTCGGCCCTGTGCTGCTGTCAGGCCACTTGGCCCGTGGAAGGGGAACCCACAATTGCAGGAATGCCTGTCCGCCTCCACGGAAACCGGCACACACAGGACAGTCGAGTCTGACTCCCGTCCGTGTGTGTGTTCACCGGACCCAGCCGCCCAACTTGGAAGCTGTCATTAGCTGGGCACTTCTGTACCAATAAATATCGCCTTATTAATGATTTGCATTTTTATTCTCGTGGATGATTGTGTAGGCGGGGCCACAGTGCACTGCATTGCCCGGGGGCCTATAATGCTCTTAAGATGCCACTGGAAAGATGTCCTCATCTGCGAATAGTTTAATTTGGAGGATCCTACTAAATCCCTTCTCCTATCCAAGTTCTTTAAATAAAACAACAAAACAAATTCCCTAGACTGGTCATTGGAGATAACGAGTGGAAGAGTGTGTGCACCTGGCTGTGGAATAATTAGTGAGAGACGCGGGCAAACAAGAATTCAAGCGGCTCCTGCGGGAGTAGCGTTACAGATGGATGAGGGAGTTTGCTTTAAATATAAAATGAATTAAATAGTGTTTTTGGTTTGTGGTGCTCAGATGCAGTGAGCATTCACTTTAACCTCTTGCCGACCGCCCCACGCAGATTTACTGCGGCAGGGCGGCTCGGCTGCACATAATCACGTAGATCTACGTGATTATGTGCACGCGGTCTCAGCGGCGCTCACGCTCCCCGAGACCGCGCTCCCGCTGTGGTTAGACACAGCGGGAGTCAGGCAGTGGGAGGAGTGGCGGTGATCGCTGCCGGCCTCCCGCGATCGTCATAGAAACTCACAGAAGACCCGCCTGTTTATGTAAACAAAGCAGGCAGGTCTTCTGTCACACAGGCTGAGAAAGATCAAACAAAACAAAAAAAGTCCAAAAATCTATCCCGTAGTTTGTAAACGCTATAACTTTTGCGCAAACCAATTAAAATACGCCTTTTGGGTATTTTTTTTACCAAAAATATGTAGCAGAATACAAATTGGTCTAAACTGATAAAAAAATTAGATTTTTTTTTTTTTTTTTTACTGAGAATGTTTTATAGCAGAAAGTAAAAAATATTGTTTTTTTTTCAAAATTGTCACTCTTTTTTTGTTTATAGCCCAAAATCTAAAAACCACAGAAGTGATCAAATACCACCAAAAGAAAACTCTATTTGTGGGAAAAAAAAGGACATCAATTGTATTTGGATACAGCGTCGCACGACCGCGCAATTTTTTGTTAAAATAACGCTGTGCTGAATACCAAAAAATGGCCTGGTCATTAAGGGGGTAAAACCTTCCGGAGCTGAAGTGTCTAATATACCAGAACACAAACGTATACTGACAATATACGATGCTCTAGGAATATCCTGAACTGACATCCCGTAACGGATTTATAAGAGAAACTCCGCCCTCTGGTGGAAGAAAAGTGTAAAACTTATATTGTCAATTTCAACATTGTGTTTGCATAATGTAGCAAAAACAAAAATGTATGCGCTCATCCTAAACCCTAAACCCCCCTCAGCCCAAGCTACTGTATAAATATCTGACTGATATTAAAAAAACATTTAATGTAAAATACATATTTTTGGATGGGGTTGTATTTTGCATATCATATTTATACAATGAGCAAATTTCATGATTAATTTTTATTCTAAATCCACAATTAAATTACAATCTTTAGCTGACCATAGAATAATTTTTCTTTTTGCAAATATTTCCTGGGCCCAATTCACAAACCTTTAGCACAAGAATATGGAGCTTTATTTTAGCCATTCAACTATAATTTTCAAATGTCATTGGACTCGGCTGAAAATATCACTTTTAGAATGTCACTTTTTAGAAAATAAGTATCCTTATCCTAATGTGTTACGCTCACCACATGTTGTTACAAACAGACTGTACAATCTTCAACTTTAGATTTACTGAAACTATATAATACTGTATATGCTCCTTAGAGCGACTATACTCTCGAATTTTCTCCAAAAATAATCCATACACTTCCTCTTCTTATTTGCCCTGTAATCTATTTTTCTTGAAAACAATTCTCTTTTCTTTCTCCCCGTAATGCTTTCTGTGAGCTCATGAATCTTTCCTTTTCCCCCTCACTTCTGTTTGTTTAGAATGAACAGTGCACATTAGTTAGGTCATGTGTACTGCTCTATACACACTACAAATCTCATCGTCCATCGTGGTAGAGAGCAGGAGTGGGTGGCTATGTTCCTACATACACTATGACCATGAAGAACAAACATCCTCTAACATTAATTTGGAGATTTGGAGGAGGCTGAGAGCAATAGAAAATACTTGTTTAAGTCAAGAATACATACTTGAAGTTTAATGTCATGCTCATGGACATCCGCAGAACCTTTTTCGGGGGGGGGGGGTCATTTTAGGTCACCCATGCTTCACCTATTTTCGCCCCCATAGATCCCCTTTAGAGCAGGCCAGGACAGGGTCCCCCATAGATCCCCTTTAGAGCAGGGTCCCCATAGATCCCCCTTTAGAGCAGGCCACTGTTTCCATAGATCCCTCTTTAGTCTTACCTTTTCACCTATATTCCCCATGCTGCCAGGTTTTCCAGCACCACCAGGTACTCCAGACTCTCCCTGCAAAGAATATATATATATATATATAGCCAATATGAGCCCATTTAGAGCAGGCCAGGGTCCCCATAGATCCCCCTTTAGAGCAGGCCAGGCCAGGCCAGGGTCCCCCATAGATCCTCTTTAGAGCAAGGTGCTCAAAGATCCCCCTTTAGAGCAGGCCAGGCCATGGTCCCCCATAAATCCCCCTTTAGAGTAGGGCCCCCATAGATTCCCCTCCTAGAGCAGGCCAGGAAATGTCCAGGGGGGGCACTCGCCCCCCCTTGCGGACGCCCATGGTCATGCTAACTAACCTATACGATCATTCTGTATCCATTCAGGCCCTTGTTTTCCATTGGTAGATCTTTACATTACATCTACAGTACATTGGGTGATCTAAGGCTCCGTTCACATACTGGCGTATCGGATCGTGGGCAGAATCGCGGAAATTCTGCCCACACTCCGAATCATTGTAAATCGCGGGACGCCTGTGTGATTCCCGTGACTTGCAGTGTCATCCCAAACGCGGTGCGATTTTACCATGATTGTCGCCCGACAAATCGCTGTAAAATCGCGCAAACAAAATCGCGGGACGCCTGCCGCCCAAAATAAGTACAAGAACTTCTTTTGGGCGACAGGCGTCCTGTGATTCTGTTTGCGCAATTTTACCGCAAAATTGCACAGTATGTGGGGTGCCATTGCAAGTCATGGGAATCGCAAGGGCGTCCCGCGATTTGCAATGATTCTGCCCATGATCCGATACACCAGTATGTGAATGGAGCCTTAAGAAGATGTACAGTCAGATTGTAATGTGTGTGTGGTGGGCCTTAGCTTTGTGATTTGCGCCTATAGTATAAATTAACAAAAATACCACTTGTAGCCTGACCAAAACAAACAAAAGCTCAGCAATTGTCACAAGTTCAAAGCAAAACGTGTTTCTGGCATTTATAATGCGAAATCTGGGGGCATAATTTAAAGAGTAGTGGCCAAGTGCAGCTATTATAGCAGCCAATCAGAATACTGATTTTAGTGATCTGACTTTAGAAGACTTTTTAGATTGGTTGCTATGTGTTACTGTAGCCCTTTGCACATCATCATTTTTCTATAAAATACACAATGACATAAACCTGACAATTTTGCCGAACATTCTTGAAAGAAGAACTCCATTAACCGCTTAAGGACCGCCCCACGTACATAAACTGTAGCAGGGCGGCCCTTAAGCGCGAAATCACGTACCTGTACGTGATTTTTTTTTTCATCTCTGGGCGCGCACACATTCTGCCAGAGCCCCCTTCCTGCTGTGATTGGACACAGCAGAAGCCAATCAGCAGGTCCACTGAATGCAATTCGAAAAAAGGCAGAATGGCGGTCTGCCTATGTAAACAAGGCAGACCGCCATTCTGCCAGAGAGGAAAATGGAGATCTTGTGTTTCTGCTAAGCAGAAACATGGATCTCTGTTTCCTTTAGTCAAAGCACATCCCCCACAGTTAGAAAACCCTCATAGGGAACACATTAACCCTTTGATTTGATGTCATCTATAGACTGACAGAGCTTTTATTTTTTTTAGCACTGATCACTGTATTGGTGTCACTGGTCCCTAAAAAGTGTCACCAAGTGTCAGATTTGTCCGCTGCAATGTCGCAGTCCTGCTAAAAACTGCTGATTGCCGCCATTACTAGTGAATTACTAGTAAAGTTTGCAAACCAATCAATATATGCTTATTGGGATTTTTCTTTTTTTTTTTTTTTTTTACCAACAATATGAAGCAGAATACCTATTGGCTTAAATTCATGAAGAAATTTTACCATTTTGGCATTTTCTTTGGATGTGTTTTAGAGCAGAAAGTGAAAAATATTGTTTTTTTTTTTAAATTGTCTGTCTTTTTTTGTTTATAGAGGTGATTAGATACCACCAAAAGAAAGTTCTATTTGTGGGAAAAAAGGACATCAATTTTATTTAGGTACAGCATCGCACGACTGCGCAATTTTCAATTAAAGTAACGCAATGCTGTATCGCAAAAAAATTGCCTGGTCAAAAAGGAGGGTAAAACCTTCTGGAGCTGAAGTGGTTAATGAAATGACTTCAAACACTTACTTTGGGCTAACTAAGCTGACATGAATTATGCAGATAGCTCCTCTGTGTGGCTGGTGGTGAGGCTGTAATTTACAGTAGTAGCCTATGCTACATACAGGAAGTGGTGTCCTCTTCTAGTGGGTGCTCCAGCAACTTCCCCTCTATGTTCTCTAATAAAGAGCATTGCTTGTTACTACACCTCCGTCACAAGAGTTCCTCTAACTGGCTGAGGTAGAGGGATGAGCGGATGATCAAGAAACAATTTTCAAAACGTGATAAGAAGCCGTGAACATGTCATTTCTAACAAAATATGACTTTTACAAAAATATGACAACAAATATGAATTTTACACTAAAGCAGCAAATTAACCACTTCTGGACCGGAAGATTTCCCCCCTTAATGACCAGGCCATATTTTGCGATTCGTCACTGCGTTACTTTAATGGACAATTGCACGGTCGTGCGATGCTGTAATCCAAATAAAATTGATGTTCTTTTTTCCCCCACAAATAGAGCTTTCTTTTGGTGGTATTGGATCACCTGTGCATTTTTTATTTTTTGCGCTATAAACAAAAAAAGAGCGACAATTCTGAAATAAAACCAATCAATATTTTTCACATTCTGCTATGTAACATTCTCAAAAAAAAATTAAAAATCACATTTTTTTTTAACATTTTAGGCCAATTTGTTTTCTGCTACATATTTTTGGTAAAAAAAAAAAAAAAAAAAAAATTGCAATAAGCGTATTTTGATTGGTTAACGCAAAAGTTATCTCGTCTACTGACTACAGGAAAAATTTATGTCATTTTTATTGTTTTTTTTTTTTTTACTAGTAATGGCAGCGATCTGAGATTTTTTGCAGGATTGTGGTAGACAGATTGGACCCCTTACTGACATTTCTGACACTTTTGGGGGGACCAGTGACATTACTACAGTAATCAGTTCTAAAAATATGCACTGTTACTGTAATAATGACGCTGGCAGGGAAGGGGTTAAGACTGTGGGTGATCAAGGGGTTAAATGTGCGCCTAGGGGAGTGATTCTAACTGTGGGGGGGGGGGGCGTGGCTGGCTCGTGAAATGACCAGAGAGACCTGTGTTCCTATATAGAAGGATCACAGGGGCTCTGTGATCATTCCAGAGAGAAGAACGGTCGGCTGTGTTTACAACAGCTGACCGTTCTCTCTCAGCGGGGAACGATCGCAGGTGTCAGGCGGCTATCGGAGCCGCCTGACCAGTGCATCGGAGTCCCCGCTGCCAAGTATGGGCAGGAGCGCACCGGTGGCGGCACACGCTCGCCCCCTAGCTGCAGGTGCGCACTGGCATAGGTCTATGTCGGTTTTTGCAGGAGAGCCGCACTGCCGCAGTAAAGTCGGGAATAGGTTATTGGGTTGCTTTAAAGTGTAACTCTTCTGGGTGATCTCTGTACATTTCAGGGAATTTAACAAACTTTGTTGCAGATTCCTACCTTTTGTTATTCTAAAGAAATCATTATTTGTTCCTCTGTGCTGAGTTGGTCTAATGGGAGTGGTTTCATAATTATCTATCAGCTGTGCAGTTGTATGGCTATAATGAGGAAATATGCTGGGCCTGCATCCCTTTAGACGTGCTCCTATTGGGAGTATCTCACCAAAAATGACATTTTTGTTGCAGAGGATGCCTGAAATCTGACTTGTATCTTAGGCAGACGTCTGGGAAAATTGGTGAGCCAATCACACAAGCAGGAAATGATGTTTCTGGGGTGTGGTCAGTACACATTATGTGTACAGAACACCTTCAGGTAGCCATATTGCATTGCATTTTCAGAACATTAGAAAAGCTGCAGATTGAAAAGGAAAGGTCATTTTTAACCACTTCCATACAGAGCAGTTTGACACCCTTCCTGCCCAGACCAATTTTCAGCTTTCAGCACTCTCACACTTTGAATGACAATTGCTCAGTCATGCTACACTGTAACCAAACAAATTTTTTATCATTTTTTTCACACAAATAGAGCTTTCTTTTGGTGGTATTTGATCACAACTGGGGTTTTTTTTTTTCGTGATATATGCAAAAAAAGAGCAAAAATTTTGAAAAAAAAACACTTTTTTTTAGTTTCAATTATAAAATTTTGCAAAAAATTAATTTTTCTTCATACATTTGGGCCAAAATGTATACTGCTACATGTCTCTGGTAAAATTAACCCAAATTAGTGTATATTATTTAGTCTGTGTGAAAGTTATTGAGTCTAGAAGCTATCGTACCAATTACTGAAAATTGATCACACCAGAAGTACTGACTGCCTATCTCCTTTCTTGAGGCCCTGAAATGTCAGGACAGTACAAATACCACCCAAATGACCCCTTTTTGTAAAGTAGACAGTCCAAGGTATTTAGTAAGAGGCATGGTGGGTATTTTGAAGTTGTAATTTTTTCCCACAATTCTTGGGAAAATGAAGAAAAAAATTTTTTTTTCTTTTTTTTCCCACAAAGTTGTCAATTTATAAGCTATTTCTAACACATAGCATGTACACAGCAAAAATTACACCCAAAAATACATTCTGCTACTCCTTCCGAGTATGGCGATACCACATGTGTGAGACTTTTACACAGCCTGGCCACAAAAAGATACTCCACGTCCAAGAAGCACCTTCAGGCGTTCTAGGAGCATAAATACACATAAAACTTTCTTACTACCTATCACACTTTTCAAGGCCCTAGAGCACCAATACAATGGAAAAGTCCACAAAATGACCCCATTTTGGAAAGAAAACACTCCAACGTATATTCTATGAGGCATTATGGGTCCTTTGAACATGTCATTTTTTTCCACAGGTTTTTGGAAAATGTGGGAAAAAAATGAAAACTTTTTTTTTTACACAAAGTTGTCAATTTATAGGATATTCCTAACACATAGCATGTACACAGCAAAAATGACACCCCAAAATTCATTCTGCCACTCCTCCTGAGTATGGCAATACCACATGTGTGAGACTTTTTCACAGCCTAGCCATATAGAGGGGCCTAACATCCAAGGAGCATCATCATGCATCCTAGCCACTTGCCTAGGCCTATTTTTGACATTTGGTATTTACAAGCTAAAATCAGTTGTTTTGCTAGAAAACTGCTTAGAACCCCCAAACATTATATATTTTTTTTTAGCAGTGACCCTTAAAATGGAGATTATTGCAATATTTTTTATCACACCGTATTTGCGCAGCGGTCTTCCAAACGCAATTTTTTTGGAAAAAATTCACTTTTTTTAATTAAAAAATAAGAAACCAGTAAAGTTAGCCCAATTTTTTTCCATAATGTGAAAGATAATGTTACGCCGAGTAAATAGATACCCAACATGTCATGTTTCAAAATTGCGCACGCTCACGGAATGGCGACAAACTTTGGTACTTAAAAATCCCCATAGGCGACAATTTAAAAATTTCTACAGGTTGCCATCCTTGAGTTACAGAGGAGGTCGATACCTCACATGTGTGGTTTGAACACCGTTTACATATGTGGGCGGGGTTTCCGTATGCGTCGCTTCTGCGCGCGAGCTAACGGGGACAGGGCGCTTTCATTTTTTTTTTTTACTATTTATTTTATTTATTATTTTTTATTTTTACACCGTTTAACAAAAAAAAAAAAAGGATCATTTTTATTTCTATTACAAGAAATGTAAACATTACTTGTAATGGAAAAGGGCATGACAGGACCTCTTTTTTGTGAGATCTGGGGTCAAAAAGTCCTCAGATCTCACAAGTACACTAAAAGATAGAAAGAAAAAAAAAAAAAAAAAAAAAATTATTATATAAAATGAAAAAAAAAAAAAAGGACCTTTAAACCGGTTGCTAGGCAACAACATTTTCCGTAGCCCCGGTCCTCCAAGACCATAGAGTCAAGTGAGGGCAAGCTTGCCCTCACTCGACATCCTGTCTGTGAGGATCCGGGACCGGATCGTTTTCCCCGCTGCCGGCGGGTCCGGTAAGCGGGGAAAAGGACCGGACGCGGCGGGAGGGGGGGGGGCACCTCTTCCGCCATCCCAGAAGGGTGATCCCACGGCGAATCCGCCGCTGGGACCACCTTTATCGGAAAGCCAACCGTCCACCGTTTAAAAAAATACCAGGGTTATGGCAGCTATCTGCTGCCATAACACCGGTATTTAGGTTTAAACGGAGGACGTATATAAACCTTTTTGGACTTAGACATGGTGGCTGTATGAAGGGCGACAGGTACTCGGGTACTTTGTTGGGCAGGTGACAGGTACTCTGGTACTGATGAGCAGGTGGCAGGTACTCGGGTACTCCGATAGGCAGGTGACAGGTACTCGGGTACTCTGATGGGCAGGTGACAGGCAGGTGATAGGTACTGATGAGTAGTACTGATACTGATAGGTGATACTGATACGTGATAGGTACTGATGAGTACTGATGAGTAGTGATGGGTACTGATGAGCAGGCGGCAAGTACTCGGGTACTTCAGGCGTCAGGTACTCTGATGAGCAGGTGGAAGGTACTCGGGTACTCTGATGGGTAGGTGACAGGTACTCAGGTACTCTGATGACGGGTACTCCGTTGACAGGTACTCAAAGTACCCGAGTATCCGTCATCAGAGTACCCGAGTATCCGTCATCAGAGTACCCGAGTACCCGTCATCAGAGTACCCGAGTACCCGTCATCAGAGTACCTGCGTACCTGTCATCAGAGTACCCGAGTACCTGTCATCAGAGTACCCGAGTACCTGTCATCAGAGTACCCGAGTACCTGTCATCAGAGTACCCGGGTACCTGTCATCAGAGTACCCGGGTACCTGTCATCAGAGTACCCGAGTACCTGTCATCAGAGTACCCGAGTACCCGTCATCAGAGTACCCGAGTACCCGTCATCAGAGTACACGAGTACCCGTCATCAGAGTACCCGAGTACCTGTCATCAGAGTACCCGAGTACCTGTCATCAGAGTACCCGAGTACCCGTCATCAGAGTACCCGTCATCAGAGTACCCGAGTACCTGTCATCAGAGTACCTGAGTACCTGTCATCAGAGTACCCAAGTACCTGTCATCAGAGTACCCGGGTACCTGTCATCAGAGTACCCAACTACCTGTCATCAGAGTACCCGAGTACCTGTCATCAGAGTACCTGAGTACCTGTCATCAGAGTACCCAAGTACCTGTCATCAGAGTACCCAAGTACCTGTCATCAGAGTACCCGAGTACCTGTCATCAGAGTACCTGATGGGCTGGTGACAGGTACTCGGGTACTTTGATGGGCTAGTGACAGGTGCTCTTTATTGGGGGGGGGGGCAATCAGTGTGTTTGGGGTTCACTATGATTGGTAACTAGCTGTTACCACACTCTCTTCCTCACACAGGATCAGTGTGTGAGGAGGAGAACACGGTGACAGCTAGTTACCGTGTTCTCTGTTGACATTTGTGACCGGCTGTGATTGGACACAGTCGGTCACGTGGTAAAGAGCCAATTTCATTGGCTCTTTACCTAGATCAGGGATCGACTCTGTCCGAGGGACGAGCCTCGTCCCCGATCGCTGCTCTGCGCGCCCCCGGGGGCGCGCATTGCAGAGAGAACGAGCGGCTCGTGCTGGAGCCGCTCATGTGATCGGCTGTGATTGACACAGCCGATCACGTGGTAAACAGCCAATTTCTATTGGCTGTTTACCTTGATCAGGGATGGGCTATGTCCGAGGGACGAGCCTCACCCCCGATCGCCGCGCTGCGCGCCCCCGGGGGCGCGCAGTAGCAGCTAGAGCGGGCGGACGTCATATGACGCCCGCCCGGATCCGTACAACCACCATGCCGACGTCATATTACTATGACTCGGTATGGAAGTGGTTAATAACATTCAATTACAATATGATTTGTGTCGCAATTGTATACGCTGTATTGTTTTTTTCTTTCTTTGCTGATTTATTTCCCCCACAAAAGTGGAGTTACCCTTTAACATAATGCACACCAGAATATGTCATAACATGTAGACTGCCCTGGTGTAAAAGGGTCCTGAATCTTTTAGAATACTATTTTAAAACAGTTGGAGTGATTTTAAAGGCTCGATTTTTATATTCAGTAACTGAGTGCAAAACATAATGCTGCAATTGCGTAATAATAATATTACATCACATTTAACTGTGTAATAATAATATTACATCACATTTAATTATACTGATATAAGATTACTAAGTGATTAAAGTGGAGTTCCACCCAAAAAGTCTCCTCACCCCCTGGCATGCCACATTTGGCATGTCATTTTTTTTGGGGGGTGGGGGAGCGGGTACCTAGATTTGACAGGTACCCCCTCCCACTTCTGCTTGGGCCACCTAGGTGGCTCAAGTGGAAGTTCTCCTCTCCCCCTCCCTCCCTGTAAACTTCTGGGACACGATGCGCACCCAGGTTTGAAGCCGCAAGCTGTCACAGCCGGGTACCCACACTTGTGATGCCGGCGCAGCGGGGAGTAGAGGGAGAGAACAGAGGCTCCCGCCGGCCGCATTGCTGTACCATGGGGCAGATGAGTGTCTGTTTAATAAAATTCAGCAGCCACACTTTTTGTAGCTGCTGGCTTTTAATAAACACCAAAACAGGTGGTACTCGGCTTTAATTCGAATAAGGTAGTCAGCAGTGACTCATATAAAGTATGCAGGCAGTGCTGAGCTTTGTTATTGGTATGGCCAGAATGTTTACAAACTCATTGTTATGGATTGACACTAAGTCCCGGTTCACACTAAGGCAACCTGTGAGGCGACCTGGTCGCCTCACAGGTCGCCGTAGGTCGCCTCCCATAGGGAAGCTGCGGACCCGTTCTAATAGGAGCGACACAAGTCGCTCCGACTTAGAAAAAGGGTCCGGAGCTTCTTTGGGGCGTCCAGGAGGCGACCGCCATAGACTTCAATGTTATGAAGTCCGTGGCGGCCGCTCCGAGGTCGCGGCGCGAAGTAGCGTCGCCCCTATGTGAACGGGGCCTTTAATGCATGTTGCAAAATAAAGGATTTTATAAACATAATTTAAAAGGTATAATTAATTTTAAATACTTTAAAAAAATTAAAATTAAAATAAAATAAAATTGACCAATAACCATTATACTACTATTATAACCACTATTTACATTTGGATAAAGGGATTTAATTCATCCAGAAAGGATTTATCCTTGATTTGTTATCTTTTGCAATGACACATAACTTTTGTTGGTTTAACAATATATTTTATATACAACAAAGGGGAGTGGCTATGGGGGCTAAATCTGCCCCTAGTCCAATCCAATCTATTTATGGCCCACTGGGAAAATGAAGTTATATTTGGTCGTCAATGGAAACAGCTGGTTTTTTATTTGTGGTTCATTGACAATATTTTACTGATTTGGAATGGGAATGGGGATTCATTGGAGGATTTTATGAATTTCCTCAATATTAAAGAGAGGAATATACAAATATTTCTCCATTAGTTTGGAGGAAATGAATTTCTTGGATTTAACAATTTCAGTAAAGGAGGGTGTTTTGCACACTAAAACATTCTTTAACCACTTCCCGACCGCCTGCCGCAGTTATACTGTGGCAGGGTGGCCCTCCTGCGCGAACTGATGTAGGTATAGGTCGGTCGGGCGCCTGCAGCAGCACACACCCGCCCCCACTCGGCAGCGGGGATGCCGATGCACGGGTCAGGTGCCTCAGATTGCCGCCTGACACCCACGATCGCTCCCTGCTGAGAGAGAAGGACGGGCAGCTGTTGTAAACACAGCTGACCGTTCTTCTCTCTGCAATGATCACAGTGCGATCTCTGTGATCATTTTACAAGCCACTCCCCCCCACAGTTAGAAACACGCCCCTAGGTACACATTTAAGCTCTTGATCACTTACTGTGTTAACCCCTTCCCTGCCAGTGTCATTATTACAGTAACGGTGCATATTTTTAGCACTGATTACTGTAGTAATGTCACTGGTCCCCCCAAAAGTGTCAAAAATGTCAGTCAGGGGTTCAATCTGTCCGCCCCAATGTTGCAGTCCCGCAAAAAAAATCACAGATTGCCGCCATTACTATTTAAAAAAAAACAATAAAAATTACGTAAATCTTTCCTGTAGTTAGTAGACGCGATACATTTTTCGCAAACCAATCAAAATACGCTTATTGCGATTTTTTTTTACCCAAAATATGTAGCAGAAAACAAATTGCCCTAAAATATAAAAAAATTTAGATTTTTACATTTTTTTTTGGGAATGTTATATAGCAGAATGTGAAAAATATAGTTTTTTTTTTCAGAATTGTCGCTATTTTTTTGTTTATAGTGCAAGAAATAAAAATCGCACATGTGATCAAGTACCACCAAAAGAAAGCTCCATTTGTGGGGAAAAAAGGACATCAATTTTATTTAGGTACAGCATCGCACGACCGTGCAATTGTCTGTTAAAGTAACGCAGTGCCGAATCGCAATATATGGCATGGTCTTTAAGGGGGAAAATCTTCTGGTCCAGAAGTGGTTAAGGCTACTGAAATAGTTATATTCCAATGACAAGTTGCCATCATTCCACTTGGCTGCGGAATATTCCAAAAGGTCAGTTTATGAGAATCAAAGGAAATTGTACATTGAATTCTGATTATTAGTAACAAGCAGGTACTCTGAGGGGTCGCTTTCTAGAGAAAGGATATGATGATGGGACTCTAAGAGATACTATCGAGGAAGTTGGAAATATGGACAGAACCACTTTATCAGAGATAAATACAACAAAAGAGAGGAAAAAAATGATTTGTCCATTTATTACCAGTTATTCCACACAACAGATAAAGAAAATTATTAAAAAGAGATGGGCTATTCTCAAGTCGGATCTAGTTTTGAATGAACTACGTCCAGATTAACCTAAGGTTAAATTCAGAAGGGCTCCTAATTTGAGAGATAAATTGGACCAGAATGTCGTTCATCCACCGCAAAAGGTGACCCTTTTTAAGGAATTAAAAGGTTTTTACCCCTGTAATAATTGTGTTATATGTAAACTGAGTCACATGAGATTAAAAAAGATTACACAATTCTCTATGACGATCACCGTAAAACTTACGACATCGATTCTTTCATCACATGCGACACTAGTCGTAGTTTATTTATTGGACTATAGCTGTCACAAACAATATGTAGATCGGACATCTAGGAGACCGATTAAGAGAACATGAGTATAAAATTAGAAAAGGTTTTCAGAAACACAGTTTATCATTACATTTTAGGAAATATCATGATGGAGATTCAAGCTGCCTGAAATTTACAGAAATTTCTAAGCTCAACCCCCACTTGAGAGGGAGCAACACAATTAGGGAAATTTCAAAACAAGAAATGTATTGGCTGTATAAAGTCTTATTATCCGTTCGGGCACAATATTGAGTGGGACATTAATTGTTTTATAAACAATAGTTGAATTTACTGCATCTTTTTATTTACTGTACTTTTACTTTTATTTGTATATCCTTTTATTTTATTGTGTGTTATAATGAATATTGAAGGTGATTTTGTTAGTTATTTCAATCACTATGTGCTGATTGTTTTTAATGTATATATCACTTTGTTGTTTTACCAATGTACTTGCTGGTTGACACATTTGGATTATACTCTATAATAAGAGCGATGGTAGCTGTACACACTTCTGCGGTCTACATTAACCGGTTTACGACCGCCCGCTGCAGACGTACTGCGGCAGGCAACCACTCCCAGGCAAATCGCCATATAGGTATGGCGCTCGCTCTCAGGAGTCTGGGGGTGAGCACGCTCTGCTGCCGGCACGCTCCCGCCCCCGCTCGTTAGCGGGGAGGCCAATACAGCGGGCAGGCAGCTCCGATTGTGTCAAAAGTGTCAATGTACACATACCTTTGATAACGCCCAGGTGGGTGGGCGAAACGCATCAATGTATTTCCGGTCCAATTAGGTGTACAGTTAGGAGAAGTATTGGGTATTTGTAATATCATTACAAAAGGTTAACCAACAAGGAGGAGGAGGTAGCTGTCATGTGTAACCAAAAGGAAGAACAGCCACTGCAGGGGTAGACAACCTAAAAGAGGTGATTTACCTGAACAACATGGAAGGAGTCAAAGATCACTGATCACAGTGTCGCCTCCTCACACCTGATTTAAACCTCTAATTGCTGTACTACTGTGTCACAATCGTGTGCATTGCTTGGCAATCATGGGTTTAAATCAGGTGGTGAGGAGGCAACATATCACCTCCTCACCACTTGTCAAACACACTCAGATCATTTTGCAGAAGAGCAGCAGTGCTTGCTGCACTTGTGAATGAGTCTTTAGTTGCCTTCGGCCGCGGCCCCCTTTAGGCTCATTCACATGTAAATTTGGGGGGTGGTAAACCCTGCAGTTGAGTCATGGTTTAACCACCCCCCCGCCCATCACTACCCCCTTTAGCTGCTGAGGCAGCAGCCAAAATATGTACACATGCCACAGCAGTAATTAAACTCCTTGGTGCTTTTGGTGGGTGTTACCATCTGCCAATCGTAACCCATTCAAGTAAATGGGGCCACTCTGCAAGCGCCTCACAACTGCATGCTTCTGCAGGGTCCAAAGGGTTAAAGCAACTGGTGAGAAAGCAACACACTGCTGCCTGCTTAAACCCTTTCTTTGCTGTACTGTACAAGGTTGCAGGGCACTTGCAGAGTGGCCTCATTCACTTGAATGCTATACCCACCAAACATGATAGGGTGAACAATTCCGGCTGCAGCATATGTACACCCCTGGCCACTGGAACTAAAGGGGGTGCGATTGGGGTGGGGGTGCAAAATGTAAATGAACCCTTACTGTTGTGAGCCCCCTAAAAGGCTGCTTTCACACTGATGTGCTGTGGTTTACCTGTACTTTAGGTGCAGTGCAGTGCATCTGTGACTTTCGCTTTGCCATAGACTTATATTATATCCTGCAGCTGTGGTCCACCAAAACTCTTGAATGCAGCTTTCATAAAGTGCACGAAACCCACATGATCTAATAGAAGTCTATGGCTAAGCATAGAAAACTTGCAGGAAAGCTGCAGATATGCTGCACTTCACCTGCTGTGTGAGTAAACCGCAGCACATCAGTGTGAAAGCAGCCCTATACTATTATGCCCAGTGTATTGCTTCACACTAACCTGAAGATCTCTTCTTTCCTCCTGCTGAACCACTCTGGTGACCGCTATCCGGTATAAGAGGTCAGCACAGCAGAGGAGGCATTGGCTTATGCAGCTCTTTGCCCCCTACTATAGCTCCAATTTTACAAGTAGTCCCTCTGCATTGCACTCTGTTGGTTGATGCTCTGGGATGGAGGGTCAGCAAGCCCAGGCCAAGATCTACCAGTCAAATGTCTGCGATCTACTAGTAGATCAAGATCCACGGTTTCTGACCCCCGAGCTACATCAACCAGCCATTTGGCATTGTATCTGGTTAGATGACAGGTCCACCGGTAGCGAGGGGGTACTCCCTCCCTAGCTGTCCATCTCCTCCGGTCACCGGGAGCAGACTAGCATTACAGAGATCTAAGGCCTGATCACTTGGTACAGGAACAAACAAAAAGCTGGGAAGCTTTAAGCAGACCAGCAAAGCTGAAACAGCAACTTACAGCCATTTGTTTACACATACTTTAAACAAGGGATTCTTTGCAGTAGTTGAGAGATCTCTTTAGAAGTAATTGGACCAGCTTGCCATGGCTTGGCAAGGTACACTCAGAAGCAGGAACTATCTATTCCACTGATCCAAAAGTAGAGATGACCGCCGCAGATTGAATTTGGATCCTAATCATTCTTCCTTCAGAGAAGGCATGGAGTCCCCATTTAATATAGGAGCCGCAGAGGGATTCTTATTAAACCACAGTAGTCCAACATGTCTGTCAGATTTAGCACAGGAGGAGGGGGGGGGGGGGGGGGGGACAAACATTAATGACCCACATGCCAGAGGTGATTTCCAGCAGACGGTTGAACCAGAACCTACAGAGCCCCTTTCACACCAGAGCTAAATGGGACTATGTCCTGCGTTGTGTTTGCATACACAAGAGAAAGAAGTTAAGGTCTGCATTAGCATAGAGTAGAATTTGACCATGCGTAGCCTGCAGTGGCTTAGAGCGTGCATATTTGCATGTACCACATGTTCCCACTAATTCAGGATTCTGCTAACTTCCAGAAATTGTCAATGTAATTCCACTTTGAGAATTAAGTGTAAATAATAAACAGGTATCTAGTGTCAAATACATGTACTGCTTAGACTATTACCATTGCTTAATCCAGTCATTCTCAAAATGTAAGAAAACTTGCACATATTCCTGTGCTGTTAGAGCCTGGACTTGAACCTAGGACCTCAGCTGTATCCGACAATGACTCTTCTTACTGAGCTACCTGAGATGCTGGACAGTCCCATGTCTGATCTATTGGACAACTCCACCTTGTGCCTTGACTTCTGCTGAATCTTGAACTCTTTGCCCAGATGAGTGGGCTGTGTGCTTGTATGTTGGTGAGGAGGAGACACTAATAGTCACTGTCAGTGTGGAACTACTGCGTGCTTTTTGGACCCACTTAGAAATTTTAAAGGACACTATAATTAGATTGGTGTAAGCCTATGGTCCTCAACTCCGGTCCTCGGGGCCCACTAACAGGTCAGATTTTAAGTATTACCTTGGGGAGATGCAGACTAGAATACTGCAATCACTGAGCAGCAAATTAGATCACCTGTGATGTAATTTAGTTATCTTGCAAACCATGCCTGTTAGTGGGCCCTGAGGACCGTAGTTGAGGACCACTGGTGTAAACCACCTTTAACCACTTGCCGCCCGCCCACCGTCAAATGACGGCTGAGCGGTTCGGCCATTGTTCCGGGCCGCCGTCATATGATGGCGGCCCATTCAGGCAGGGCAGGCGCGCGATTGTGTGAGCGCCGCCCTGCACTCTTGGTGGCGGCGTGTCCCCGAGACACAGCGCGTTACCAGCAGGGGGGAAACAGCCAATGGGCATGGCTGTTTCCCATATGATCGGCTGTGATCTAATCACACAGCCGATCACAATAGAGACGTCCAGAAGAAGACCACACATGCGCAATCGGGGGCGTGCTGCGTGGTCATGTCGGTGGCTCTGTGTTCCCTAGGAACACAGCTAGTCATCGGCAGTAGTAAACAGCCGCAGCCATTCACAAAATGTAAATACAGAGCAGTAACTCACTGTTACTAGCACTTCTCCCCTCACACACTGTTTCCAGTGTGAGGAGAGCAGAGCCAGAAACAGTGAGTTACTGCTCTGTACACCTGTCAAAGTAAAAGCACAAAAATAAACGTCCCCACACAGTCCTCCTCAGCCCCCCCCAATTGCATCTGTCACCCAACAGTCAGAAATTGCCACCCATAAGGCTACGTTCACATGTAAGCGTAGCGATCGTGGGCAGAATCACCACGATTCTGCCCGCGATTCGGAAATCATTCCAAAAAAGTACAAGAGCTTCTTTGGGGCGTCATGCGTTGTTTGCGCGATGTTACTGCGATTCGGCAGGCAGAAATCGCGGCAACATCGCACAGCGTTTGGGGTGCTATTGCAAATCACAGGCAACGCACAGGCGTCTCGCGATTTGCAATGATTTCCAGATCGCGGGCAGAAGCGCGGTGATTCTGCCCACGATCGCTACGCTCACATGTGAACGTAGCCTAAAGTGCACCTGTCACCAGAGAATGCCATCAGTACCGCCGTGCACCATCGCCGTCACCTGTCACCTATCGGTGACCATCGCCCGTCACCTGTCACCCCATCAATCATCTTCACTTGTCACCCCATCAGTGATCGTCACCTGTCACCCCATCAATCATCGTCACCCCATCAGTGATCGTCATCTGTCACCCCATCAATCATCGTCACCTGTCACCCCATCAGTGATCGTCATCTGTCACCCCATCAATCATCGTCATCTGTCACCCCATCAGTGATCGTCATCTGTCACCCCATCAATCATCGTCACCTGTCACCCCATCAGTCATCGTCATCTGTCACCCCATCAGTCATCGTCACCTGTCACCCCATCAGTCATTGTCACCTGTCACCCCATCAGTCATTGTCACCTGTCAACCCATCAGTCATCGTCACCTGTCACCCCATCAGTCATTGTCACCTGTCAACCCATCAGTCATCGTCACCTGTCAACCCATCAGTCATCTGTCACCCCATCAGTGACCATCACCTGCCACCTATCAGTCACCTGCCACCCATCAGTGATCATCCGCAGTCAACCGTCACCCGTCGCACAGCCCATCACAGCCAGCATGTCAAAAAGGATGTACAGCAGCGAGGAGGCCCTTCAGGTCCTCTCCATGACTGATGAGAGCACCAGGGAGCTCTCATCAGTATCCGAATCCAATTCCAAATCCGATTCGGAATTTGAAATCACTAATAGTAGCGGATCGGAGATGGACTCGGACTATTCCTGGACACTTTCCTTTATAGAATGTATTTTGGGGTGCAATTTTTGCTATATACATGCAACCACTTACCATAACCCTGGTATTTTTTTAAACGGCAGGCGGTCGGCTTTCAGATGAGGGTGGTCCCAGTGGCGGATTCACCGCAGAAGAGGTGCCCCCCCCAGGGCCGCTGATAGGGCAGTACAACCGGCCCTGTTGTACCGGGCCCGGCCATCAGCTACACAGTGGGGGCCCGGCCCCGGCCACATTAAAGTTCGTTACTGCATATTTTAAAAAAATAGCTTTCTAAACTCTCCCACTTCTACTTGCCTATGGGGTGGTGTTATATTATTTTCCTGGGCCCCATCAGGTCTACAAAGGGGCCCAGGAGGTGAGCGCAGTGGAGGGACTATTTCTTTATTTTCGGGCGCAAGTACATCATGCCGCCCCACTATTCAAATAGTCCCGGCCGGCGGAGTGATACTACTGTTCTCCGTTCGGCTCCCGGGTTCTGTCCTGAGGAGATATGAAGCAGTTGTGCGGCTGTCAGCGAACAGCAGAAGGAGAGTGCAGCAGCAATGGACACAGTGAGTGGAGAATAGAGGATAGAATCCTCACTGTGTCCTATTATACCACAGCACAGCAGGTTATCATTAGCAGCACAAAAAGCAGGGGCTCTATCCTGTCTCTGTGTCACACGGCTGTTGGGTGCTGACTTTGTCAACTCATGGCTGTTAGATGTACTGAGTTTTACAGACTGTAACACAGCACAGCCATAACAAAGTTAGCATCCAACAGCCATGTGACACTGAGCCATGATAGAGCCCCTGCTTATTGTGCTGCCTGTGTGATGATCATAGGACACAGTGAGATGCTACTTTACAATTCAGTTGGGGGAGCAGTAAACATGTGCAGCAGAGCTGCACTTTTACTGCCCCCCAAACCAATCCCCTACATACCAATATGTCACTGGATTGGAAGGGTGATATCTTGGTCATTACTACAGCAATGAACAAGATATCATTTTTTTTTTGCCTCAGTGATTCTGAACACAGTAAAAGTAACCCTAGTGGCTAAGAAGCCAATGGATTACTTTTACAGGCAGTGGCATCCCTGCCTTTACCACCTTTAGGATGCAAACAGTAGCATCCAGTTCCTGAGACACAGTGAGAGGGGCGGATGTCGTTCCTCCCACTGTATGGCATGAAGCGACAAGGATTTTATCACTTCCAGTTTCGGTCTCGTAGCCATTACCAGTTTGAACAAGCATCTGATCAAACTGATCTTGGTTTGATCAGATGCTTTGGACAGATATGGGGTCTAAAAGACCCCAGATCTCTCCATAAAGAGTACCTGTCGTGGCTCATGCTATCACAAGGGATGTTCATCCCTTGTGATAGCAAAAAAGAAAAAAAAATGTAAAGATACAGTGTACAATTTTTTTCTTTGTAATAAAATTAATAAAAATACAATTTTAAATAAATTTAAACTGCCCCCACTACTTTATGCTTATGCGTAATTGCGAACGCACACGTTGGCTCCGCAAGCATTTATATAAACAGTAACAAACCTGCCTTTTGTTTCGAGTCGGGATCAGGGGGCGGGGCAATGGGTGGTGTCAAGGGTTTGGTTGAGGGGGGCCCCATCAGGTGGGCTGTATGGGGCCCCATGATTTCTAACAGCGGCCCTGCCCCCCCTCCCGCCGTGTCCCAGACGTTTTCCCAGCTTACCGGACCTGCCAGCAGCGGGGAAAACTATCCGGTCCCGGATCCTCAGAGACAGGAAGTCGAGTGAGGGCAAGATGGCCCTCACTCGACTCTATGGTCTTGGAGGACCGGAGCTATGTCAAAAGTCGTTGCCTAGCAACCGGTTTAAAGGGCCGTTTTTTTTTTTCAATAATTTTTTTTTTCTTTTTTAGTGTAGTTGTGAGGTGTGAGGTCTTTTTGACCCCAGATCTCACAATAAAGAGGACCTGTCATGCCTATTGCTTTTACAAGTGATGTTTACATTCCTTGTAATAGGAATAAAAATGATCAAAACATTTTTTTTTTAAAACTGTGTAAAAATAACAAAATTAATAAATAAAATAAATAGGAAAAAAAAATCTAAGCGATCTGTCCCTGTTAGCTCGCGCGCAGAAGCGAACGCATACGCAAGTCCCGCCCACATATGTAAACAGTGTTCAAACCACACATGTGAGGTATCGCCACGATCGTTAGCACGAGAGAAATAATTTGAGCCCTAGACCTCCTCTGTAACTCTAAGCTGGTAACCTGTAGAAATTTTTAAAATGTTGCCTATGGGGATTTTTAAGTACCAATGTTTGGCGCCATTCTGTGAGCGTGCGCAATTTTGAAGCATGACATGTTGGGTATCTAATTACTCGGCGTAACATTATCTTTCACATTATGGAAAAAATTGGGCTAAATTTACTGCTTTCTTATTTTTTAATTCAAAAAAGTGATTTTTTTTTCAAAAAAATTGCATTTGGAAGACTGCTACGCAAATATGGTGTGATAAAAAATATTGCAACAATCTCCATTTTATTCTCTAGGTTCTCTGCTAAAAAAATATATATAATGTTTGGGGGTTCTAAGTAGTTTTCTAGCAAAAAAAAAAAAAAAGATTTTAGCTTGTAAACACCAAGTGTCAAAAATAGGCCATGTCTTAAAGTGGATAAATGGACAACTTTGTGTAAAGTGCTACTTGGATGTTGGGCCTCTGTATGTGGCTAGGCTGTGTAAAAGTGTTACACATGTGGTACACAAGTGTAACATGTGGGAAAAAAATGACATATTCAAAAGACTCATTATGCCTCAATAATTATACGTTGGGCTGTTTGCTTTCCAAAATGGGGTCATTTTATGGGGGTTTCCATTGTCCTGGTGCTCCAGGGCCTTCAAAAGTGCGATAGGTTGTCAGGAAATTATATGTGTAATTTGTGCTCCTAGAATGCTGGACGGTGCTACTTGGATGTTGGGCCTCTGTATGTGGCCAGGCTGTGAAAAAGTCTCACACATGTGGTATTGACATAATCAGGAGGAGTAGCAGAATGTATTTTGGGGTGCAATTTTTGCTATGTACATGCTATGTGTTGGAAATATTTCATAAATGGACAACTTTGTGTAAAAAAAAAAATGCATTTTCATTTTCTTTCCACAGTTTCCAAAAACTTGTGGAAAAAAATTACAAGTTCAAAAGACTCATTATGCCTCAAAAATTATACGTTGGGGTGTTTGCTTTCCAAAATGGGGTAATTTTATGGGGGTTTCCATTGTCCTGGTGCTCCAGGGCCTTCAAAAGTGCGATAGGTTGTCAGGAAATTATATGTGTAATTTGTGCTCCTAGAATGCCGGACGGTACTACTTGGATGTTAGGCCTCTGTATGTGGCCAGGCTGTGAAAAAGTCTCACACATGTGGTATCGCCATACTTAGGAGGAGAAGTAGAATGTGTTTTGGGGTGTAGTTGCAAGTATACATATGCTGTGTGAGAGAAATAACCTGTTAATACGTCAATTTGTAAAAAAAAAAAAAAAAATCTTCATTTTGCAAAGAATTGTGGGAAAAAAATTACAACTTCAAAAAACTCACCATGCCCCTTATTAAATACCTTGGAATGTCTACTTTCCAAAAAGGGGTCATTTGGGGGGTATTTGTACTTTCCTGACTTTTTAGTGTCTCAAGAAATGAGATAGGCCTTCAGTCCATCAGGTGTGATCAAGTGTGATCAATTTTCAATGATTAGCGCCATAACTTGTGGACTCTATAACTTTCACAACGACCAAATAATATACACTTATTTGGGTTATTTTTACCAAAGATAAGTAGCAGTATAAATTTTGGCCAAAATTTGTGAAGAAAAATTACTAATTTGCAAAATTTTATGACAGAAACAAAGAAAAATGTGTTTTTTCACAATATTTTTTTATGTCTTTTTTTATTTATAGCACACAAAATAAAAAACCCAGTAGTGATTAAATACCATCAAAAGAAAGCTCTATTTGTGTGAAAAAAAGGACACAAATTTTTTATGGGTACAGTGTTGCATGACTGAGTAATTGTCATTCAAAGTGTGAGAGCGCTGAAAGCTGAAAATCGGTCTGGGCAGGAAGGGGGCTGAAAGTGCACTGTAGGCAAGTGGTTAAACAAGATTTCACTGGAAGTATGAGCACAATAGTATGTTTGTGGAAGTATTTAATAATTATTTCGTGATCTACAACTTTCAGGCTATGTTTTACCTTTATAACCAGCAGCTCTCCATTATATTCTAGTTTATTTGCAAACTTGTAAGTCTGTACTTTTGCAATTTTTGTTTTTTGCACTGTATTTCACCAAATTCTTCATAAATACTTGCGCAGGTGTAGGATTATATAATTATTGCAAGTCAAAATAACTGACATAAATACTAGGCTATAATCTAGCAGTTAACCTAGACCACAGTGATACTAAATCGGATAAACCTGGTATATGCAGCATCCATAAATAACAGCATAAACAGTGAGAAATATAACCAGTAATTAAATTTCTCACAGTACTTCTTTGCAGAAATGATCAACAAGGTGTCCCAGAGTGCACTCTGTGTATATACACCTGGGTGTGGGTAGTTGTACACTCTCTACCGCCCACTTAGCAAACTTCAGCCGGCTAATTGTAAGGCCCAATTCGAACACTGGTGCACTGGATCACTGTCACTTTAAGACTGCATGCAGTGGTTTGTATTTGGGCTGCTAGGCGACCAGACAGTCTCTCTGTGTACTGAACCTTCTAAACAATGAAATTAGCACAGTTGCAACCGTTCACCAGTCCACTTGCACAGTAAACCTTGTCCTGGACACTTGTCAGGCTACAGTCCTCAGGGTCCTTATCCTTGGTGGCCGGTGGCTTGTCTCCAGCACTCTGATCCTCACAGGCTCAGCCATAATGGTGTAGGCACAGATAGGTCCAAGCCGCAGGCCTGTACTCTATAGGCCAGGGCATCAAGAGGTGCCCAGTTCTCAGCCTCTGTGCAGACAGCACACAGCACCCTCCAGCTCCAGTTACAGCTCACCAGCCCTTTGTGACTTTCTCTCTCACTGGTGGAGGCACCAGCACACACGCAAACTGGTTTGTACATTCTTCAGTCCCTGGCACACTGGACTCAACTTCCTCTCTCAAAGTCTCTCAAAGTCCAAGAAAAAACTCTCCCTCTACTTTTCTGGTTACAGGGGGGAATCCTGGGTGTTGACGTTTTCAGCCTTACAAGCCTTAACAATTCTGCACCCCCAGATGTAGGAGACTACATCTCCTATAGTCCTGAGTGGCTGCACAGAAAGTCCTCTCTGCCTCTGCCAACAACAACTCCAGAGCCGGAGGGGGGAAAGACCAGAGGATTTACAGCCTACAGCGGTGAGGAGGGGGAGGAAAGGGGGACACACACAGCCCACTCCTGCAGCCAGCAGGGTACCTGGCTACACTTGAATAGCAGTGAGAAGTCCTGTGTAATAGGCCTGTGTGAACTGGAACATGGACAGTTAGTCACTGGTGATTGCAGGACTGTCACAGAGAGAACATCAGTATAGATAATAAACTGGGAACTTGTGCTGCTTGGATTCTGTCAGTAGCTGTAGATGACTTTCAGGGCTGTCGCAGAGAAAACACAAGTATAAACTGGGGAAAAACCTGTGCTTATTGGCTGACTGGAATTACTTTCAAAATTGAATCTACTGTATCTGGCACAAATCTACCAAAAGTTGTTGATAGTAGAATAATCTTCCAAATGAACAGAAGACAACAGAGCTGAAGAAAATACATCCGATCTACTGAGGACACTAGCAAAAAACTGAGGCGCAGGGATGGGTGCACAGACTCAGACGCACAGCCTCTATGCCGAGCTCTGTATACCCATCCCTGTGTACCCTGTAAACTTGGCTGTGCAGTAGTGATGAGCTTAAGGCTTCTGAAGGGCCTGGTATGATTTGGGGAGAACCTCATGCCATTTTTTTGAGTGGGTGTCCCACATTAACATCTAATATAATCTATCAAGGATAAGGGTCTTGTATAAAGGAAGGGAATCCCCAGCGGCCTTGTTTATAAACAGAATTAAAGTGGCTAGGAGTGGCCATTTGCCAGCAATTTAAACACACTTTTTTCTTTGCTAATGCCACTGTTGCTGTGTCGGTTGTACAGATGCGCCACTATATAGGCAGGATCAAGGCACCCCACAGGTATGCTATTTAAAGGAATTTTAAATGCTCTCCATTAAATAGAATTTAGGAATTTTCTTTTGCTTTGGTACATTTCTCCCAGGGCAGTGCCCAGCCCCCCTGTGCCATTTATTCGACAATCCCTAGCATATTAGTCTAGAAAATGTCCGTCATTGTTTTTTAACATTGGATCCTAATAAATTTAAGGTGGCATCCAAACTTTAGTTACGTTCACTGAATCTGCACTGAACTGAATCCACATACTTTTGACTTATCTTATCACTACGGTGCAGGTGAATCTATACAGCTGATGCATGTCAATTCAGTAATATGGGGTGTTTGCACGCAAATTAGCACTAGTACAGAAAATAAAAAACACTGCTTTTCACATTATATAGGGCTGATCACATGTGTGAATGAGCCCTAAAAGCCCTTCAATTATGAGAGACATTAGGATTTTGTTAGGCGAATGACAACATTGAGAACTTGGTTTGGATGCAACCTAAAGTGATAGTAAATGATCACCGTGTAAAAATCCCATTTGGTTTAAAATAGAAATGAGGAAACAAGCTCAGGTGCCCACCAAGGAGGAGTGGTACAACAAAGTAGCTGAGATCAAGGAGGCTGAGGAGTGTGTGGCGACGTGTAGAGACCGACATGAGTGTTTTTCTAGTATCTGGGCAATTTGGCAAGAGCACACCGCTGATCCTGATCAAGTTTCATCAAGCCCGGATGTTGCCCTGTTGGAGCTTGCAGAGCCCTCGTTGAGAGTATCCACTTGAACTGTGTTGCCATTACCTGAACCTAGTCTTTACATTTCAGTTTAATGTTCAGATGTACCAATCAGTGTGGGCGATAATGGTCATGATGATAAACTCCATAGTAGTATCTCCTTGGTCCTGCATTATGTTAAAGGTTTTTGTTCTTGTTGTTCATGTTTTATCCTTATTGCAACTCTGACCTACTGTTCTGCTGTGAAAATTAGGTCTTTGCTCTGTGAGGGCTCAGGTTTGGCCCCCAGTGCGACACCCTTGGGTGGAGGTTTGATGGAGGCTCTTGAAGGCTTCCTTAGATCTCTAAGGCTGACCCTTGGGCCTTCTGATCAGGTCTCCAGCATGGCTAGGTCAATGTGGCTGCCTACTGGGTTAAACTGGGGGTAAGCTCATCATTTACAATGTTTACCTTTTCCTTTTTTCTTTTTGGTATACTGATACACCTGCCTTTGCCCTGGTATCCGCAAATACTCATAATTATGGCATTATTTGTCATGGCGTGTCTTATTTGTTTTCTATGTTTTACAAATAAAGATTATATATACTGTATATATATATATATATATATATATATATAAAATAGTAATGAAAGGCAAAGCATTTGTGTATAGATAGAAAAAAAACCCATTATAAATACCTTTTTTCCCTCTTTTTTTAATAAATGATCACATTCCCTCTGTTCTCAGCTGCATAAGAGCTGGGGGAGGAGAAGCAAAAGTACACCGAGCTTCCCAGTAAATGGCTGTGCAGAAGGGGCATGTCAGGAGAAATCTGATCATCATCTCAGGAGAGCAGGCCTGAGTTCCCAGCATAGCTAGAGAACTGACCACCCTTTGTTCTCTTGTTTAGCATGGTCAGTTTTTAATAAGAAAGCAGAGTGCCTGGCAGGATCACCAGGGATTTCACACAAAGGAAGCAATACAAACAGAACAGGATACTTTTTCCTACAAGTATATGTTACAGCAGGTACAAATCCGGAATAAGAAATGATGGGGTTACAAACACTTTAGGACACATACAGTAACTATACTTTTATACAAACGTATCAAAGAAAAATACTTTTAAGAAAAATATTTCTGCCTTTGTTCTCACTGGAAAAATTAACTGTCCCCTCTTGTCACTCTGACAACCTGTTACTGGGACAGGAAGTAAGGGAAAGTCTTATGGGGACACAGCGATAAAAACCTGACAAAAGTTCTAACCCTTCACCACTCAATAAAATAGTTTTGGCTGGAGTGGGTTTTCATTGAGACGCTGTAACCTTGGCTTCCCATGACTTTTGTGCAACCACCTACCAGCATTTTCTTGCAGCTCCTTTCACCTCTGCAGCTGACGCTGAGGTCAGCCATGTCAGGACCTGGGGATTTGTGACGTCGCTCCCTTGGTCATGGGATAGTGCTCAGGCCCAGTGATTGAATGCTAGGTCTGGGCACTGTCATAGGGAAGCGGGTCACATCTGTATGCCTGGAATTTTGGGTCATCTTGCTAAGCAGCTGCAAGTGAGCACAGGTAAGGTAAATATACATGGTGGGGTGGGGAAACTTTTCAGAGACACTCACCTTGCCTTTCATGGGTAGGGTGACACAGCATCTCTTTATATAATACAACGTTCTCCCCATTGACATAAAGAAAATGAGTTTAGAAAAAAAATGTATTAATCCCACAACTTATAAATGATCCCCAAATATTTATGCCTTTTCATATGAAGGACAGCCAGGTACATTTTATACTAAAAATCGAAGGCATTTATGATTCACTTTCTATAATTTTAATTGATTTTCTGTAGGAAACATACCATAAATTTGAAATATAACTTCGCTTGTTCTGTGACCTTGTCTCCAAGTTTCTAGTTTTCTATATAACTTGACTTTTGGCACTGAGTAGTAGCAGCTACAATGCCATATGCCATATATTGGGGAAAATGGATTTCTCTAATGCTTTCAAAACTTTTTTTTTCCACTGACCTTGTCAAGAAAGATGTATGTATAAAATTGCAGTCACCTATACTGCCTGCAAAATGTCATCATTAAACACTTTAAGCAAGACTTGTTTTTTTTTTTTTTTTATAGCTCAGATTAGTTGTGTTGCAACTTCCATTTAAAGTGTTTCATATATTGCTTGCCAGCATGCCCGAAAATCAGGGAGTTATGGATGGTGTGCAAATTTTATAAAACAAACTAATAAAAGACTTTAAAAATTAAAGGCAGGCTTGCTTCATGTTTCAGCATCCAAAACCAATAGTACATTGAAAATTTACAACCTTGTTCAATAAAGATTTCTAAATCATCATTTTAAAGTGATTGTGAAGGAAAAGTGTTTCTTTTTTTAACTTATTTAATTTTCTGCATTAAGGTATAAAACCTTTTTAATAGTAGCTCCCCTATATTCCCCCCATTACTCACATGACCTCATTCTCGATCCAGTGCTGTGCATGTCTGCAGCAACTCTTCTTCCCTCTCCCAGCTTTCGCAGGCTGAGAACAGCAGGAGCGATTGGCTGTGTGTCTGAATAGATGCATGAAGCCTGGCTTGGCATCAAGCATGAACAAGTGCCCCCATAGGGAATGGCGTGCTCAGGGGGCACTCAGCAGGGGGGAGCCAGAAGTGCCAGCAGGGGACCCAGAATAGGCGGATCAGGGCTGCTCTGTGCAAAACCATTTCACAGAGCATGTAAGTATTTCATGTTTATTATTTTATTGGAAAAAATTCAAAGCTTTAAAATCACTTCAAACGTCATAACCTACAGAAACCGATCAGAGAATGTGTGGTGATTTTGTTTATTATAGTCAAGACTGGGGGCGATTCACACCTGAATCGCACAGGAAACGTAGTCCACGTTCCTGTGCGATCAGTGCAGTGCAACGTTCAGCCCATTCATTGAATAGGCTGAAATTGCACTGGATCGCACCAACAGTAGTGCACTTTTAAAAATACACTGCAATCAGTACTATGCGATCCGGTACAGGCAAACACACTGAGTTTGGAATGTTGTTAGGTATACATTGACACCCGCAGCAGATTGCATACCCAGTGCGTTTTGAATGCATTATGGGAAACGTGCATGGAATGCAGGCAACAAAATGGCTCCTGCTGATACCAATCCAAACACCAATCAACTAGAACCAGGCAGACAGGCCCGAAGCGTAAAAATAGGCGCAGGGCCTCATGATAGAGGAGACAGGGATACAGGCAGTTTAAGGGGTTAACTAGTTGGGTATCATGGGGAGGTCAGCTCCTGGGATTGGTCAGTGTAAGTATAGGTGGGGCCATAGGTAGGGCAATACAAGGGGGCAGATTGGTAGGTTCAGCAGACCCCTTTGGAATGCGGATAGATCAAGAATCATCCTTTTCCTGTCCTCAGTGCCTGCCAGCCTGCTTTCCCGCATGGGGGACCTGTATTGCATTCTGGGACAGCTCCGGGTGGCTGCTGCCGCTCAGGGGAACATCGTGGATGCAAGCACAGGTCTCCTCTTTGCTCGGGGGGGAGACCTCTGTGGGGGGGGGGGGGACCTGCCATCACCATGTGCTTAAAGGTCTCGGCCTCCGGAGCACTTTAGCCCCACTGTGTCCCCCAGAGCTGTGCTCCAACAAGGGAACCCATGTGAGGACCCTCCAGGTTCGCCGACACAGCGCTCTCCTGCTGCTGTCGGCGAGTGTCCTGAGAGGAATCCCAATCGCCAGCGGATCTCGTCCCTGGCCCTGCATGCTCATTGCGGGACTTCAGGAGGTGCGGCTGCCTTTGTCGGGGAGGCTTCAGCTGACAGAGCAGCCCGGCATGGGAGAGTGCAGTCTGTGGGTGCCAGCCAGTCGGATGGAGCGGCTAGCAGCCTCATCCCATGCATGCGCAGTGCGGTGGTGTCCCCAGCAAGCAGTGTCCCACAGGCCAACGTCCAGCATGCAAGAAGGAAGAGGCCCAGAAGATCGGGTGGCGGGTGGGGGGACTGGCAAGCAGCCCCGACCCTCGGTACCACAAATCGCTCTCCGGGACAGCTGGGAGGATACGTCCAAAGCCAGGTTGGAAGGGGATGGGGATGTTCCAGGATCCTTGCCATCGGTAGAATCGGGAAGGTGGGGGGTTTCTATCTGGTCAGCCTGTTGAGTCCCCTACGTTTAATAGTTCTTCCTTACAGTCTGCTTTAAATGCTTCAAATGGGATATTACATTTGGTGTTGAGTCGGGGGGGGTGGTAGGCGTAGGGGGCTTTCCTTAAATGTCTAATGCTCCCTCCGCTCCTCACATAGCAGAACTGGGTTCCACTGCGTCGGGTGAGGCTTTGGGCCTGCAGGACTTGCTGGTGGGTTTGCGGTCTTTGGTACAGAGTTTTGATGCGGGTGCCACAGCAAGCGAGGCACCTGTGGCTGATTGTGTGCCTGGAGCTGCCACAAACTCCTTGGCCAGTGGCACTGCAGGGGAAGGGCCCAGCGTGACTTCCTCGTCAATTGACGGGGGACAAGGCAGAAGATCCCAAGTGTGGAAGTAAGGTGGCGGACACAATCCGCTTGGCGGATTCTGCAAAATTTGAGGTATACGTGTGCTTTGAGGGCCCCTTAGGGGTGCATCTCAAGCTAAAATTGTGGGAAAAAATCTGGAAAGATGAGTATGTTAAAACATTTACTTTGCTCCCTTTAGAAAAACTCAACTTGGACAAGAAGGAAGATGAGGACAGGCGGTCCTGGTTGATTCTTCGCCATTTTTGCTAGAGTAATAGGGGAAAACATCCGGAGAATTGTTATGCACTATTTTGTTATCTGAATGCTATCAGTGAGGCTCACAGGGTGTACGGTGGAGTCGCATGGCTTTGTTATAACGAGCAGTTTCGTCAACGCAAAGCCATCCGACCGTCCTTGAGATGGGATCATAAGGACATCAGCTTATGGATGCATCTTATAACCTCGGCACAGGCTTCTTCGTCCTTTTTCCGAGCGGGGCCGGTAGTCCAAGTACCCCAGGCCACAAAGCGCTGGGGGTTCTGCTGGCAATTTAATGAGGGGACATGTCTATTCGGCTCTGGGTGTTGCTTCAAGCACGAGTGCTCAGGATGCGGAGGCACCCACCCCCTCTCACGTTGCTTTAAGCATGGTGGGGTTTGTTCTATAGATGCTTCAAGTAAAAGAGACGACGCTGGTGAGGGGGGAAAGGATGCAGCCTTTCCTAAATAGTTATCTGGATCAGGCGGCTGCCCGGTTGTTTGAGTCTGGGTCTGGGTCTTTGGCGGGCTTTATCATTCTGTGCTCTCTTGTCCACATTCCCCCAATGGTGGATAACTTGCGTTCTACCAAAGGGAATCCGGAGGTGGTTTAAGAAAAACTGGCAAAGGAAGTCGCTTTGGGATGCATGGCTGGGTCTTTTGCTCAACCCCCCCTGGCTGATTTAGTAGTTTCCCCCTTGGGTTTGGTCCCTAAAAAAGAACCTCACAAATTTTGTCTTATTCATCACCTATCCTTCCCCAAGGGTGGTTCAGTTAATGATGGATTTGATCCAGAGGTCTGTGCGGTGTCTTACACCTCTTTTGATGCTGCCATCTTTTGGATACGACATTATGGGCGAGCTAGGCGCCCTCCTAGAAGAAACAGACATTGAGTCGGCTTTTCGGTCGCTACCCGTACATCCAAGAGTTTTCCCCTCTTGGGTTGCAGGTGGTTGGACTCATTTTATGTTGACCGCTGTCTACCCATGGGTTGCTCGATGTCTTGTGCGTTTTTTGAAATGTTCAGCTCTTTTGTGGAATGGGTGGTACGGGAGGTGTCAGGGGTCAATTTGGTCATGGATTATTTGGACGACTGTGTGCATGGGCCTCCCTTCATCCAACTTGTGCGTCATTTTGCTGGCCACTATCCAACATTTTGGGATTCCATTGGCTGCGGACAAGACTATGAGACTGAGGGCCCTACCACGACAATCAGTTTTTTGGGGGTAGTCATTGATTCTGTTGCCATGTAATGTCCCTTGCCTGAGGACAAACTGCTCGACCTTACGGCTGAAGTTTGCTTGGTGGTCGGTAAGTGCAAGATTCAACTTTGGCAGTTGCAGTCCCTCCTCGGTAAGCTCACATGGCGCATTATGCTGATAGGGGTGGATATTTAGCCCCTGCTTGTCAGCTGCTGGCCTTATTACCCTAAATTAAGAACTTAAGGTGGATTTGCAGGTTGGGCATGTTTTCTTGGATACCTTTAACGACCATTCCCTTTGGCAAGAAGGCCCTGTCAGCAGTTTTGATATGGAATTATACACTGATGCTGCGGGTTCCACAGGCTATGGCAAGTTCCTTGGGGGGGCGGTGGAGAGCAGAGCATTTGCCGGAGGCGTGGCGGGAGGCTGGGTTCTTACGGAACCTGGTCCTTTTGGAACTCTTTCCTGTGATTGTTGCGGTAGAGCTATGGGGGGATGACTTCCGCAATAAGAAAGTTTGTTGACAACATGGGGGTGGTGCAGGTTATTAACCGGCTTTTGGGTTCTTCACCGCAGGTTATTAGGCTGTTGCGTCATCTTGTTTTGTGTTGCTTGCAGTTAAATGTTTTCTTGTATGCCGTGCCAGGGGCGACTAACACATTGGCGGATTCTTTGTCTCGGTTTCAGTTGGACAGGTTTCGAGAGATGGCACCGGATGTGGAGCAACACGGAGCAACACGGACGCCTTGTCCTCCAGAGCTGTGCCGAATTGTGTTGGGGTTGCCGCTGGTTTGTTATGGAAATCATTAAGTGAGTCCACGTGGCCAGCCTATTCCAATGTATGGCATGAATGGAGGGGCCTTTTAGCGTGAGTGGGGGAAGGAAGGGTGAGTATGGCGTCTCGGTCTCTCTTGTTATATTTTATCTGTTTGAATTTTGAACAAGGGGTGTCAATATCGGCCATCAATCGTAAGTTGGTGGGTTTGGAGTTCTTGTTTAAACTGTTGAGAGTTCAGGATTTTACCAAGGACTTTGTTGTTAAACAGACTTTAAAGGGTTATAGGAGAGGCTTCCGTAGGTTGGATGGCCACCGTCTGGTCTCTTTTGATATGCTGCAGGAGCTCTTTGGCCAGGGGAGTTTAATATGCGCCTTGGTATATGAGTAATTTTTGTTCTGGACAGCGTTTGTCCTGGTGTTTTATGGACCTTTTCGGATTGGTGAGTTGGTTAGTCCTTCAAAGGGGGTGCAAGGGGGCCTACTGGCTAGTGAGGTAAGTTCTTCCCATTCTTCAGTGGAACTATTCATTCGGCGTTCCAAAACCGATCAGGCGGGCAGAGGTACTTATTTGCGCTTGTTTAGAGTGTGGGGTTCCCCAAGTTGCCCAGTGTCAGTCGTGGAGGAATTTAGGAGGTTACACCCACAACTGGAGGGCTCTTTCCTTATGCATCAGGACGGATCGGCCCTGTCTAAATTTCAGTTTGTGTCCATATTCTGGTGTTGTCTGTCAGCTTTGGGTTATGAGGCTCGGAGTTATTCCTCATACTCCTTCCACATTGGCAGATGGGAATCCAATCCTTTTAAGATATATGTGCATCCTAACTTGATATAGGCAACTTGCTGGGTTATTGGTCTCACCAATTTGTAGTTATGCTTTTGGGGTGGCTCAATTTGTCATGTTTTTCTTTGATATCTTTCTTTTACAGGCACAGCTGCTTGCCTCGTGTGGATCTTGATGCATTATTTTGAGTTTTGGGTGGCTAAGCGGGCGGATGTCCAAACCAATGGTGGCAAATGGGCTTTACCAGGGCGGAGGCCACAATTAGGTGGATAGGTGTGTCGGGTTTACTTTGGTTCAGGGTCCTTCTGGAAATGCACCGCTTCGCTCGGCAACGACCTGGGTGTTCGGTCAATGGGTCATCTCATCCGCGATATTAAATTTGATTTCCTCAGACTGCGCACGTCCTTTCCAGATGTGATAGTGGTTTGGTCAGAGATTGTCGGCCGCACTTCTTGGCATTTTGCCAGGTCAATTTAGAAGCTAAACAAGGCACGCATTAAGGTTAATAAGGAAGTCAGCCGGTTTGTAATGCGGAATGGTGGTTTGGTTGTTAGGCATCAAGAACTGGAGGTAGATACCTGGCGGTATCTGCAGAGCGATGGGGTCCACTTGAATGCTGTAGGGACAGACTTGTGGTTTCTGGGCATTCAAGATGGTATTCAGAGAGCATTGCCTTTGTAGAGGGGCCCACAGGTGTAAGGCTTTACACCTGTGCATTGTGGCGGTTGGGGTTTTTGGAGGCGTTTAACAGTTTTGGAAAAGTTCAGAGGGTGATCCATCTAAGGTATGGCGCACTCTAGTGTTTTCCAGTTAATGGTGGATTAACGGTAAAGTGGTAACAAGGAGGTATCTGTGGTGAAATGTGTTTGTCCCCGAGCCGGTATTGCGCAGCTGGGGACCGTTTAAGTATTGACGCTGATACACAGTTTTAATTTGGTTTTTGGTGCCTCCCAAGACCAGCGACATTTATGTTATGGGTACTGGATTATGTATGGTTTCTGTTTTAAGAAAATGTTATTTTGTTTATTTGTTAAAAAAATGGCCTACCAGGCCAAATTATCTCCAGACTGGTGTAATTCGTTATTTATTCAGAGTCAGATATATATGGGAAGTTTTGGCAGTATTACCGATTGGGTGTATGCCTCGCTAATACCCTAATCATGATTTTTTTAGAGGAAGGAAGCCAAATATACTGTGTAAGGCACCGCATCTTTTTAAAGCATTCTGGTGCAGGTTTTCTAAATATATTGGCAAAGCAGTCCTTTGGGACACTTATTACCTTCACATGTAATATAAGTTTATGTAGTTTAAATAAAGTAGGAAACTATTATGTGGTTTAGAAAGGTTTGAAGGTAGAGACAGCCAGGAAACTAACATAGTTATAAGGAGATTTGCAGTGGCATCTTCCATATCCAAGAAGAAAAAACTTTAAGCACAAACAGAAAGTCAGTATATTTGCCAAAATGTCAGTATCTGAGAAAATTTCATTAAAAAAATTCCACTGTATCTATGACTGCAGCAGCGCTTCTTAGATGAGGGTATTGGAAGTCTTGATGAACTGTAAATACAAGATAAAAAAGAAGGCGCAGCCATCTAAGTGTATCTATTTAATGGTTAAAAGTATACAAATTAATAAAAGATTGCACTCACAGGATATTAGAAAATTTAGGCAGATCATGCTCCTTTTTGAAAGGCCAGTAGCTTCAACATGGGTCCAGGGGAATGGATGAAGCATTTCCTGAAAGAACCATGGTGCCAGACACTAATACTGGTATCAGTAGATGCTGTACTGAATGGCTCAGTTTGTAGGCAGGTGTTGACAGGCAGTAGGAGAAGGAGCTGAAGGTCTGTATCAAGTGAGCGGCGGACAGGATTAAAAGTAAAAGTAATTACCGCGGTTAATGTCCAAACAAAACAGCAGCCAATACGACACTTGAACTAGTGCAAATAATAAACAATGTAAACAAAATGTGCAGCGCTAGACGTGAATGGCATATACTGAAAATAATGAACCTAATAAGGTAACAAAGATAATAACTCATTAGTGAAGAATGTATAAATGTGATAAACAACTTCACGAAAACTCAAAAGTGAACAAATGTCCATAAAGTGGTAAAAAGAGTAAAAGTTCTTATTGGCACAGTAAATGTGAAATCAAATTTCTTCAAAATTGTGCTGCAAACGGTGAATGAAAACAAAATTGTTGTGACACGGTCCACCACCAAATGTTTGAGGAGGCTTACCAGAGTGAGTGGACCCAGTTTGGCATACGCCTAGTGGGTGGACTCGTGCGTTGGTGTATGTACACCTGGTGTATCGAGGAAGATGTTGGATGGCACCTCGCATCAGTCTCTTTCACAATTCCTTATATCAATTAGGGTATGTAAAGTAGATGTATACTCTCCCACAATGGATCATCATCAAAGATTTACTATATACTGTATGTGTTACAATGGTTGTCACTTTTGAATGACCTCCAATCCGCATGCTGTCATATGCTAAAGCCTGTGACTTGCTCCCATATTTGGGTTGTATTTTTTTGGGCAAAATTTGAAACCAGAGTTCTTAATTCTCTGTACTCCTCATCTCGCTCCCCAACCAAGGTAGACACGGGGACGCTATTGAGTTATTATCTTTGTTACTAGGGATTGACCGATTATCGACAATGTCGATATATCGGGGGCCGATATGCACTTTCCCCGATATATCGGAATCAGCCCCTGAGGTTACCGATATTGCCGATATTTTGGGAAAGTGCTGTATTGGAGTGATGCCTGCAGCTAGAGGCATCACCCAGGTACCGGTGTCCATAGCCGAAGGTCGGTTGTCTTGTAATGACAACTGATGCGGCTGAAAAGCCGCTCGGCTGTCATTACAAGGAGTAGGAGGGGATGCCTCCCCCCTCCCGCCGCCTTTCCGCGGCTCGCCTGGGTCTCCTGTCCCACCGGGAGACCTCAGCATCCTACCTGCACGGCCGCCGAAGAGAAGACCCAATCAAAGCCGCATTCGGCTCTGATCGGGTCTCCATGTAAAAAACCCGTAAGTGGTGTCATGACATCACTTCCGGGTACTCGGCGGCAAATAAAAAAAAAAGTGAGCATACAAAACAGCCAAACTTGGAGTTTTGAATTCTTTTAAGTGCAGAGGAGGGGTTTGGGGTCTTTTAGACCCCCAGATCCCTCCACCAGAGTACCTGTGAAAAATAAAAAAATTTTTTTTTTTAAACGTCCAAAAATATTGGCCAATATTAGGTTCATCATTTTCAGTATATGCCATTCACGTCTAGCGCTGCACATTTTGTTTACATTGTGGACAGGATCAGCTTTTGAACTTAATCGAGAGACACTGGAAGCCGATGGAGGCTGTCACCTGGGAGTCCACTCGGCTGGAACGCTAGCCGACACTGAAGACTTGGGCCGGAAGACGTCGGAGTGCAGTGATGTCACAGAGGGGGCGGCAACATGTTTCGGAGCAGTCTCGCTCCTTCATCAAACCAGTAGGCAGGGCAAGACTATAGGAGCTGAATTTATAGAGTGCAGAAGAAAGGACGAAACAGAGGTTAGTTTTCACAGAGGCTCCACATTAAGGAGGAACTCCACACTAAAATTTTAAACATAGGTCATATGGGCTGATGGAATAAAACATAGAAATACACATAAAATAGAAGAGAATAAATTGAAATGAAAATAAGAATAAAAATAAAAAATAATAAAAATAAAATAGACATAAATAAATAAATAAATAAATAAATAAATAAATAAAAAAATAATAATAAATACATAATAAATAAAAATAAAACACAAAATAGAATTGAGATGGCAATGAACATGAAAAATAAATTTAAAGGGGAAAGATTAGACATTTCTATTTAAGTCGTAAGGGTAGTCTCTGTTAGCTCTATTACATAAGGGGACAAAGATGATGGGAAGATAATTAAATTAATAATAAGAATAAAAAATATTAAATAATAAAAATAGAAATAAAAATGAATTCCATTTAAAATAAGCACTGGACAATGGAAATATATTTCACATCTATACTAGTGCGCACACTGCTAACACGTAAACAAAAATGATGAAGGATATAAGTATAGGAACATACAAAGAAGGGGTATGGTTGTAGCGGGATGTATAGAACAGCATTCTATATGGGGGGTGAGAGGAAAGGAGGTATTTAATATAATGTAATCACCTGGATTCTATATAATGGTATGTGTTTCTATTTCCTCGTTGAACCCCATGGGGACTAAAGTATTCAAACAGAAAATCCAATAGGTCTTACGTTTACATACTTTTTTATACCTTTCCGCTATTTGGAGGGTATTAGGGATTTGTTCTACAACCCATACTGTTATCCCCTCAGTGGATTTTCCATGTACTTCTCTAAAGTGTTTCGGTACACTGTATTTTTTGGTTCTCTCTTTTTCCCCTTGTTCTTTTACTCTCTCGTGTTCACCAAATCTGGTCCTGAGGGTCCCAATGGTCCTGCCTATGTAAAGTTGGCCCCAGGACCTGATGGAATAAAAAAATACACATAAAATAGAAGAGAATAAATTAAAATGCAAATAAGAATATTAATAAAAACAATAATAAAAATAAAATTAAAAAGAAATAATAATAAATAAAAACAAAACTGGAAATAGAATTGAGATGGCAATGAAAATGAAAATAAATTTAAAGGTGGAAGGAAAAAGAATAAAAAAGGACATAATTGCAGTACAATAAAAAATATTTAATCTACCCACCCACCCATTCTCTATCTACAGAGGATCAACTTTTGTTATGGAAAGGCCTAAATATTGCTCCTACTTTTCATCCTAAATTGTACACTTTATTTAAAGATCTCAAAAAATGTATTCAAAACCTGACGGTAAAAAAATGTTATGCCACAAAACCACAAAACAACACCAATGCTTCAGACCCTGAACTTCCCTCGTCCCCTACAGACATCTTATGTAACCCGGCAGACACAGAGATGGTAAAAATCCTTGAAGAGTTACTATGGGAAAATTATTACATGGACCCAGAAATTTTCTTTGATCACACACTCCAATCTCTTCAAAGTTGGGAGCATGAAATTGTCCAAAATGTCTTGGTATGCTGACACCTTTAAGAGTTCCCTTTACTGGAACTAAGGGACCAAGCCCAACCCCTGAAAAACAACCCCGCACCATAATCCCCCTCCACCAAATGATTGGGACCTGTGCACAAAGCAAGGTCCATAAAGACATAGATGAGCGAGTTTGGGGTGGAGGAACTGGAAAGGCCTGCACAGAGTCCTGACCTCAACCAGTTAGAACACCTTTTGTTATGAATTAGAGCAGAGACTGCGAGCCAGGCCTTCTCATCCACCATCAGTGCCTGAACTCACAAATGTGCTTCTGGATGAATGGTCAAACAGTGTCATAGACACACTCCTAAACCTTGTGGACAGCCTTTTCAGAAAAGTCAAAGCTGCTATAGCTGCAAAGTGTGGGCTAACTCAATATTAAGCCCTACGGACTAAGACTGGGATACTATTAAAGCTCATGTGCGCGTAAAGGCAGGCGTGAGGGCGTCCCAATACTTTTAGTAATATAGTGTATGTGTGGAAACCAGATACAGTATGTATTAAAAGCGAAAACATGTAATAAACCTTTCCTCCCACAAGAGGGTGCTCATGTTCCTGAAATAAAAAGCAAATTAAACTGAGGGCTATGCCTATACCATGGAAATAATTAAGAAAAATGTGGAATCAAATAGGAGAATCAAATGGACATAAAATAAAATAGCTCTGGCATTTCAAAACAATACACATCTTTATAGGTAATTTCTGATAGATTGCAGCCTATTCCCTGTTAGGATAATGTAATCATTAAGTTAATACGCTGGCTGGATTTGCCTACACATCTGCTGGGTTGAGTTGCATTCATGGCTGCTCACCACACATCAGATCAGGATATCCAAGTTTCAGAAATATTTGCTGTTTTAAATATAATTCCTATGGAGGGTCTGCCAAACTTGCTTTACCCCCTCACATATATTATAACATTTAAACCAGGGGTGTCCAACCTGCGGCCCGAGATGGCTATGAATGTGGCCTAACACAAAACCGTAAACCGTAAATAATGTCTCGTTACTAGATTTTTATAAGTTTTATCTTCCCAAAGAAAAATATCCCACCCTTCACAATCACTCCTTATTCATGTCATACATTTTCGACAGCGGTATATTTGTGAGCAGCTATTTTCAAGGATTTAAGCCCAGTTCCAGACAGTTCTTTATTTATTTATTTTTTTAAATAACCCCTGTGACAATCACCGCTCGTCGGTTACAAATCGGCATGTGTTGTCTATTGTACTGTTTCTGTTCTGTGGGCGTTTTTACTATAAACTCCAGATTCAGCACACATCCATCCTGATTGTGAGCATCTGAAACCCGCTGCGACTCTCTTCTGGGATTAGGTGCAGCTGGCTACCCAGCATACACCACCCGTTCTTGCACATGTGCAGTGGAAACAAATTGCCCCCAATAGTTTTCTTGGTCAGTGCAATAAAATAACCTCTGCCGCCCATCTCTAACGATACCTTCACTGCCACACAGTACCAATCTAAACAAAGACTAAATTCCCAATTAAAAAAATCTCTGCCTAGCATTGATGCTAGCAGCAGAGGATGCCCATTGACTCCTGGGATTGATGACACTGCTTTCCCAGGAGCCAACGGACAAGCGGAAGTTTTGTACCTTGCCGTGGCTAGGTGGGACGGAAGTGCAGACTTAAGACTCAAGAAAAGTTAGTAAATGACAAAGAATAAAAAAAAAATCCAAACATGAATGGGGGTGCGGTCTTCACCAATTATAGGCATTGTTGTCATTTAGGCTGGAACTCCGATTGGCAACATTAGAACCAAAATATCTGATATAGCACCTTAAGAATTCATTGTCATCATGTGTGGCCCAAGACCATTTCTCTACTTCCAATGTGGCCCATGAAGGTTTGTATAAACCAATGTTCCAATTGTTCCACTGTTTGTACAAAAGGTTGGACACCCCTAATTTAAACACTCAAAAATGTTTCTATAAAGGAAATCCTATAAAGTGATATCAGATATTAAAGTGGATATAAATGAAAAAACCTAGGGCTTGCTATGTTATTTTGAACATGGAGAAGAGACGATTGAGGGGGGATATGATATCAATGTACAAATAATGTACTGGCGACCCTAGCATATGGAAAAACCTATTCAGAGAAAGGAAATACAATAAGACACGTGGCCACTCACTAAAACTAGAGGAAAGGCGGTTTAACCTTAAAGTACGTAGGGGGTTCTTCACTGTGAGAGCAGTAAGGATGTGGAATTCTCACCGCAAACAGTGGTATCAGCAGGGAGCATCGATAGTTTCAAAAAACTATTAGATGGGCACCTTAAAGACCACAACATAGAGGGGTATACAATGTACGGTTAACAGCAAACACACACACATCATAGGTTGAACTGGATGGACTGGTGTCTTTTTTCAACCTCACTAACTATGTAACTATGTAACATCTAGAAATGTTAATTGTGCCCAAGCGGTACCTTGAAAAATGATACCTTTTGTTTTGAATTCCTCCCGAAAAATATCAGCGCACTCCTCTGCCTACAACTTTACAGCTATGTATGTACTGTGTGAGATTATCTAAGGCACCGCTACTTCTGACTGCTAGTCTCACAACATGTGTAGCTAGATTTGGTGATGCCATCGTTGTTCTGCTTACTGTTCTTCTTGCTGGAGAGGAAGCTGTACCTGAGGATCTGCAGTGCAAGGATCTCCCTGCTAATATTTCATTCATTCTTTGGAGCTCTGCTTCCTCCACCTCTCCTGTTGCTTCTTGAATATTACTCCTCTAGTCATTGGATTAGTCATCAGAGGGGCACCTCTGACATGAGGAAGCTAAGCCATGCTTCTACCAAGATCCAACCTCTACACAGAGACACAGGGGTTAGTTTACTAAAGGCAAACACAGTAAACTGTTTACTTTGGAAGGCAATTTGCACTTTGCAAGAAACGTTTGCTTTACGCTAGTGAATGAGGTGAAGCTCTGCTGACTTCTAATGCCCTATCATGGGCAAGCACATTTTTTTTACATTTTCTTTGCAAATGATTGAGTTTTCCTTGCAATGTACTAAGGTAAGGGAAAATACCTTGTAAAACAAACAGTCTTTTTGCCTCTAGTAAATCAACCCCACAGTGTAAATTACGCCATGATAAGTTAGTAAGAGATCATCTGTAGGAAGCCTGCAGGCAATACTGGTGACCAATTCTTTCTTCCCTGCTTCCCGTTTAGGCAAAACTTCCACAGTTCATGCACAGCTTAAAAGTGCTAATAGATCACACATACCACCATCTGATTCATTTATTTTTTACAAGTTTGAATGAAGTTTATGCAGTCTATGGGACACAAACTTCTATGGACTGCATAAAGATAATTGACACTCTCACAATTACCTACAATCTAAATACTTTCCTAGATAGCTGTCATTTAGCATCTCAGAACATTACTAAAGAATAGGGATGGGCGAACGGTTCTGTCCAAGCATGAGTTCAAGCCGAACATTTTATCTGTTCGGCCGTTCGATGAACACCCAAATTTGCAGGGGGTTCGCTGGGTGCTTGCCCGAATGAACATCCTGCAATGCACTGAGAGCTGCAAAGTGTACAAAAAGTAATAAAAACCGGAGACAAGTTTTTGACAAATCCTTTATTAAAAAATAGTGGGGTCCCCTTATTAAAGGGGGCTTCCACATTCTGATAAGCCCCCCACCCACAGACCCCCATGACCACCGGCCACAGGGGCCCTTGTCTCCATCAACATGGGGAAGGTGCTTCGGGATGGGGGGCAGAGCCATGTTGAGGGCATTTGGCCTGTTACGGTTCAGGGGGAGGGCACTCACTCGTCCTCCCCTTTCCTGACCTGCCAGGCTGCATGCCTGGATAAGGGTCTGGTATGAATTTTGGGGGGAACTCCAATCCGTTTTTTTCTTTTTTTTTTTTCAATAGGCGGTTGCTGGGATTTGACTTTTTAATTTTTAAAATTTAGAAATGTAATTTTTGCTGCAGCATGTTTTATGCATGCTACAGATGCGCCAATTTACAGGCACATTAAGGGGACCCCTCATGCACTATATTTAAAGGAATTTTCCATTTTTATTGTTGCACTTTCAGCATAAATAAAATCACTGTTTTTAATTAAAAACAATAATTTAAAAAACAAAAATGACATTGATACATGTCCTCCAGGGCAGTACCCGGACCCCCATACTCCTTTTATTGCCAATTACTTGCAAATAAGCCTTCAAAATGGGCACTTTTGATTTTTCCTGTTCGCCTCCCATAGACTTCGATGGGGGTTCGCTGTTTGGGTTAGAACATTTCCCCTGTCCGGGAGTTCTGCTGCGAACCGAACAGGGGGGTGTTTGGTCCATGTCTACTAAAGAAGCAGGCTTAAAGTGTTACTAAACCCACAACAGTAAAATCAGTCTGTATATGCAGTAAAGCATGCTTGTTATACTCACTGTGGAACCACAGGGGTTAATCCTCTGCATTGTGTAAAAAGCCTATTTGATCCTGTCTCCTCTAATCCTCCCCTTCTTCCAGAGTCCCCAAACCATCTCCTTATAGTACAGAGTCTAGGTGACAAGCTGCACATGCTCAGTTTGGTGTGTATTGCCGGAGAGTTTTTTTCTTGGGAGAGTGGGTGTGATCAGCACATGGCCAATCAGCACTGTCCAGGCAGAGGGTAAAAGGGTCCTGCATCCTCATAGGACAATCATGGGTGAATGAAAACTCCTCCCACAAGCTTTAATCAGACACTGATAAAAGTCACAAGACTGCTATATACCACTGATGAGAAAAGGTATTTAGCAGTTTACATTTACTAAAACTATTCCATGTTCTGTGTACTGTGGGAGACCAGACATAGTGAATTCAGGGTGATGGGTTTAGTAACATTTTAACTTTACATCATGATTTCAAAATATAATAAAACCTTCAGAACTGCAAAATAAGGTAATTGTCTTCCTTATGCTCCTCCTTTGCAGTATATTGTTTGCTGCAAAAAGAATACCCTTAAAGCATTGCTTTTCTGTGCTTGCGGTTAGAAATGTATCCTCATATGCTATATCACTCCAGAGAAAACATTCCTCAAGAACAATGGGAAACCAGACGTGGCAGGTGCATTAAACTTACGTTTTAGCAGAGAGACGTCCAATTCAGAGAGACCAGTAGGTCATGAATATGTAACCAGTGTTTTTAATCAAGACAGATGAGTCTTGTGATATGGCTATTAAATTTACACATAAAAGAGTATGAGGGTCGGTGAAATGGCATTAACTGAATTAAGAACGATGATTGCTTTCATAATTGTCAGTTTGGAGACCGTACCCTAAAGGGAGCTGTAAAAAAGTTTAGATAGGGTGTATAAGATTAGCATTGGTAAAAGTCCATAATGAAACTTGTTTAAAGTCAAACTCCAGGAAAGTTTAAAAAAAAAAAAAAAAAAAAAAAAAACCGCCTTGGAGTGAAGTCTTACACACTGCAAGTAATACATACTTGTTTATTTTAGGGGCAGAGGATTAGGGACTAATTACTGTTCCAGCAGGCTCTCTACAGCATTGTGATGGGTCCCCCGCAGCCTGCTCTGTAAGATGTGCCCGGCTCTGGCCTTCTTAGTGTACCATACAGGGATATCGTTCCTGCATGTATGTGATGATGCCAAGGCTTCGCCACAGACTGGAGCTTCTGGAAAAGGAGCAAAGTACTGGAGACAGCTAGAATGGGGTGTAAAGTAATTTATTCATCCTCTTTATCTTTTCTCTAGACATAAAACATCTATCTCCTCTAGACATAGCAAGCATTTAACCCTTGCAGCCTGGGAATTGGGGGGGGGGGGGTGTGGAAGTAGGCATTACAAGGGTGTGATTTTTCAATTTCTTGGAGTGGGGCTTTAAGGGGAATTTCCTCCACATTTAATGCTGCCCAGATTGCACGGCAGGGCAGTACAATTCGTAGCGATTTAAAAACAGTTTATTGCCTTTCTTCCATTTTAGTTTTACAGTTATTGTCTGCTTCTGGGATAGAAAGGCAATATTGTAGCCACTGTTCTCAGAATGGGTATAAGTTTATATTTTTTAATATTATTTTTCATTTTATGGTATTTTTGTAGACCATCCTTTCACCCTCCAAAGCACATGAACTTGTGGATAAGTGGTAGGCCTGCTGTCTCCTGTGCCAGGGAATAGAGTACCATGTCAGTAGTCAAAGGGTTCTGCCCAGTTGTATTAGGCGCAAAGCTTACAGTTACATCTACCCCAGCTCACTTGAACCCAGGTTTCAGTCACTGGAGGCGAGTTTCTTCCTCCAGCACAACCTCTGCAGTCCATAGATTGGTTTTCCAATTGCTCTCTGTGAAAATTTCTCAGGAATTCCTTGTCCAATAAACCCAGGCATAGCCTATGAGTGAAATTGTCCACACTCACATTACCCCTCTATAGCCCTCACTGTACATACCATTCCTGCACTGGTGTCGAATACACCATATGCTTTACTTAGGGTTTACTCCAAAAGATGGTAATTAAACAGAGGGATAACATGGAAATGGCAAACGTTCTCTATAGGGTGGCATAAGACACCACTGTACTTAAATAGTGCCAATAATAGGGTTAACTCTCTCTAGGTTCTATCTTTACTTTCCAACAGGGCAAGTTTGTTCAAAGAGGTACTCAGAAAGTAGTGCAGCAAGAATAATGCCCATAGTAAATGGGGGTAATCACTGCCCCTTACTAAGAGGTTCCCACTCCTGACTCCACCAGATGGAGACTCACAAAGGAAACCTGTTTAATCCATCCACCTGTACTTAAAGAATAATTTGAGGTATGGCATTTTTTACATAGTTACATTAGTTAGGCTTGGACCAAAGTAATTATGCATATACTGTACTATCCTGCTGGATCGCTCTAGAAGCTGGAAATAACTATAGTAGCACCACTACTTTAGTGATCTCCAAGTTCCCTCTTATGATGAGCAGCTGCCCTGGTGCATTGTGAGCATAGGTCTTCTGCTCGGCACAGGCATCACTCAGAGTGCCTTCCATTTTCTCAATTAATGGAAAACATTCCCTGATTAGGTGAGGTGGAGAGCTTGACATTGCCCTACCTCTCCAACTCGTCCAATTAGAGAACACTTTGCAGTCATTGAGAAAATTAAAAGCGATCTCCAAATGGCGACCAAACTGAGTAGTGAGTAGCTGATCTCCTGTGTTCACAATGCAGCAAGGCCACCGCTCAAAGACCCAGAAGCTAGTGAAGATCACTGTAGTAGTTCTACTACAGTAATTTCCAGCTCCTAAAAGAATCTCACAGGTATGGTATATGTATATTTACATTGGTTCATACTGTACCAATGTAACTATATAAAAAATGCTTCTTTAAATAACCTGTTACCAAGAAAGCAAGGCAAAAAATGCACCTCCACAAACAAGTCCAGTCAGAGTGAAACGCATTGGGGTGTGTGGCATGGGGCAGGGACTATTTCTGGAAGCCTGTTGCACCCCTCTCTGACAATCCCTCCACTGCCTTTCAGCTCACCCAACAAATTAAATTCAAAATACTACCAACTTACAAAGCCATTGACAACTCGACCCCCAGCTACATCACTAACCTTGTCTCAAAATACCAACCAAATCATTCTCTTTGTTCCTCCCAAGACCTCCTGCTCTCTAGTTCTCTTGTCGCCTCCTCCCATACTTGCCTCCAGGACTTCTCCTGAGCCTCCCCCATCCTCTGGAATTCCCTATCCCAATCTGTCTGACTATTTCCTACTCTGTCCGCTTTTAGGCAATCTCGGAAAACACTTCTCTTCAGAGAAGCCTATTCTGCGTTCACCTAACAATCGTAAATTTGTTTTCTCCATTAGCTTATCCCCCAGAGTTAAAACTTTTTGTTTTACTTGACCCTCCCTTTAAGATTGTAAGATGTGACAAGCAGGGCCCTCTGATTGCTCCTGTATTAAATTGTATTGTAACTGTACTGTCTACCTTCATATCGTTAAGCGCTGTTCAAACTGTTGGCTCTATATAAATTCTAAATAATAATAATATGAAGCTAAGCCCTCCCTAACTAACAATACACACAGGGCTGGCCCTACCATGGGTCCCGATGGGCTAATTGGACCCAGGCAGAACTTGCAGAGTGGTAGCAAGTTGACTCCCAAGACTTTTTTTTCCAGCAGTTTTGTGTTTCATCAGTTTGCGGCATATTATAGGCAGCATTTCCCCATACCATACTGCCACCCGTAGTGCAAACTAATGAGAATGAGGAGGTGGAGCTTCTCCTCCAGGGAACGTCGCTCACGTGATCCTGGTTGTGCGCAATGACGTCAGGAATCAGCAAACTATATCTCACGCAGAGCAGGCTGGATCTTTTAGGGCAGTGGGTGCGGCAGACACAGGAGTGACAGGAGGACTAAGAACAGACAGTGGGTGTTTGGTGGACCGGTCCGGTGGTGAGTTATGGAAGAAGATAACAGTAAATATAATATTTTGTAAATGTTATATTTATATAATATAATGGATGTGGGGGCCTTTGGTTGGGTGTGACTTTTTTTTGTGTGTGTTTGTGTGTGTGTTTGTGGGGGGGGGGGGGGGGGCAGAATTTCATTCTTGGCCCCAGGCGGCACAATGTCTTGGGTCAGCCCTGACTACACACCTAGATTCTCTTGAAAAATTTCACTGCTCCACTGTGGTGACTGGTGGCCAAAGAGTGGGGAAGTCAATAGGAGGGCCATCATCCAGATCCTGGATAAGGATCTGGGAGTCTTGGTTGATGATAGATTAGGCAACAACATGCAATGTCAAGCGGCAGCTGCCAAAGCCAGCAGAATATTAGCATGCATAAAGAAAGGGATGTATTCCAGAGATAAGACTATAATCCTTCCACTTTATAAAACTCTGGTCCGACTGCATCTGGAGTATTCTGTCCAGTTCTGGTCGCCAGTCCTCAGGAGGGATGTGTTGGAGCTGGAGAGAGTCCAGAGAAGGGCAACAAAACTGATTAGGGGATTGGAGGACCTTAACTATGAGGAGCGGCTGCAATCGCTCGATTGATTCTCCCTGGAGAGGAGACGCCTGAGGGGGGACATGATAGCAATTTATAAATATCTCAATGGGGATCTCAGCTTAGAAAAAAAGCTGTTCATTCGAAGGGATTGCATGAGGACAAGAGGGCATACAATGCGATTAGAGGAGAAGCGTTTTAACCTTCCTAGCGGTATTCCCGAGTGTGACTCGGGGTAAGATTTTAGAGCCAAAAGCGGTAACCCCGAGTCACACTCGGGGTAGCGCTAGGAAGATCGCTGGATCCTGGTAGAGGTTTTACTTACCTTTTCTCTGGGATCCAGCGAAGAATGCGGGCGGTGTGCGGCAGCGGAGCTTCCTCCCAATCGTCTGCGAGCCCCGGCTTCCGTCTCCGGTGACGTGACGTCCGCCGGGGGTGGAACCGGCGGCAAATTCGAATGTAAAACACACCAAACACACTGATACCGTTCAAAATAAAAAAAAATCACATTACATTGCCCCCCAGTGCCCTTTCCTGCAGTTTTACTGTACTTTTTATGTAAATATATGTATATACATATATATATATATATAATATGTATACAGTTGGTTTGGGCTGCTCATTCACGAGAATTATGTGTATATATATATATATATATATATATACACATATATATATATACATATGTATATATGTACATATATATATATACGTATATATATATATATATATATATATGTATATATATATATATATATATATATGTATATATATATATATATATATATATATACATGTGTATATATATATATATATATATATATATATATATATATATATATATATACACATAATTCTCGTGAATGAGCAGCCCAAACCAACTGTATACATATTATATATATATATATATATATATATATATATATACATATATATATATATATGTATACATAATATATGTATACATACATATATATATAATATATATATAATAAATGTATACAGTTGGTTTGGGCTGCTCATTCACAAGAATTACATGCAAAATAATGGTACCGCTTTCAGCACCTAAAATCCAAAAGAATCATACCGCCAGGGAGGTTAACCTCAGGCAACGTGGGGGGTTCTTTACTGTTAGGGCTACAAGATTGTGGAATTGTCTACCACAAGAGGTGGTTTCTGCGGGAAGTATGGTGGCTTTCAAAAGACTCTTAGACTTACATCTCAAGGATCAGGACATTCAGGGCTATGTGAGATGATTACAGCCACACACACCTACACAAGTTGAACTGGATGGACTATTGTCTTTATTCAACCTCACCTACTATGTAACTATGTAACTATCATTTAATAGATTGATGGGTGGAGCATGACATAATCATGAATGCGGGCTGCATTTATTTCTCATTAAGGAAGGACTGCCAGATAAATAACTGAGTGCAACAACATAATTACATCACATGTCATCTGTCAATAGAATACAAAGAGAATTCTCATTGGTTCCCTCACTTTTTGACCTCAAAACTTTTTAACATTGTGCTAGTGAGCTGCAGAGATTTTGCCTAAATCCCAGAGAAACAGAAGAAGCCAACAAATGATTCAACCATCTGGCATCCACCCAACTTAGAATATAGGTCTTTGGAGGACTGACACTTTGTTATACTTATCCAGAGTACAGATAGACCCCATATCTAAATAACACAAGTCCGCAGAATGACACTGATTCTAATTCTGTAATTCATCTAGGTTTTTATAACACACAGGAGATTGTATGTCATGCAGCGTAAATACAAACTGGCAGCATTAGGTGAGAAACCAAACGGCATCCAGGAGATTGCTGCGTGCAGTAACTGTATGTCTTTGCAGTCACAAATATGTCATTATTTATGGGTTCAGTAATATGGATCAGCAGGTTCTGATGATATACTGCTTAGCTGAGCCATCACTTCACCATGAGATGTACAAGTCCACTTTGGATGAAGCAGCCTTTATGAATCAGCACATAGTGTGCCGTAGGGGTTATACTCCATGACAGCAAGCATCTTTCTGCACTGAAATACAACAGAACCCTTTATCTGTGATTTTATGAAAACGTGCTTAGTGTAATCTGCAGAGGAAAAGAAATATTGCACAAAACATTTACATCTCATAAAAAACTGTATAATTTATTATTAGGAATACTTGGCCATGTTTCTGGTGACATTTTACCCAACTGTTTCTCATATTGCCGCATTTACTATCCAGCACAACTAACCTAATCCTTTCATAGCATAGGAATCCAAAAGTTTTGCTTTCAGAAAATATGAAAGTAAAACCGGGACTTTTAATTTTACAGGTATAAAAAGGGATGCTAGCGTGGCGGTACTATGCGCAGTAGTAAGTGGCAAGTGTGTCCTATTACTGATAGGTGGCTTATATGTCTTGGGCCAGTCCAGAGACCGTTAATCAAGATGGCAGACAACAGTGTTAGGCCCCTTTCACACATGGAGTCCGTTCAGATCCGCCTGTCAGCTTTTTTGGCGGATCTGAACGGACGTCCCATGCATCTCTATGGGGCATCGGATGTCAGCGGAGACATGTCCGCTGACATCTGATCCGATCCGTCCAATCTGGACAGAGGGAAACCCTATTTTCCATCCGTCAGGCGGATCGGATGAGAACGGACAGACGGTCCGTTCCCATACGATTCCCCCATAGAGATAAATGGGGACCTGACTGCTGTGTCTCCAGCGTGGAGACACAGCTGTCATCCGCCTGCTCAGCGGGGGATCGGCGGATCGATCCCCCGCTGAAAAAAACGGAGTCCGTCTGGCGAACTCCGTGTGTGAAAGAGCCCTTAGTGTGCGCACAGAACAGTGTATGGTAATGAAGTTTCTTGTAAACTAAGGCGTTCTATATCTAAAGAAGACTTCAAGCATGGTACAGTGGTGAGAGGCTCAGCCGCAGTAAGACATTTAACCGCTTAACCACCGCCGCAGTTATACTGTGGCAGGCAGCCGCTCCTGCGCAAACCACCATAGGTATTCGCCGGTCGCACGCCTGCAGCTAGGGGGAGAGGGCGTGCCGCCACTGGCACGCTCCTGCCCCCCACTCGTCAGCAGGAATCCCAATGCACGGGGCAGGCGGCTCCGATTGCCGCCTGACGGACGCGATCGTTCCCCGATGAGAGAGAAGGACGGACAGCTGTTGTAAACACAGCCGATCGTTTTTCTCTCTGGAATGGTCACAGAGCCCCTGTGATCCTGCTATATGGGATCACAGGTCTCTGTGATCATTTCACAAGCCACGCCCCCCACAGTTAGAAACACGCCCCTAGGTACACATTTAACCCCTTGATCACATACTGTGTTAACCCCCTTCCCTGCCAGTGTCATTATTACAGTGCATATTTTTAGCACTGATTGCAGTAGTAATGTCACTGGTACCCCCTAAAGTGTCAAAAATGTCAGTCAGGGTTCCAATCTATCCGCCGCAATGTCGCAGTCCCGCTGCCATTACTAGTAAAAAAATAAAAATGACATAAATCTTTCCTGTAGTTAGTAGACGCGATAACTTTTGCGCAAACCAATTAAAATAAGCTTATTGCGATTTTTTTACCAAAAATATGTAGCAGAAATTGGCCTAAAATGCTTAAACCAAAAACCAATCAGCGCAATCAATAACACATTAAAAATGGAAAATGCAAGCTGAACACTAACCCAGGTACATTGAGAGAGCCTGGACAGAAACTAAGCAAACACAACAGTGCAGTGCAAATCAGATAAAAATAACACATGAAAACTCCATGCATAAATAGTAAAAGCCCCACAATTCCGGTAAAGAGATTCCTTCAGGATAGCACAAGTCCCAGAGATACGTGCTGGAAAGAGAATCCACTCAAGGTGATGGTCCCTTCACCACAGACACTCAGATGCACTCACCTGATCCAATTGACCTCTGTGTTACCAGCAGGTCAACATAGGCTTTATACAAGAACAGAGGGCATCTCCTTACACCATCGCCAGCCATGTGGTCAGTTTCAGGGCTAAAGATAGGCACTCCTAAATCCTCACCAGCCAGATATTTAGTTGCAGGGCTTGAAATATACACTCTCCTCACATCACAAATGCAGACCATGCATCTGGTAAACATATAAGAAAGGAGGGGAAACCAGACTAAGTGCAGACTGTATAAAATCCCATTTATTTAAAAAGAAAGGCACTTACAGAATACTTGATAAAATTCCAGCTTCATACATAGAGTTTCAATCCATAAGGTGCAGTGCACCGCGGTCTCCATCTGACTCACAGCGAGAGACAAGCGGTACACAACAGTGGTCCGATAGCAGCAGGTGACGTCAGTATAGTAGACTCCACTATCCTACACTGACTCTGGACCACTACATACAGTGGTTATATGCACTTGTTACAGAATCCAATCGATCGAACAGCAGCACTCTTCCACCCTTAAGCAGATTCCACTTCATATGGCCCTCAATGGATATAACATTCCAACGTCGATAGAAAGACACTTCATAGTGTAATACGATAAGTATAAATATTAATAAAATCCAGAAAACCCACTCACCAAAAGGAAAGATAAAATATTGCATGTGCATCAATAATCCACAGGGGAATGTTTCCAACCATCAAGATGGCCGACCTCTGGGCTTGGCAATGTCAGGTGATCCAGCTCTACCCAACTGGTTTCATCGTACCAACATCATCAGGGGAGCTGCTGATGATGTTGGTACAATGAAACCTGTTGCCATTTACTTTTATGGCAGGCTGTACCCAGCCAATGCAGCTCCCCAGGTGCAGGAAAGCACCAGGGAATTATGCCAGGACTTAAAAATTCCTGTGTAAGCCCCTTGTGCATGAATGCTATAAGCTAATATACCACTGCTGTGTAAAATTTGAATGTACATAGCTTGGCCACCGGGTCACTTAAACTTATTTGCTGAAAAAATCCTGTTGTTTACAAAGCACAACAGCTGAAGCCTAAAATGCACACTGCTCTGTTCAGACAAGGCTGTACTGAAAGCTTTTTGCTGAGTTTTATCCTTGCAAAACAAGCATAATGGGTACAATGTATAATAAATATTTATTTGTAAAATAAAAATTGTATGAGCAAATAAATGTAAAAGAGGGTACATTTTAAAAATCAGAACACTCATTTGTAAATCAGAGACAAAAAGACAATACAGGCAAAATCAGGACTGTCTCAGAAGGCATGGGCAGTTGGGAGGCTGATTACCGAGATTGGTTACTGAATTCCATGGACAGTTTATAGTCTGGGGTATACTGTATAGTCACATATGTTATTTTTTAAATAATAGGTTTTACAGTGTCAATCATCCTTCACAGTTATTACCTTTTGTATCACTTGATCATCTCTTTTAGATTGTCAGCTCTCACAAGCAGAGCCCTCCGGATCCACTTGTATTAAATGGAGCTGTAACTATATAATAATAGAAGTCCTAATTTACACTCCTTGTGAACATGCAAAGATTTTTTGTATTTTTGGTACACTTTTTGTTAATTTTTGAAAATGTAAAACTAAAACCTGCACTACAGATTTTTGTATGTACCTTCTTATGACTGAATTGCTGTATTATGCATTGAGCTGTTTTTTTTTGTTTTTTTTTTTAGCTGCAAGTGTTTTCTGTGATTGTTCAAGTTTAATTACATTTGCAATTCTCTCTTTGGTATATATTTTCTGTATTGTAGATTGAACCATTCATGTTAGTTCATGGCCTGATGGTTTTAACAGCCCAATATACCAACAATAGTCATAGGAACACACAACATCTGGTAGCAATGACATTTTTGTGTTGCGTGCACCCACCTACATCATACCGACTGAAACGACTTACTTGGACCAATCAAAGTAAGGTTCAAATAGCCCATTGGAACTAAGGCTTTCCTAGGTTCAGGCTTTTTTAGTAGTGATTTATTGAAGACGAAACAGAGGAGAAATGGCTCCATGGGGATTTTTAAGGCGTTAGCCAACCAGATAACAGTAATACAAAAAGGTAGGAAGTATATAAAACCAACACATTTTATTCAAAACATAACATAGTAAAATGGTTAATAATATCACCAAATATAACGTTTAAGAACAAGAGTGCAATTACAGACACAATACCATAGGTCATACCAAGAAATGCTAATGGTCTGGAACATGGAGTCGGTCTCATGAGATAAGAGGCCAGCCCATAGCATCATTCACAGTAATATCCCAACATGTTTCGAAGTATGATACAATTTCTTCTTCATGGGGAAGATCAGAGCACATTCTAGTTTTCTAAAAGTATAATGGTAACATGTTAGTGTTATACAAAGGTGAATACACAGGTATCCATCCATATACAAATTAGCAATCTGCAGTACCCACGGTACATCAGTGTGTCAACATACAATCATGAATGGCAGCATTGACCTCCTAGACAAGCCCCCCCCCCTGTGAAAAACCCAAAAGTCGGAGTAAGCTGGAGGTTTCCCAAAAGGTGGAACAATGGGTAACAAGAAAAATAGATGTTTATTATAGTCACATTGGCGTAAAAAAAAAATGCTCACAAGGATCGTGGAAAGAAGAGCCGTCCTGGGGACAATGATCATGTTTTAATATATAGGTAAAAAAGAAGGGGGAAAAAAAGAAACAAAAAAAGAAAAGAAATATAAAAAAATAATAATAAAAAATCTTAATTGAAAATCAGTATAAAGTATAACATTTGTAAAAAAAAACTTACATGTGTGACCAAACCACCAATAGCACAGCATGTGATCCAACAGAGAGGTAAAGGGACTAACCATCAGTGGGAAGCCAATCAGGCCGGGGGTCGCAATGAGCTGCACCTATGTGGAGGTTCTCCTCCATGTATAAGGGTCATGTGCAGGGGGTCCACCTGTTACACCCTGCTCTGAATTGGTTGGGTGGTTTGTGCAGGTGTGGACCCTTTACTGCTTAATTAATTATCTCCGGCATATACATAGGGATACTTCCCCCAAACTGATGGGTAGTCTCTTTGCCTCTCTGTTGGATCAGATGCCTTGCTATTGCTGGTTTGGTTATACATGTAAGTTTTTTTTTACAAATGTTACACTTTATACTGATTTTCAATTGAGATTTTTTATTATTATTTTTTCTTTATTTTAATTTTTTTTATTTATTTTTTTTTTTTATTTATATTTATTTTTTTTCCCCTTCTTTCTTACCTATATAATAAAACATGATTTTTGTCCTCAGGACTGCTCTTCTTTCCGAAATTCTTGTGAGCAGTTTTTATTACGCCAATGTGACTATCGTAAACATCTATTTTTCTTGTGGCCTATTGTTCCACCTTTTGGGAAACCTCCGTCTTACCCCGACTTTTGAGTGTTTTTTATGGGGGGGGGGGGCTTATGTCTAGGAGGTCAATGCTACCACTCATGCTTGTATGTTAACACACTGATGTACCGTGAGTACTGCAGATTGCTAATTTGTATATGGATGTTCTATACCTGTGTATTCACCTTTATATAACGCTAATATGTTGCCATTTTGCTTAAATTAGAATGTGCTCTGATCTTCCCCTGAAGAAGAAATTGTATCAGATTTCGAAACATGTTGGGATATTTCTGTGAACGATGGTCTGGTCCAACCTCTTATCTCATGAGACGAACCCCATTTTCCAGACCATGAGCATTTCTTGTTATGATCTATGGCTTTGTGTCTGTATTTGCACTCATATTCTTAAACTTTATATGTGGTGATATTATTCACCATTTTACTATGTTATGTTTTGAATAAAATTTGTTGATTTTATATACTTCCTACCTTTTTTTATTACTAGAATCCAGTTGGTTAATGCCTTAAAAATCCCCATGGGGCCCTTTCTCCTCTGTTTTACTTGTTATTTGGGATGTGGAATCAAGCCCCCAGTTCTAACAACACCAAACTAGCTTTATTGTTATATGACTTATTGAAGACAAACAGGGAGATTTACTAAAACTAGAACACTCAGAATCTGCTGCAGCTGTGCATGGTAGCTATTCGGCTTCTAACTTCTTGCGTCCAGAATCCCTGGACATCCGGGCAACTCCATAGAAGGTGGTAAAAGGTACCCCATTCCCGCTGACACATGGGACACTGCCCCGGAGGCCTCACTGCGATATTTCACGGTCATTATAGGTGTCAGGTAGGCCTGGTGAAGGACATACAATTGAGTTAGTCGATCTCAAAGTTTCGGGGAAACCAGTTTATAATTGTCTAGAGCATCTTCCCATTCCTCATCATCCATAGTCCCCACATCACCCTCCCATTTAGTTTTAACGGCATAAGCTTAAACGGTAGAAGCCGGTAAGAGAAGTACATTGTAAAGATGTGAGATGAGTTGTTTAGATTCAGATCCCATGACCACTAGGGATGATCGAACTTTTCAAAAGTTCAGTTTGACCAGAACACCAGAACTTCCAGAAAGTTCGGCCCGGATTTCCGAACCCCATTGAAATCAATGGGACCCGAACTTCGGTAATCAAAAAACCCCATTTTGAAGCCCTAAAACCCAATAAATGCCCCTAAAAAGTGCCTAGGGTTCTGGGTCATTTTTGATAGAGAGCCGATTATTGAAAAAATTATTGAAAAAAAAATGAAATTTTTTGATTTTGACTTTGGATTTATCGGGGGGGGGGGGGGGGGGTGTCTAAAAAGTGTACCTGTGAAGTTTCAGCTCTGTAGCATGTCCAGAACCAGAAAAAAAAAAGATTGTTTCTATTAAGTCACTTATAGAACAGGGATATGGCTCCGCTATTTTCACACCTTGCATGTTTTGTAGCAAGCGTTTTTTTGGGCATTTTTTGGGGGTTATTGGAGGCAGGCATAACATCAGAACTTCTGTGTAGGGGTATATATACACACACACACACACGTATGTATATATACACATACACATATATAGGTGTGAAAGTAGCAGAACACTATCCTTGCGCTAATGAAATAATTAACACCCATATGGCTTCTCTCCTTTCACACCTATATGTGTGTATGTGTATATATACATATAAGTGTGTGTGTATATATACCAAAAATCTAAAACGAGTCCTGCGAGCAACCTCCCTACCTTAGATTTTTATAGTGCTGCAAACACTTCACTTCTCATAAAGTGCACAGTGCCAAATTTATATAAATAGTGTTGCGCAAAAAATAAAAATCTATATCGATAAAATATAATATAAATGTATATTGTCCGCCCTAATACTAATATAGGTGTTGTGTTTGGGTTAAAACATAAACAGTATAGTGCTTACCATTTTAAAACATTAATTAGTGGTGTAATTAAATAAATAGATTAAGATAGTGCTAAGTGCTAATTAATCGGTGTATCAATCTTCCATAAATTAATAATATATGTGCTAAATATTTTCTCACATACAATGTGGCAATCAATTATAAATAAGTGCAGTCAACTTTAAAATACCAGAAACAGTCCACAATGTGCTTAAAACTAAATATAGTTAAAATAAGTCCGTGATAAAATAATTAGTGCCAAGTGATTATAGATTGTCCACTATATGTGCTCTGGCCACCTCGTATGTGGCAGTGTTCCCATCCAAAGTGTGTGACCAAATTGTCACAGATTCTTATCACACCATGCACCCGCTTGTGATTGGGCGCTCACCTCATATAAAGAATATTAAGACCCAAAATGCAGACAATGGTTCCTCCTGGAGGTCAGCTTTCTTTGCTTCCAATCAGACCCTGTTTGTTCAATAAGATCACCTTCTGACATATACCGCTGGTGCTCCAAGCAGGTATTAAGTTTACCATGCAAAAAAAAATAGCTCCAGATAGTGCTTATACCTTTCACAACTTTATTGTAGATTAAAATTTTAATCTACAATAAAGTTGTGAAAGGTATAAGCACTATCTGGAGCTATTTTTTTTGCATGGTACACTTAATACCTGCTTGGAGCACCAGCGGTATATGTCAGAAGGTGATCTTATTGAACAAACAGGCTCTGATTGGAAGCAAAGAAAGCTGACCTCCAGGAGGAACCATTGTCTGCATTTTGGGTCTTATTATTCTTTATATGAGGTGAGCGCCCAATCACAAGGGGGTGCATGGTGTGATAAGAATCTGTGACAATTTGGTCACACACTTTGGATGGGAACACTGCCACATACCAGGTGGCCTGAGCACATATAGTGGACAATCTATAATCACTTGGCACTAATTATTTTATCACTGACTTATTTTTAATATATTAAGTTTTAAGCACATTGTGGACTGTTTCTGGTATTTTAAAGTTGACTGCACTTATTTATAATTGATTGCCACTTTGTATGTGAGAAAATATTTAGCACATATATTATTAATTTATGGAAGATTGATACACCGATTAATTAGCACTTAGCACTATCTTAATCTATTTATTTGATTACACCACTAATTAATGTTTTAAAATGGTAAGCACTATACTGTTTATGTTTTAACCCAAACACAACACCTATATTAGTATTAGGGCGGACAATATACATTTATATTATATTTTATCGATACAGATTTTTATTTATAAAAATTTGTGTATGTATATATACCCCTATACAGAAGTTCAGATGTTTTGCCTGCCTCCAAAGACCCACAAAAAATGCCCAAAAAAAAACCGCCTGCAATAACACACCTGGGCGTTTTTTTTTTTGCGCAGGCGTTTTTTTGGGCATTTTTTGTGGGTCTTTGGAGGCAGGCAAAACATCTGAACTTCTGTATAGGGGTATATATACACACACACTTATATGCCTTTATACACATACACATATATAGGTGTGATAGGAGCGGAGCCATATGCCTGTTAATTATTTCATTAGCGCAAGCATAGTGTTCTGCTATTTTCACACCTATATATGTGTAGGTGTATATATACATACATGTGTGTGTATATATACCCCTATACAGAAGTTCAGATGTTTTGCCTGCCTCCAAAGACCCCAAAAAAATGCCCAAAAAAACGCCTGCGCCAAAAAAAACGCCCAGGTGTGTTATTGCAGGCGTTTTTTTGGGGCATTTTTGTGGGGTCTTTGGAGTCAGGCATGACATCTGAACTTGTGTATAGGGGTATATATACACACACATGTATGTATACAGTATATACACCTACTCATATATAGGTGTGAAAAGAGCAGAACACTATGCTTGCGCTAATGAAATAATTAACAGGCATATGGCTCCGCTCCTATCACACCTATATATGTGTATGTGTATAATACATATAAGTGTGTGTGTATATATACCCCTATACACAAGTTCAGATGTCATGCCTGCCTCTAAAGACCCCAAAAAAAGCCCAAAAAAACGCCAGCGCCAAAAAAACCCGCCCAGGTGTGTTATTGCAGGCGGTTTTTTTGGGCATTTTTTTGGGGTCTTTGGAGTCAGGCATGACATCTGAACTTGTGTATAGGGGTATATATACACACAAACTTATATGTATTATACACATACACACATATAGGTGTGATAGGAGCGGAGCCATATGCCTGTTAATTATTTCATTAGCGCAAGCATAGTGTTCTGCTCTTTTCACACCTATATATGTGTAGGTGTATATATACATACATGTGTGTGTATATATACCCCTATACACAAGTTCAGATGTAATGCCTGACTCCAAAGACCCCAAAAAAATGCCCAAAAAACGCCCGCGCCAAAAAAAAACGCCCAGGTGTGTTATTGCAGGCGTTTTTTTTGGGCATTTTTTTGGGGTCTTTGGAGTCAGGCATGACATCTGAACTTGTGTATAGTGGTATATATACACACACACTTATATGTATTATACACATACACACATATAGGTGTGATAGGAGCGGAGCCATATGTCTGTTAATTATTTCATTAGTGCAAGCATAGTGTTTTGCTCTTTTCACACAAAAAAAACGCCTGCGCCAAAAAAAACGCCCAGGTGTGTTATTGCAGGCATTTTTTTTGGGCATTTTTTTGAGGCAGCTGAGAGGGAGGTGCCTGGGTCGGCCAGGTATAGCAGAGTGTCATCTGCATACATACCTATCTTTTCCTCCAGGGTACCTGCACGCTCGAATTTTAGTAAATAACCCCCACAGTGTCCACAAACATGTCCAATTTTTTTTTTTTTATGTATTTCTTGTGCCTCAAATTTATGAGCATGAAACCCATGAAAACCAACCTAGGGATTTAATATATCCTTGTAATCCTGAATAAAAGACTTGGATTTGCAGGAATCAAGACTAAAAAAATGAATGCATAAGTAATTATTGTCTATCAAAGTAACATAGGAATAACACCAAGTACAAGCAGGTATATGAACTAGATGATAACTTAAAGATTATCCTTTCATTATCTGTGGCAGAATGACTAGCAGGATTCAATATTGCATATATTTTCTGCTCTGCAGCCAAGGCTAGGTAAAAAAGCATCTGTTTTTTTGGCAACATGCTTCTTTCTTGAGGCCTCCAGCACCTTTAAAACTGAATGCAGCCTCCGTTTTTGAGGTCCTAGAAGCTTGTATACCAATATTACAGCTGAGCAGTTGAGAAAAAGTTTTATTGTACCTCTATCAAGGTTGCAATAATAAAATGCACAAAATGAACCATTTATATGTTATTTTTTAAATATATTTTATAGACCTTACATAAATGTGACCCTCTAATCTCTCTATATACACCCTCACCGAGATAGTAGATACAATAAAGTGTGGTACCTTAACTATCACTCTTCATTCCCTTGCAGCCTGTAGCAATACCACAACTTTTGGCATATAAGGGTTGATTTACTAATGCTGGAGAGTGAAAAATCTGGTGCAGCTCTACATAAAAACCAATCAGCTTCCAGGTTTTATTGTCAAAGCTAAATTGCTCAAGCTGAAGTTAGAATCTGATTAGCTATCATGCACAGCTACAACAGATTTTGCACTCTCCAGTTTTAGTAAATCAACCCCATAGGGAGAGGATGCACACCTCTCTCTCAGTGCCTAAGTATCCATGAGGGACACGTCATTTAAGCCCTAACAGGTTATTGGGTTAGGAGCCAATTGGTGGGAAGAAGAGCCAAGACCAACGTGCTGGGGTCAGCGGCACCTACAGCTGGGTGCGCACTAGTACATTTTCTGCCACAAATTAGTGCAAAAAATTCTCATTACATTCAACAGATTAAGGAATATAATTTTAAAGTAACTCAAAATGTTGTTTGTTTTTAACTCCTAATTTTGGTACAAATTAAATATACTAAATGAAAAACACATACATTATTAGAAATTTGTTGATTGGAGAACATTTTTCAGGCCTTGCTGGTGTGAGTAGAGTCTTACCATTTGGCAAAGTAGGATGCCTACTGTCTAGTAAGGAATCTGTGTTGAACAGCTTAAAAAAGTATTAAACCCAAAACCAAAAATGTAATATATTGCAGCTTACAAATTATTGGATATGATGGCTGCATTAATTTTTCTTTTTTTAGCCCCCCCCCCCCCTGTTTTGACTTGGTGATCTGGCCAGTAACACCCCTCCTGTATTAGAGTGCCCCACCATGGATGAAGGCGCACAGGGGCACCTTTGAATAGCAGCATTTTGGGGGAAGGGGAGTGTTAGATGGACTAACAGATTGAAGCCAAATGCCAGCTAATAATTTACAAGTAGTTACAGCAAATTTTTGTTTTTCTTTTGTGATAAAAGTTTTACATACATAATTAAAACTGATCATTGTAAGCACCTCTGTCAATGGTAAATGGCTTGCCTCATCTCTGCATCCAATATATCTGCTGGGGAGCTTGCTTTGTTGAAAAACAAAAGCCATACTGGCTGGATAACTAGGTGAAAAAAGAAAAAGCCCTAAAAAATAAAATGAATATGGTTTTCAAATCTAAGGCTGGCAATACATGATTCAAATCTCAGTTGGTTCAGCAGGAACTTGATTGATCAACTTAGGTACAACCAGCCTTCCGGGTTGCTATAGCCACCAGTGCTAATCACTGCCTTCTTCTGCCCCCCCTCCCCCGCCAAGAGAAGACAATTGCTAATTTCTCTGTCAGCACTGTCTATGTTGATGGGGGAATCGTGCAAATTTATTCACACCGTGTATGGCCTGCCTAAGAGTTGGTAAGCTGCAGTATAATTGTAGCCCTTTCCCCTGGGGAGTGGCTAAGTACATACACATCCTCCTCACTTCTGTTGCCCTGAGTGTTGTCCAACCCACTTGACACTATCGGTTCTGACATTCTGAATAATTAGACACTACCAAATTGCGGTAAAGAATCAGATTTACTTATCTTTAACTTGAGTTCAGTAAAATGCATAAACAGTTTCAATAAAACATTTAATACAAAGAGATCAATGATAAAAGAGATCCTGAATCCTCAACCTAGGACTGGATGAGATTCAGCATTCAGGATCTAAAAGAACAATCCCAACATATATATATTATTATATAATGGAAGAGTAATGTATTGGTAATCTGTCAATACAGTACTTTTCGGATGCAATGTGAGAGTGACCACAAATCAATGCTTTACAGTGATGAAATGTAACCTCAAACTATTACTAACTTATCTCAGTGACTCTAATATACTAAAGCTAGACTATATATATATATTAGAGTGCACTCTGTATCCTATAGGGGGCCCCCTTTACGTTAGATTTACAAGAGTCTCTGAATGAGCAAGGCCTTGCTAGGCTTCGTCGGCAATCGTATCCTTAACCAATCCAGGGAAAGTATTTGTAATTCACGGTAAAGGTGATTAATTAACTGTAATCCACCATAGGAATAACCATTAACTGTAATCCAGGCAGAAAGGGAGGAGAGAGGTTCCTGCACCCCACATCTGGTAGCCAATCTAGAACTGAAAAGGAGGTATAAGGCCTTCTGATCCGCCACACACTATTCAGCAATGCAGTGTCCCGTGGCAACCCTTAGAACTAGTGTGGCCTTCTGCTGAACTGCTTTGCAGGCCCGCTCTGGCTCAGTCTAGTAATACAGCAAATACTTTAAATCGGATCTCTCTCACCCAATGTAATGAACTCTGTGTTCCGCAGTTCACACTGCCATGGTCCCGCTCTCCTCAGGAGTACTCGCAGCCTCTCCAGGCGTCCCTCTGCTCGGTCAAGCACCGAGATCCGTCCGCACACCGCTCTCTCTCTCTCTCTCTGGTGTCTGTTCACTAGGCCTCCGGCCTATCCTTCTCTGCGCTCCGCAGCAGCTCTTCCCCTTCCTCACAGCGCGCTGTCCTCAAGGCAAGAGAGCGAATCTTGTTCCCGTCCCCTTTATAAAGACACTCCCAACTGCCCCTGCGAGTCTCAAGGCTCCCTGGGAGAATAGTTAAGTCACACAGACGATCCATAGTCTTCACTCCTCCCAAAACTACATCTCCCATAATTCAATGATTCATTGCTTCGTAGAAACTTTAATAACAGAACAAACAGTCTGAACAACTTCAGCTGGAACTTGTGACCAGGCTACATAATAAATGTTTCCTTTTGAGTTTAATACCACTTTAAAGTTAACCTCTGCATAGTTAAGTCCTGCCCCGCGGTGTGTCATAGGGGAGGGTCACCTTGTTATCAATATAATGTCTGCATGGGGTGGAGCTAGGGAGACATGTAGAAGGAGTTGTTCTGAGACAGATGCCATGTAGGCTGAAGGGAAGTTAAGGAAAGACCCCTTTAGAGCAAGGCTTGGAATGCTCCGGGACCTAAAATTAGGATAAAAGGTGAAGACATATACTTTGGAAAGATTGTGAAGCTCCTTGGTTCTTGGAGTAGAGAAGAAGTTTGGAAGCTTGGAGTGAGTTTGAACAATTTATTATGGATTTAAATAAAACATTAGAAAAGGAGCTGGTGTAGTCAGTCCATAATTACACACTCTTCTGGGAGGGTGGGAAGTGGCGCACCTCAGACCAGATGAATGGGGGTGGCCAAGATTGTGGAGTGATTGCCTAATACGGGTATGTGCACACCCTGCTTGAGTCCTGCAGAAGGAGGAACATGGGAGGTACCCTAGACCAGGTTGTTGGGAAACAGCAGCAAATCCATGTTGCTCACACGCTAGGCAGTGACATTGGCCGAAAGGTAGACACAAACCACTGTAAGAAATCTTAGAAGGAGCAGGATACACTTTAGCACCAGAGGGCAAGCCCAGCACATCCGCACATACAGTGCATGTGAGAGCCCCCATTAGTAGGGCTGAGCCGCAGAATTGAACTGCCTTATCTTTACCAATGCTCTTATGGGTGGAGATAAGTTTTCCTGCAAACAATTCCCAAGTTGCAGCCCTCTGGCTCACCCAAGCAGGCATCTAGTGAGCACGAGGAGTAGGTATGCAGGGAAGATTCCTTGCAGCACTGAGGCACTGGGATCACAAGTCTGTAGGAAACAGTCTGAACTTGTAGGAGTGTACAGGAAAACACAGAGGCACAGAGGAGGAAAACAGACTAGGAGTGCACAGTTGCTGGTAACAAGAAGCTGGCCAAAATACACAGAGACATACACTGGTGCAGAGCAGAAGGTAGCTGACTGGAGTACACAAGGAGCAGGGCCGGCGCTCCCGCTAGGCGAGCTAGGCGGTCGCCTAGGGCGCACTGCTGCCTAGGGGCGCAGTCACGGATGCAGTTCTCCCTCCTGCTTCCAGTCCCACCACGGATGCTGGCCCCCTCACGCTGCGCACCCCCCCGTGGATGCTGTTCCCCGTCGCGCTGCGCCCCCCATGAATGCTGGCCCCGTAGCGCTTCCCTCCTGTCTCAGCGCCCGTGATGTGCAGCTCCATCCACCGCTACTTCCGGGTTTCGTCACATGGAGCCGTGGGCGGCAGGAAGGGAAGTGCTGGTGGCAGGATCTGGCTGCCCCGTACACCAGAGAACACGGGATGCTGAGCAAGGAGGAGGTGGTGCTGTGGCTGCTGGGGGGGAAGGTAAGTGCATGGAGACCTGTGTGTGCTGCTGCTGTGCCCTATGTTACCTGACACCCAGTGCTACCCCCTCTAACCTGACACCCCCTGACACCCTGCTACCCCCCACATGACACACTGTCCCCCCACCTGACACCCTGCTACCCCCACCTCACACCCTGCTACCCCCTCTAACCTGACACCCCCTGACACCCTGCTACCCCCCACCTGACACACTGTCCCCCCACCTGACACCCTGCTACCCCCCACCTGACACCCTGCTACCCCCTCTCACCTGACACCCCCTGACACCCTGCTACCCCCCCACCTGACACCCTGCTACCCCCCACCTGACACCCTGCTACCCCCTCTCACCTGACACCCCCTGACACTCTGCTACCCCCCCACCTGACACACTGTCCCCCCACCTGACACCCTGCTACCCCCTCTCACCTGACACCCTGCTATCCCCTCTCACCTGACACCCTGCTACCCCCTCTCACCTGACAACCCCTGACCCCCTGCTACCCCCCTCACCTGACACACTGTCCCCCCACCTGACACCCTGCTACCCCCCACTTGACACCCTGCTACCCCTCTCACCTGACACCCCGCTACCCCCCCACCTGACACCCTGCTACCCCCACCTGACACCCTGCTAACCCCCACTTGACACCCTGCTGCTACCCCCGTCACCTGACACCCTGCTACCCCCCGTCACCTGACACCCTGCTACCCCCATCCCCTGACACCCTGCAACCCCCCATCACCTGACACCCTGTCCCCCCACCTGACACCCTGCTACCCCCCACCTGACATCCTGCTACTCCCTCTCACCTGACACCCCCTGACACCCTGCTACCCCCCTCACCTGACACAATGCTTGCTACCCCCCCCCTGACACACTGTCCCCCACCTGACACCCTGCTACCCCCCACCTGACACCCTGCTACCCCCTCTCACCTGACACCCCCTGACACCCTGCTACCCCCCTCACCTGACACCCTGCTACCCCCCTCACCTGACACACTATCCCCCCACCTGACACCCTGCTACCCCCCTTCTGACACCCTGCTACTCCCCCACCTGACACACTGTCCCCCCACCTGACACCCTGCTACCCCCCCACCTGACACTCTGCTACCCCCCCAACTGACACACTGTCCCCCTCACCTGACACCCTGCTACCCCCCCACCTGACACACTGCCCCCCCACCTGACACCCTGCTACCCCCCCACACCTGACACCCTGCTACCCCCCTCACCTGACACCCTGCTACCCCCCCACCTGACACCCTGCTACCCCCCCACCTGACACACTGTCCCCTCACCTGACACCCTGCTACCCCCTCACCTGACACACTGTTTCCCCACCTGACACCCTGCTACCCCACCACCTGACACACTGCTACCCTCCCTCACCTGACACCCTGCTACCCCCCTCACCTGACACCCTGCTACCCCCCTCACCTGACACACTGTTTCCCCACCTGACACCCTGCTACCCCACCACCTGACACCCTGCTACCCCACCACCTGACACACTGCTACCCTCCCTCACCTGACACCCTGCTACCCCCCTCACCTGACACACTGTTTCCCCACCTGGCACCCTGCTACCCCACCACCTGACACCCTGCTACCCCACCACCTGACACACTGCTACCCTCCCTCACCTGACACCCTGCTACCCTCCCTCACCTGACACCCTGCAAACCCCCTCACCTGACACCCTGCTACCCCCCCACCTGACACCCTGCTACCCCCCCACCTGACACCCTGTTACTCCCCCTAACCTGACACACTTCTAACCCCCCTTACCTGACACCCTGCTACCCCCCTCACCTGACACACTGCTCTCCCCCCACCCTGACATACTTTTCTATTCCCCCCCCCACCCGGACACACTGCTCTCCCCCCCTCCGTGACACTATGAGTAATGCAAGTATAGGGGGGGAGTATGGAGAATGCATTGATGCAAGTGCTGCGAATATAGGAAAATAGGGACGTTTTGACGTTTTTTTTTAATTTATTTATGGGGGGGGGGGGGGCGCAAGTAGCTGGTCTTGCCTAGGGTGCAGAATAGTCTAGCACCGGCCCTGACAAGGAGTCACGGTGGTGAAGGGAGGCTGGAGGCCAGATGGACTACAAGAGAATCACTGGAAAATCAGTATGCCCTAGGGAACGCTGGGATCACAGAGGCATTGTAAGTAGGCACTGGTGATCAGAGGAGAGATCACTAGGGAATACCGGGGGTCTGCCTACTAGTGTGTGGACACATTGCCAAAATACCACAATAACACAAATACCAAATAACCCATATGCTAGCCCTTCAAAACAATAATTAGGAAGCTGCCGGCTGCACATAGAGGTAAAAACACCTAGAACAGGTGAGGGTAACATCTGCTTGCTGGCCACTCTGTTTAACTGTTTAGCCCCAAGTCACAACTCTGCCTGTCAACATGTGACATTTGCCAAGCACATGCACTTTTATATCTGTTAGACACAGGCTTTAGCTTGTATAAGAGTAGTGTGAACAGCAAGCTTTTATGACATTTTCTACAAACTTTGAGCAGCTTTCTGTATGCCTTTAAAGCGCCCTTCAGCTTCTGTTTGGAAATGTTATATACAGATCTTAGTGGGAGTGCCTGATTGTCACTTTAAGGCTGGGTTCACACTGCCGCAGGGAGCCGCAGGGGTTCGGTGCATCCCTGTTCACCATTTCAGGTCCAATTTCAGTCTGAATTTTTGGCTGAATTCGGACCTGAAATGGACCAGAAAACGCACAGAACTCTTGTGCAATTCGCACCGGAGCCGCTCCAGAGATATGTGAAACGGCTCCATAGAGAGTTGGTCACAATCTCCTGACATCTGAATAGGATAAAGGGAAACATCCAATTTGCAATAGTGTGAACCCAGCCTAAACAAGCTACTAGCATGCTTCAGTAGGCTTTCAATAAACTTAAAGTAGTGCTGAAGCCTGCTAGCAGCTTGTTTAAAGTAGCAATCAGCACTTCCATTTTGATCTATGTCCAACCTTTCAAAATGCAGCTGAATGGTACTTTAAAAGCTTGACGAAAGCTCTGCAAATGCCTTGAAAAAGCTTACTGTGCTCTTTTGCAAGCTGAAGACATTACTTAGTGGGGAAATGTGTCAAGTTGGAATGCATGGTGCGTAGACTCGCATGCAGTTGGAACGCACGCTGGAGTCTAGCAGCCCACGGCTTCCACTGCACAAACGGGATACCGATGTTTTTCACTTTCTTGGAATGTACAATAGATAATTAGATATGAATCCATTTTTTAAATAAGTTAGAAACTTTTTAACACTATGAGAGGCCCGCTTTTCTCTCCTTTTTCTCCTTAAACAAACCATCCTTGGCATTTGGATACACCGGCAAAGCCGTTGCAGGAGAGAGATCTTGAATGAGCAGCCTGTGAATACCCCTGGTCTAGTAGAGACCACCAAAACGACCTGTGATTCCTCTATGTCATATGACAAGAGGGTCAACTCCTTCTGGTGAGTGAGGACCCGTATCACACAAATGGTGCACTGATGCCACAAGGGGTGGACACTATAGTTGAAGAGAGCACAAGGCACTTTATTATATGATGAGTACTTGTTTTAAGACATCACAATATTGTCCTGGGATTGAGCACTTTGTTTCACAATTTTTGTTTTTGATTTTGTTATATGATTCACTGACACTGGTTTACAAATGTATATTTGCATGTTATTTATATAATTGTCCAATATTGTAAGCTGCATTTGCACTCTTGGGTTTTTTAAATCCAGTGTGCCTGATTGAAGTACACATATCTGTGGGAAACAGGCCCCATGGGGTGAAGGGGGGGGGGGGGTAACAATCAGTTATATATTTACCCATATCCAGAGTTGTATGAAGTAATCGAAACCCATACTTGAGTAAAAGTACAAGTGCTCAATCAAAAAGTGACTTGAGTAGAAGTGGAAGTGCTCGATCAAAAAGTGACTTGAGTAGAAGTACTAAAGTATTCAACATTTTTTGTACTTAAGTACTGCAAGTAGTTTTTTAAAAAATGTTGCTACTCAAGTACTGAAAATAAAAGTACCAGTAGTTTTGAAAAAAAAATTGCTACTCAAGTACGGAAAGTAAAAGTACAACTACTGTGTTATGTAGTTATTAAAGAAAGAAGTCAAAAGTTTGAACATCATATTGTTTTTTATTATTTCAAATGCAGCTTTTATTTATACATACAGTAGCATTTATTTTCGTATGCGCTGATAATACACATGTTTTGAGCTTCATGAAACCTGCCATCTATTGTTCTGGCAGTGGTCATTTTTATAATAGTAACGAGTAACTATGCAGCACAAAAAAAAAAAAATATTGGAGTAGAAGTATTGAAATCATCGAAAAAATGTAGTGAAGTAAAAGTGGAAGTAGGAGAAAAAAATTCTACTCTAGGAAAGTACGGATACCGCCTTTCGGTACTTAAGTACAGTAGTGAAGTAGTTCTACTTAGTTACTATACATCTCTGCCCATATCAGGATATGTATTTGGCAGAAGAAGCAACGGGGAGAAAAGGAAAAGTGAGTATGTGCCCCTGGTAGGGTTACTATTAAAGTGAACCTGTTGCTTTGCCCTGCATGGGCTCCCTTAGGCATATTACAAGGTTGCAGAAATATTTTATTCTTTTAACCTTTGATCATTTTTTTGCCTTCTGTAATTTCTATTTAATGAAAGCAATTGAAGTGGCTTGCAGTGTTAGCCTCTGGAATTCAGGATTAGGTATTGGTTTGTCACAGTTGCTGAAGAATATAACAAAGACTGGTTAAATACACCAGAGATTTATAAAGTCATTGCTTGGATAGCCTTTTAAATTAACAAAGAGTTTTCCATTTTTCTCTAAAATCTCTTACAACATCCTACAGCTGGTTTCATAATATTACGGCTCTGATTTTGCTGCTCCCGTCACTCATATCATCCTGATAAAGGGCACCTAACCACTACAAATCAGCTCAACAGCTACGTATTCCCCTCAGTAAATGTTCCTCTTCTTCATTATTAATGGGAACCCAGGGGACATTGAAATGGACTTCCAAGCGGACTGTTTTTTTTTCAGAGGGGAAGCCTTGCTGCTTTTCTGTTTCTCTGAAATTGAGTCTCTTAGTGTCAGAGATGGTGTAAAGACCTCTCACTTCCTCTTCATACTCTGAAATTGAACTAATATTGGTTTTAAGGCTCTTCAAAGCCATTTAGGACAATTTTCACATTTGTAAGTGGATTAGTGTTTAGTAGGCTCAGGGAGAGTAATGTCTGGCAGGGAGGCAGCCAGAGACATCCATAAAACACATGGCAGAACTTGTACATAATTGATGTGGAGAAAAGGGATGTGTTATTTTTTTTTAAAGGTTGCAGCAGTGAATGTATCTTGTCACGTTCTGTAAAAATATGTCTCAGATAAAGCTGGTGATTATCCCTTAGCTGCTGAGGGATAATGTATTAGTTTTAATGTACGTTAAATAGGGAAATGTTTGCAAATCTCCAGGTTATAGTACATTTCGTCTTGCATATAACATTTCTGTCGCTTAGACGTGTAATTGCAAGATGATCAAGCTTTTTGGGTGTTTGAAGAATAATAATGCTCTGTGGCAGGTGGGATAGAATTTCTAAAGGATAATGAAGTCAATTTTTGAATTCTGTCTTAAAAGGTGTTAGCTCTTTGTATAAGTGATATAAATAAACACACTTGCAGCCGAGATTGTGGTCTATTCGGTTAAAATGAGCCTACACCAGGCAATCTTAAAATTTCCCATCAAACAATTCAAGAGGTCTGATTAAAAATAGGGAAGTAATTCTAAAAAAGTGACAGGGCTACAATATTAGACTCTAAACCTTGAGGACTAGGTATAAAGGGTAGAATGGTCTTCTTTAGAGATACGTGTGACAGATGGAAGCTTGGATGGCTTTCTACGGGCACAGAAATCTCTTTAGGTTGACCTGTGGGGTAGGCTGCTAGATCAGTGACCGTAGCGTGCATTAGCTCCATTCAAATACAATCCCAGGATAGAATGTATCTTTGCAGGCTTTTCCAGCCCAACAAATCTAATTTATACCCCCAACCCCAAATAATTTTGGATGTCCTTCTTTTAGTGCTACTTTTTAATATGGCAAATAAAAACTTTATATGAACCAATGTCTAAAGTTTGGTGTACTTTTATTTCCACAAAAGTTGGTCATTTCAGGGGCCCTGCCAAGGCTCTGCTGAAATACAATACTTACTTCGCCCAGTCTGAACCCTCACTAAGTTAGGAGTCCCATGGTCTTTGGTCACCATTGATAAATAGCGTGATATGCTTTTGAGGTGGAGACTGATCCATCGGATTCTACCCTGGACTACAGGATTTTAAAGCACCTTGCAGGTTTACGCAGATAAAGCAGCTATATATCAATCCCTTAAAGGGTATATATAACAATACTCCAGATTCTGATATCTGGAGTGTTGTTATACACTCTATACCTTGCAGATTGTTACTTCATTGGAGCTTATTACAACCCATTATTGTAATTGGTGGACTATGCTGAATGGAAATGATGGCGCTTTTCCACTGCATGGAACCGAACGGTTCGGCTCGCTTTTGTGCTTTTCCACTGCTGGTACCACATGGTATAAAAAGAAAAGGGGACGAATGGCCCCTTTTATTTATGGGGTAGTGGCAGGTAAGGATAGTTCAGGATAGAAATAGGCTAAGCTGAGTTGTTAGGCAGTTTAGAGCCTGTCAGATACCATTTGAAGCTGATTGGCTGTCGGGTTTATAGCTAGTTGTACAAGTATCTAGGGAGAATAAGCCCCTTACCTGTTCAAGCCGGTTTTCTTCCCGCCAGAGATGCGGCATGATGATTGGTCCAAAGGTGTTCAGAGGACCCATTTAAGGGGTCCCCTCACAGACGAGACGTCACTTCGCCTGTCAAGAAGAGAAGGAAGAAGACTAGCCCAGCGGTTCCCCTCCCACCCCCACCTTTTGTTTGCTGCGGTCAGTTTGTTATTTTAGGGTCACCTTCGCTCATGGCGAAGGGGGACGTTTTTTGTTTATATTTGAGTTGGATGAGTTGATGTATTTATTTGTTAATGGCAACCTGGGTCGTTGGGACCGGGTTGTTCTATACTGCTGTTTTATTCAAAGTTTAAAAGATTTATCGATCTTTAATGTGTTAAATAATAAACGGCCGCGGCCTCTTTTATTCCAAAATTAATAAAGTCTGATGGTGTCTTATTTAATAAATTATAAGCTAAGTCAAGGAAATCCTGCCTACTGCCACATAGTGTAGGAACAGTTCGGTACGGTACGGCGGCGCTTTTCCACTGCATGGAACCGAACGGAACGGTACGGCTCTCAAAAACAGTACCACCTCGATTGTGGTTCCAAGAGGTACCATTCCCGGTACCATATCCCACAATCCTTTGCATGCAGTCACTACTAGCCACTGATTGGTCAGAGAATCCCACCCACCCCGTTGTTATCCCACCCACTTAACTTTAGTACTACTTTAGTGGAAAAGCAAACCATACCGTACCGTACCGTACCGAACCGTTCCAACACCGTACCGTGCGTTACCAGCAGTGGAAAAGCAAACTGGGCCAATCAGGGCCAAGCAGGGCCGAGTAGAGCCTTGCTTGCAGTGGAAAAGTGTCAATAGTATCCTCAGCACAGGAGCTGCTATAGTTATTTTATTAAAGACTGAGTACCGGTAGCCATTTTTTTGGAGACCATGAACAATGTAAAACTGAAAAGTGTCCTCAGCACGGGGGATGGCAATTTCAGAAAGGACCAGAGTTTACAGATAAATATTTAAGTAGTTGGGAGAACTTCCAGGAATAGAGAGTGGAGCTCAGGGGGCTGAGAGTAGACATTGGAGGGAAATAGAGGTGTATGTGACTGGCAGGTGCCTCTCCAATACTGGCTACTTCTTTCATTAAAAAAAAAAATACCACTACTGTGCTGTGGACACTATCTTGAATGCAATCTGTTAACATGCTTCATTGATATCCAGTGCAAGAGAGCAGCTACATCCCAGCCTATCTTACTGTGTGGCTGTCACATTGTCTCCCCAAATAGAAGGTAATTCTGCATCAGTATTGAGCTGTGTCGCTGGGCCTGGACACCTAATGCTCCACTCTGGTAGCCAAAATGGGTCCTGTGAACTGTAAGTGCTGATACCTTGTGCTGTAGCTCCTGGCACTGCTCTTGAATACCCAGATAGCAAGCAATCAAGCTGCATGTGTGAAAATGACTTGCTAAGCTATTGTTAGACTTGCCAGGCCTCACAAGTGTGTTGCACAATTGCAGAAAATCCACATTGCATGACTCCAGATCAGCTTTCCTTGCAAACATTCTGCAAGTCTGCTGCAAGTTCTGGTTCAGTAAAGTTGTGCAATAGTCATCCCACCACAGGGGTCACTGTGACTTGCAGAGCTCTTGCACTAGACTCACCACTGCAACTGTGCTCTTGCTAGAGACTTGCCACTCAAATTTGCTACAAATTGGAAAAGTATCAACTAGAACTTGTGCTTAAAGTGCTCTGCAAGTGTACAACATGCCAGTGAAAATGTGCAGTAAGTTAACACTTAACAGACTTTTCAATTCAACTTTTCAGACAATTCAACGCTGCCACAAACGTGTGGCAAGTTATCCACTGGCTTGAGAGGTGTGCCTCGTGTACTTTTTGCTGGTTCATCAGAGTGTGCGCCCACATCTTCAGAAGTGTTGCAGACATTGCGGACAAGTGTTGCAGACACTGTGGAACCTAAGGGGTTAATAATCTGCATTGTGTAAAAAGGCTGTTTGATCCTGTCTTCTCTGATCCTCCCCTTCTTCCATCGCTAGAGATTTTTTTTTTCTTAAGATGGTGCATGTGATCAGCACAGGGCCAATTAGCACTGTCCAGACAGAGAATCAGGAGTACTGCAGCCTCATAGACAGTCAGAGTAGAAGGAAAATTTTTCCTACAAGTTTTACCAGACGCTGATTGAAGTCAGGAGACTGCTATATACTGCTGATGAGAAAAGGTATTTAATAGTTTATATTTACCAAAGTAACTGCATTTCCATGTTCTGTGTACTGTGGGAGACCAGATATAGTAAATGTAGAGTCCTTGGTTTAGTACCACTTTAACTACCGACTAATAACAGAACTTGCAATGTAGGTTCAATTTTCTTTTTTGCCTGTGATTTCTGCTGGTCTAGGAAGCCCACTAATATTAAAAATGTTAAAAAAAAAAGCAACTAAGGTTTGTCATCCCCTAGAGCAGGGGTGTCCAAACTATGGTCCTCCAGCTGTTCAGGAACTACAATTCCCATGAGGCATTGTAAAACTCTGACCTTCACAGACATAACTAGGCATGATGGGAATTGTTGTTCCTGAACAGCTGGAGGGCCATAGTTTGGACACCCCTGCCCTAGGGGATAGAAGAACCTACACAAGAATCCACCCAGATGTTTAACCTTTATGGTACCACAGCACAAATAATTGTATAACATTGTTACACATCTTCAGATACATATGACCCTGTCTTGAAGAAACAGGCTTTATAACTGTGAAATTTAAAGACATTTTCTTGCTCCACCTATTTACCAGCACCAATTCCCTAATATATATATATATATATATATATATATATATATATATATATATATATATGTGAATACATATAAAGTAATGTATATGCATCCACTGGGGGAGATTTACAAAAACTGGAGAGTGCAAAAACTCTGCAAGAAGACAATGAAATTCCAGGTTTTATTGTCAAGGCGTAATTGAACAAGCTGAAGTTTTAGTAAATCAACCCTAATGTGTTTGATGTTGCTATTATGGCAACAAAATCTGGTTAGTTGTAGATAGTGGATATTTGCCTGGAGGGTTTGTTTTTGAGAAAATCGATGGTACAAAAATATGAACTGAATCATATGAATTTTAATGTGAGACTTTATAACATTGTTTTAAATACGGCATATAAAGTGTTAGTAAACTCCAGAGGTGGGGGACTCGAGTCACATGACTTGACTTAAGTCAGACTTAAGTCACCAGTTTGAGGACTTGAGACTTGCTTGACTAAAATTAATAAAAGACTTGACTTGACTTTGACTTGGTATTCATGACTTGAGACTTGACTTTGACTTGAGACATATGACTCGAAAATTTTTTATTTTTTATAGTTATTAAATATTTGCATTTTCTCAAGATGTGTTAAAGCAAAATTAATGTGCCTGACACCACAGTCACTTAAAACACCTCAGTGTGTTCTGATTTTTAGGACACTGGCTGTTTAACAGTGGAAATACTTAACATTTTTTTGTGACTATGGTGTTGAAACATGACCGGACGAAGGATTTTGAGCTGTTTGGGCATTCAAAGTGTTTCTTTAATATGCCAAGAAAAAAGCACTAAGCAGTTTTGTTAATGTTGAAAATAAAACAAAACCTTTCCTGACCACTGACTTTTAACTGATTTAAAGGTGAAAATTGGGGTTGATCAGTATTTTGACTTGATTTGTGATTTGACCAAAATAAATGACTTGACTTGACTTGCTTGACTTCTAGCAGGGACTCTACTTGACTTGCTTGCTTTTCGCCACAGTAACTTGGGACTTGCTTGAGACTTGAAGTTTAAGACTTGAGACTTGCTTGTGACTTACTCCCATGTCTGGTAAACTCCCATCTCTGACTTTTACCTATAGGTAGGCCTATAATAAGGCTTACCTATACAAATATCCCCTAAACATGCACCATTTAGGAAACATTTACTGTACATGCAGCTGGAGTCCGCGGACCCGGAAGGAAGACCGGGTGAAGAGGAAAGCACCTTGCAGCTCAGGCGCTGGAAGGCTTCATTTTCAGGTGTGCTTAAAATAATGTGCTAGTATGCGATGCATACTAGCGCATTATGACATTACTTTTCAGGTTAGAAAAAAATCACCCAGCAGTTAACTACCGCTTTAATACAATGAATTGTGCTGTGGTACTATAAAGGTAGACTTCTGGGCAGATTGTTACCATAAGGCCTACCATAAGTTTAATAATTATAATGCATTAGACAGAAGAACCTGTTATAAAAAGCAGCCCCTTTGGGAGTATCAGTACAAAGTTTTTGTGTGACAATGGACCAAAAACAGACCTAATCCTCTTATAAGTTACACAGATATCGAACAAAGCTTCAACATTACAGCTGATTATTATTTCTTACACCTAAGCAGCCCAATAAAAAGTAAAAAAAAGTAAAAAGAGTTCTAGATAATGTATATCCCAGCCATCTCAATAATGTAAAAGTGGATTCCCCAATGCAGTGTCAGACTCAGAAAATATATATATATGAGCTAGTGGGTTTATACAGAAGAACAGTCAACTAGTACATGTGCTGTCCCCCACCTTTTCTTCCAAAATATGATGTCAATTATTGTACTACATACTGTTTATTTCTTTCTTTGACTACAGAAAACACACATTGGGGAATACGGGTCTCTTCTGTGTATTTGTGTTTGCAGTAACTACCAAGTAAGCTTGATCTCAACTGGCACATAGTATACAACAGAAAAGTTTCAAGATACAATAAGCTCCTGATGAAGCTGAAAATATCCCACGAAACATGTTGAGCAAAAGTGTATAAGTATCTAATGCCTCTAGAATACTATCTTTGTTACGGTACCATTAAAGTCCACATGTGCTTTACCTTTCTCTTTTCCAAAGTATTCAACAGGTCTATTTTTATCACAATATTAGAAGCAGATTTTAATTAATATATTTACTCTATATCAGGGGTTCTTAACCTTGTTGGAGTTACTGAACCCCACCAGTGTCATATGCGCATTCACCGAACCCTTCTTAATTGGAAAAATAAAATATGATTTTTTCAAATTCAAAACATAGGTATATATTTAGGTATATATTTATTATACATAGGTGCTCAAAATGAACAAAACCATTAAGAACAAAACCATTAAAACATGATTTTCACACAAAAACAAAAACATAATAATGAATATTTACTGCAAATCAGTGTGACAGTGCGGCATACGATGGGGTGTCAGGAGGGCACACACTGGGGGGGGGGGGGGGGTGGTAGGACATACCATGGGGTGTCAGGAGGGAACACACTGGGTGGAGGTGTTGGGAGGGCATACCATGGGGTATCAGGAGGGCACACACTGGGGGGGTTGGGAGGACATACCATGGGGTGTCAGGAGGGAACACACTGGGGGGAGGTGTCAGGAGGGCACACACTGGGGGAGGGGGGGGGGTTGGGAGGGCATACCATGGGGTGTCAGGAGGGCACACACTGGGGGGGGGGAGGTATTGGGAGGTCATACCATGGGGTATCAGGAGGGCACACACCAAGGTGCATTCACAATGCTTTATTGAGCTAAATGAAAAGGACATGCATTTCCATTTGTCAGCTAACAGCACCTCTATGCTAAGCTGCAGTAACTCAGCAGACTTGGCATAGAGTTGCTTGTAAACTAATCCACCATGTACAGCTAGCTGAGCCTACCTCCATGAACATTCACTCGGCCTCCTCTGCTCAGCTGCTCACACTTCCCTCTTCCAGGCGGGCGCGATCTCCGTGGTCAGGTACATCCCCATCCCGCCCACTCAAGCAGCAAGCAGCCTGCAGGAGATAGGCTGGAAACCTGCTGGGGGAGATAGAGGGGGCGGAGCGTCAAGCGTCTATGTGTAATGGCTGTGAGTTGTCCGACCGCAGCTCTGATTTCCCGGGGTGCGCTCGGCCTCACAATCAGTAATATTTTCTCGGGGGGATGAGCGGGGCGGGGCGTGTCATCATGAATCATATGAGTCGGGTGTGTGTCTTGACCTCCGCCGAACCCGCAAGACGGACTCACCGAACCCCTGGGGTTCGATCGAACCCAGGTTAAGAACCACTGCACTATATTGAATTAAAAGCAATCTTGCAGTATGCATTTCTACTCCATAAGCTTATAGACAAAAGGTCCTAATTTACACTTTTCATGATAGAAATACAGGTCCTGCGAATTGCTAATTTTTGTGTTAATTGCCAGTTTCCCGGCTGTCATCTCCATCCAGTGACAATACTGCTTAATGCGGCAATGACCCAGAACAAGCATTAAGGTAGGGGCAATCATAGTCAATATATGAGCCAGGTCTGTTTTGGTCTTTTAGGAAGCATTTTAAAGGATGTGTTTAAGATACCTATCAACACCCCTGTTTAACCCCTTCTCATCTGCAACATGTATAATAACATTTCCCAGCGTGATACCCCTTGCTGGGGATATGGTAACAAATGCCTTCTCTTAGAAAGTCAACAACACACATTTTGTGTGACCAGTAACTCTAAGTTCAGTCCATCACTGACAGCTCTGGTCCACACTGACCATTGGGAAGCATTCGGAATGGCGTCCAATTATGTGATTACTGTGTCAGCTCAGACATAGCAATCACATACAGGCAGGAGGCTTTATTGACAATATACGTTTTTGCACAAGAGTATTGCTACCTTCAGATTGCATCTTTTTAATACAGCACATAAAAGCATAGTATATAAAATATTTGCATGGTTTAAATACAAACTTAATAAATTATTAAAATTAAGCATAGAATTATTGTCAAGTTAACTGAGCCCATACCAACACTGATAAATTTGGCCTGGGAATTTAGGCATCAATAAGCCCAGTCAGGAAAGGGTCAATAAATAGTATTGAGGTCAAGAGCATCATTCAACCTCAAATACGTTTCTTGTTTTCATATTTTTGATTTGCTGCTGTTAGCAATTAAGGGTTACCTAGGTGGTATTTGGGTCAAAACTAAGGTAACCCATATAAAGCATTGCTTTTTTGCACTTTGTTAATGCATTAATAACATGGAATGAGCAGAGATGTATAGTAACGAAGTAGAACTACTTAAGTACTGTACTTAAGTACTGAAATGCGGTATCTGTACTTTCCTAGAGTAGAATTTTTTTCTCCTACTTCTACTTTTACTTCACTACATTTTTTCGATGATTTCGATACTTCTACTCAAGTATTTTATTTTTTGTGCTGCATAGTTACTCGTTACTTTTAAAAAAATGACCACTGCCGGAACAGTAGATGGCAGGTTGCATAAAGCTCAAAAAAATGTGTATAATGTCATTTGTAAATCAGTGCATACGAAAATAAAGGCTGTGTATAATAAAAGCTGCTATACCAAATCTTTCCAATAAAAAGAAAATATGAAACAAACAAATAAATGGTGCTACAGCGCTTAAAGTGCATCAAGAAACTACTAACAAACACAGGTTAATCATTTGAATAAATCATTTGAAATAATAAAAACAATATGATGTTCAAACTTTTGACTTATTTCTTTAATAACTACATAACACAGTACTTGTACTTCTACTTTCAGTACTTGAGTAGAAATTTTTTTTCAAAACTACTGGTACTTTTTACTTTTAGTACTTAAGTAGCAAATTTTTTGAAAAAACTACTTGCAATACTTAAGTAAAAAAAATGTTGAATACTTTAGTACTTCTACTTAAGTAACTTTTTCTGCGAGCACTTCCACTTCTACTCAAGTAATTTTTTGATCGAGCACTTGTACTTTTACTCAAGTAGAAATTTCGAGTACTTTATACAAGTCTGGGAATGAGCATGCAGAACCCAAACTGCTCCAACACCTGATACACACATAAATGCTTTAAGGCAGTGGCTAAACAATACGTGTGCTTGCACCTGTGTTAAGAAGCAATGGTAGATCCCAAATTTATTTTAATATAACTAAGACTGGGTCCACACTAGCTATGGAAGCGGCCAGTGTTGGGGGTAACTAGTTAAAAAGTAACTGATTACAGTAACTACATTACTTTTTTTGGTAACGAAGTAATGTAACTAGTTACAATACTAATATTGGTAACTACACTACTTTACTAGGCTATAGGAGGTAACTACACTACTTTACTAGGCTATAGGAGCGCGCTTTCCTGCGTTACCCAAGCCGTGCGATACAATCGTTATTTCGAAGAATAGAGAGGGATTTTTGTTGCATTATGTTTTATTCTGTTTTTTAAGGTTTTGTTCTCATGTTTCCCAAAGCCTGTGTTTATACAATAAACTCTATGCAGAAAGAGTGTCATGTATCTTCTTCTACACGGTCATTAAGAAAGAGGAAAGTACAGTAATAAGTAGTGAAGTTACTTTTCAAATGCAGTAACTAGTAAAGAAAGTAAAGAAATCTCATTACAATTTACAGAAGTAACTAGTAACTAATTAAATTTTTTGAGTAACTACCCCAACACTGGAAGCGGCTCACAGCAGGGGGTCCAGTGCTCCAGTGCTCTGTTGACAGTTTGAGGGGCGAATCATGTCAGCATTGTTGGCTGAATTGACAACCTGAAACGAACCAGAAGATGCACTGGACCCTTCTGCAATTCAGACCATGGCCACCCCGGAGGTGTGTGAAGTGGCTCCATTGAGAGCTGGGCACACTCCCCTGTAATGCGAATTGGATGTGGCAAAATTTGCATCCAATTCATATCAGTGTGAACCCAGCCTTAAACTTTGTTTTTGTTTTGGATGGATGGGGGAAGGATTAGAACCCCTGTCTTCTTGTTCAATAATTTTTATTGACAGTTTTAAGGTAATACAAAAATAGCGGGGATGAGTCCCCATGTCAAAATGACACAAAACAGAATATATGAAGATTTTAACAAGTGCCCCATGTAGACTAAGACAAGGACTAGGTCTGTAAAATAACTTTGAAGCTAAAAATACCTAAAATAAATTAACACAGGTCGTATGTAAACAAACATAAAATTAACAGTTGCTCACAATAGAAAAGTATTACCATGGGAGTACAAATGTTACATATAGAGAACTCTATTGGTGGAGCAACGGATGTTAGTTGGCCATTAATATCGTGGAAGTCTGGAGGGGGAAGAAGTGAAAGACATGGAGAGAGAGACCAAAAGAGTAGTGGGGGAAGCAGGGACTGGTGGAGAATGGGTAGAGGAGGGAAGGTGGAGGGCAGAGGGAGGGGGGTCCCAAAAAGATATTATGAAAAGAAGAGGTTGGCGGCACTTCCAGGAATAAAAATACTTCTTTATTTCAACTTCATAAAAGCAGCAAAATGACGCACACAATGTATACTGACCAGCAAACGCGTTTCACTCTTTTGTGCTTAATCATTGCTCTTGTGTTACTCCACATTGCTTTGTACCCAAAACGATATTAACCAATTAGGAGCTTAGGGCTCTTTGGTTTGATTGGGAATATGAGATCCAGGGTGACCATATTTTCAGGAACCTTTCATAGGTGTCTGATGAAATGGGCAATAGATTTTCATTAATCATGGTTCCATTCAATTGTGATTGAATTTCAGAAAAGATTAGCACAGGTGATAGCGACTGTCTGCTTCGTGGCTGGAAATATGAAAGTAATGGGTTTTGCTGTGGAACACAAAACGTCTTCAAGGGACTTATTTGGTAGCGTCTCTGTCGGATCCTTACAAAGGTTACCGCCCAAAACAGTGTAGATCAGGGTAAATACATGGATGTATAATTTGCATACTTTTGGACAAGTCCACCAAATGTGTAGCCTTGTCCTCTCTTAACCACATGCTTGGAAATAGGATGGTTAGTATAAGGCTGGGTTCACACTCCTGCACATAGTGACTCACAGCCGAGGTCCGATGCATCCCTGCTCACCATTTCAAGTCCGATTTCAGTCAGAATTTTTGGCTGAATTCGGACCTCAAACATATCAGAAGATGCACAGGACTCCTGTGCAATTCCTACCTGGAGCTGCTCCAGAGATATGTGAACCGGCTCCATAATCACAATCTCCTGACATGCAAATTGGATGCGGGGAAACCCACATCCAATTCGCAATAGTGTGAACCCAGCCTTAAGGAGTATCAGAGAGAAAAGACCCAGGAGGATAGACTGACAATAATGTTCGAAAGCTGTCAGGCTGATAGGTGTTGGGCATTTTTCAGTAAAGAGGAGATGAAATGGTGAAGCTGTATATATTGTTGTTATAACTCCCTTTTAGAGACTGAGTGCTTTTTTTTAAAATATGCACAGGGCTTGATTTTAGAACCCCCTGTCTTCTAATGCCGTCTTTTATCCCACTAGGGAGATTCAATCCCGCTATTTGCCTTGTGACCATTATCAGCAAGGGCTAAAATTGATGGGAAATTCAAAATTTTACATTTACCACCAAAATAGTAAGTGAAGCTAAATTTTCAAAGGAAGGCACTTTCAGGGACAACTACCTAAAAGGGAAATCCCACTTACATTGGAAGATTACTCTCACTTCCTCCTGGGTCTCCAAGACAGAAAGTGATGGGACTTCTCCCCAATAGGATACAGGCAGCACAAAATAAATAGACAGTTTTTTAACCTTCCTATTTCCAAAACTAAAAAGAAAAGTTTTGGCTATACATACACTTTAAGGCTTCTATACAAATTGTTAAGATATCTTTATTGCACACAAAACTGGTATTGGATCTTGCATGCAGAAATCTTTTTTAGCAGATATAACATATGTCTCCAGCTGAATAGCCAGTAACTAGTCCAAGTAGGTCCACTATTTGGAGTCACGTTTTTTTGTCTTGCATGTTTCGGCTGTCATGCCTTGATCAATGACAGCTGGTGTTGGATCCTCTATTTGGGAAGGAAATGTGTACTTTAACCACTTGCTGACCATATAACTTACATATAGAGCAGCCAGGTGGCTCTGCTGCACAGGAACACGTACTAGGTTCTAGGTTCTGCACTTCCAGTTCTTCTGGGGCACGCATGCGCACCAAGCCACAACTCCGTGTGTCCATTCAGACACGGAGCCGCGGCCCAGCCCCATCCCCTTTTGTCTCCTCATTGGCTCACAGAGCCAAAGAGGAGGGGAGTCCTGGACAGCCGAGTTTCTTGTGCAACATCACTGGATCTAGATGGAGCTCATGTATTAGGGGGGCTGCTGCACTCAGAAGGTTTTTTCTCTTAATGCATAGAATGCATTAAGATAAAAAAAACCTTCTGCCTTGACACTGACTTTAAATTACATTTTCGTGGGCACCATCACGTCAACAGAGGGACACAAGAGTTGGGAGCAAGGGAAGGACTTTTTTTTACATTTTCGGGGCATAGGTGGATTAAGTCAGTGCCGCTGTCTTGCTTCACCTCAAAAGTGGGGGGGACTGTACGGGTCCCATGGTTTCTAACAGCAGCCCTGTTTCTGTATGTACCCAATTTAGTGCAGAAAATATATATGTCTCTCGCACACCTTTTCTTTATAAACGTTATTTCTTTTTTGTACATATTTAGCTAGTCACAAATACATTTTGGAACAAGGAATGTTTTCTTCATCAAGGCACAGTTGCAAAATAACAAAATAAAGTACCAGTCATTACATGTGATGGCTGCATTCGTTTTATTTTTTAAGGCTTTTTTAACTCTGTTTTCACCTGGTGATCTGGCAACTGTGGCCAGTAGCACACCTCCTGTATTAGAATGCCCCCACTCTGGAAGAATAAGCACAGGGGGCACCTTTGGACATCAGCATTGTCAGTCTAGGGGGGGGGGGGGGGAGTGTTAGAGGCACTAGCAAATATAAATCAATTAGCAAATTGAAGCCAAGCTCCAGCTAATACTTTATAAGTAGTCACAGCAAATAATTTTTTTTCCTTTTAAATAAAACTGATCATTGCAAACACCCCTGTCAGTGTTAAATGGTTTGTATCATCTCTGTAACTGATACATTCTGCTAGAGAGCCTATTCTTTTGAAAAACAACAGACTTACTGGCTGGATTATCAGATGAAAATAGAAGAAAGAAAGCCTAAAAAAGCACAAGAATGCAGCCATCACATCTAAGAAATGGTAAACTATAAAACAATACATATTTGCTTTTGGGTTTAATGCCACTTTAAGATACTGGTTCTATATATTTAAGATTAGAAATGTCCAATCTTAATCCCATCCTGCGTTTCCTGTACAGAAGTAAGCCGCTGTCTACTTTTGACATTGGAAGAGTGACTTGTGAGATTAGATCACGTTCACCCATCCAGTATGTAATCAAGTATTTTAATTAGTACTACATATAGTCAATTTAAATGCATATCTAACCCACAGTCAATGCTTTGCATTTTTAAAACTCAGTATATCAAGGAGTGAAATATAGTATAACGATTATCTAATCATGAGTATAATAAAATAACCTCATAAATTATTATGTGTTCTAATTTATGTCAGTGCTCCACTTACAAGAAGGCTCCTTTTCAATCTGCGCTAGTGGAATAAACCTTTTAAATGAATAATTTTAGTGTCTGCAAAGGTTATGCCAACTGAGCAGTGTTTTTTTGGCCCAGCGTGATTTGCAGCTCCACTCTGAGAAAAGAGCTTTGAGAAAACGCATGGGACAATAAATGACTAATTATAAAAAATGCAAATTCTAAACAACTCACATCTCACCCACACAATTACAACTGCAAGACGAAATGTCAAGCTGAAATCCTTGGTCACTGGGTATCATCAACCTAAAGCCAGAATAACTCAAACGTGCCCTTACACACTGGTCAAATGAATAAATATATGTTTTATGAGAACATTTCTTCTGTTTTTATTTTAATTAGCATGTAAAATGACCAACCCTTGGAAAAAACGGAAAAACTGTTAGAGCAAAATCATTATAAGGTATTATGTCTCTCTAACCTACATCATCAAGTTGAAACTGATTTTGTTAAAATTATATATAATATATACATTTTTTAAAGTAAATCAATTATAATTTTAAGGCACTGTATCGTGGTTTGGTATATATACCATATGGCCACAGTTTTGTGAACACCTGACCATTGTACATATTTTATCACTAATATAATGTAGAGATATCTCCAAATTATTGAGTTTCTACTGAAGGCTACAATTAATGCTATAGCAGCGTTTCTAAACCTTTTTTCAATCAAAGCACCCTTTAAAAATTATGGACAATATGGAGACACCCTTTAAAAATGATGGACAATCTCAGGGCACCCCATTCAAAAATGTAAAAATGATTCTAATGTTTTTTTCTTAATGCAGCAAAATTCACAAGTCCAAGTAGGACACCCAAAGTTAGAGGTGATTTATTCTTCCAAAGCAAATACACTTTTGTGAACTGGTACTGACTAGTATTCCAATGTTTTCCTTCTTCCAATTTTTCTCCATCATTCAGCTAATGTGACCCCAACACCGATGGAGAGGGGCAGAGGAGGGTCAAACAAGAATGCTATGCAGGCGACTGACATCCTCCTTATCAACTGATGACGTCATTGGTCATTAGGACACCGGCAGTTAGAAGATTGTAAAGATGCACAATGAAAACCTGTGACTAATGCCTCGTACACATGCAACGATTATTGGCCGACCGATCGGCCGTCTTTTGTCCAAGTTGTGTTTTGTTGGTTGAAATGTGCTCTAGACTGCACACGAATTTTCTCGGTCAACAAAAATCTACTTCAGAAGTGAGGTCATGTGCTGGTTTACTTTCCGTGTGTTTTTTCTTCTCTGAGCATGCCCAGTATTGCTCATCAGATTTTTGTCTGCCGAAATCTGTACTGACTGACCGAAAATCGGCCGTTGTGTTGACGGCCAACAAAAATTTTATAGCCTGCACACCAGATTTTATTCGGCCGAAAAGTCAGAGTCGGTTGTCGAAAGCATCATACTAACAAGCCGAAAATCGGCCGATCGGACGTTGGCCGAAAATTCACGGCCAATAATCGATGCGTGTGTACAAGGCATTAGTGTAACTAAAAAAACAGCCTTTATCCATACGCCAGCTTGTACACAATTTTTGGGCAATTTTTAGGCATTTTGCCAAGGCACGCCTAAAGAAACCTCAAGGCACCCAAGGGTGCCTGGGCACACTGGTTGAAAAAGCTGTGCTATAGTATACAAATATATTGAGCACCTTTTGGAGGAATCAAAACTCTGATTTTGTGCTAGGTCCAACCTCAAAAGTGATTTTTTTGGCTTAATGGACACAAATTTTACAGAAACGCTCTACAGTATTATGGATAGCTTTCCCAGTAGGTTGGAATTCCATACAGCATAACTCTTTAATGCCCATGGTTTTCAAAACTTTGGTCATATAGATGATTTTACTTTTTATTTATTATTAGTCAGGGCTAAAAAGAAAAGAACATTTTTTTTTATTTTTATTATATTTGATATAAACATGAAATATTTACTTTAATATAGTGTAGTCCTCTATCCTGCTATCACGTGGCTCCTTTTCACTAGGGACTACCAAAGTTCAAATCATTGCCAGTTTCACAAAAATTCCTCAAAATCTGGAAAATCCAAACTTTTATCCAAAGAACATTAAAGATTTTAGAGGGCAAAACTTGCTTCTTGGGAGGGATACTAAGCAGTGCCAAAAAATAAATATTTTAATTGTAATGCTCTTAAAGGCAGTTTCACATGGGCCATCCGATTAGGTTTGCTTGTCAGCTTTGCAGGCGGACCTGATCGGACCCTCCAGTCTCTTCTAAGGAGCGGCAGATGTCTGCTGACACTCCTCGCCATCCAATCTGATCTTGTCTGCCAAAAACAGATAGCCTTTTTCTCCATCTGTCTGGTGGATCAAATGGCATTGGTCAGTTTCCATCAGTTTTCCCTATAGCCAAGAGCTGGCTGTGTCAGTGTCTGCTCTGCATAGTGGAGCGGACACAGACCTGTCATCCGCCTGCCCACTGAGCAAGTGGATCCCGCTTCACAGAGGCGCCTGTATGAAAGGGGCCTAAAATTCTATTTATTTGCTGTCAGCATGACCACCTCCTGGCACCCTCCCTTTTCCTTTCAGTGGCAAGAATACTCCTATTTTTCTGAATTTCAGGCCTATTCAATTAAAAAGCATTTTGCTTCTGTAGGGACATTTTTTTTTATAGCAGTTGTTATCAGCTGCAAAGCTATAGATTTTATTGCAAGAAATCACTTTCCATGTGTTTCTGCATTAAATTTCCTCTTTGGTGGGTGGAGGGGGGTTATAACAAATAGTCACACCAAACAGGTTGCTTCCTTAATTTAGGACCGGAGGATTTTCCTGCTTAACGTCCAGGCCACTTTTTTCAACTTGGCACTGCACGACTTTAACTGACAATTGCGCGGTCATGCAATGCTATACCCAAACAAAATTTATGTCCTTTTTTTCCCACAAACAGAGATTTATTTTGGTGGTACCTCTGCGCTTATTATTTTTTGCGATATTAATAAAAAAAGAGCGAAAATTGTGCAAAAAAATTGACATTTTCTACTTTGGCAGTTAAAAATATCCAATATATTCAATTTTTGTCATATATTTAGGCCAAAATGTGTTTAGCTACATGTCTTTGACAAAACAATTCTCAATGAGGGTATTTTTAACCACTTTAAGACCGGAAGATTTTACCCCATTCCTGACCAGGCTATATTTTGCGATTCGGCACTGCGTTACTTTAACAGGCATTTGCGCGGTTGTGCGACGCTGTACCCAAATTAAATTTATGTCCTTTTTTTCCCCCCCACAAATAGAGCTTTCTTTTGGTGGTATTTGATCACCTGTGCAATTTTTAATTTTTTAAAAAAAGAGCGACAATTTTGGAAAAAAAAAACAATATTTTTGACATTTTGATACATAACAAAAATGTATAAATCAAATTTTTTTAACATTCTAGGCCAATTTGTTTTCTGCTACATATTTTTGGTAAAAAAAATCACAATAAGCGTATTTTGATTGGTTTGCGCAAAAGTTATTGCGTTTACTAACTACGGGAAAGATTTGTCATTTTTATAGTTTTTTTTTTTTTAACTAGTAATGGCGGCGATCTGCGATTTTTTTTTGCGGGACTGCGACATTGCGGCGGACAGATCGGACCCCTAACTGACATTTTTGACACTTTTGGGGGGACCAGTGACATTACTACAGTAATCAGTGCTATACATATGCACTGTTACTGTAATAATGACACTGGCAGGGAAGGGGTTAACACTGTTGGTGATCAAGGGGTTAAATGTATGCCTCATGCTTACTGACGTGTGTGGGGGGAGGGGATTGTGTGACACAGACACAGATCACAGGTTCAGCTCTGCTGAATCTTGTGATCTGCCCCTACCTGTCACAGAGGAGATCTGCCCGCTTTGTTTACACAGGCGGGCGGATTTCCTCACTCTTTTCCTCACCTCTGCACCCCTGGCCCGACTCCCGCTGTGTCTGAACACAGTGGGAGCGAGCCTCCGGCGGTATGCGCGTGCCGCCGAGAGAGGGAGGAATCCAGCGACGTAGGTCTACGTGGCTGGACACAGCCGAGCCGCTCTGCTGCAGTAGCAGCAACGTGAGCGGTCGGCAAGTGGTTAAACCTGAAGGCAAATAAGAAGACCAGAATTTTTTGGAAGAGTGGGCTTTTATAATAAAGTTGGCAGTGCCTTTACCCAGGACAGGGCCTCTATTCTGTTCCTGGGAAATTAACCAGTAATCTAATCAAAGTATTTGAGAAAAGAGAAACTACTTCAACCAGCATATAACGTTACCATAAATATATAGATGCACACTAGTATGGAAAAAATACAAACTTTATGTAAGAAAAGATTATTAATAGAATATACATCCAATGTACAAACAGGTAATATCAGCAAAGACCCAAACAAGAGTCCTGGTGAAATTGTACACATATACCCGGGTATATATAGTTATTAATAAAGATACCTTTATTATGCCTGCCATCCGAATATATGTGGCAGCTCAATGTTACCGCCCACCGATGTGCTGACCCATTTTTTGCCATAAAGTTGTTGTTTTGATTTAATTGGGAGAACATTGGGTGAAAGTGGGGAGTAGTGGGTAATTTATACCTTATGGAAGGGAAAACAAACTTGCTACTGTTAATAATCTGATAAACTCCTTAAGCTCTGCACCAGTTCTGGCTTAAACTTGCAATGTTCTCAATCAATATATAAAAATAGCAAGATCTCCACTTTGGTGACAACATTTTTCTGAACTTTTATTCCGAAAAGGCCATAAATGTAGTTACATTCAGTGGCAAAAGCCTTAATGCATTTTATACTTAACTGTGCTTAGTCATAATGACCTTATGAGTTTATGACTAAGCACTGTTAAGTGTGAGATGCCTCAAGGTAACTATATTCATTGCTTTTATCAGACAAGCTGTCTACATGAAAGCAATAGAGCCTCTTCAGTCTGTAATGACGTAAAACACCCACAATGCACATGGTACTCGGAGATATTATGATCTTTGTCTAGGCTTGAGAGAGCAGCACTTTTAAATCATGACAGGAAACAGGTACTTTTTACCTCAAAGAAAAAAGTATGAATTTTATTGATTTCATTTAAAACTTAACATTTACTGTTTTTAGTTAAAGTGGAACTAAATTCGTATTACCGTAGGTGTGTGGGGTTTTAATGAGTGGAAGTTCTGCAAAAATAAACCTTTAACTGCAAATGAAAATGTCTTTGCATTTAGACGCAGCATCTTTGGCGGGAAGCAGAGTCCCAGGAGGGAGAGTACCGTTGTCTCTCCTCCTGTCAGAAGGATCGGGTGTCTCGGGAGGCTGCCTGGGAATCCAGGGAATGCTGAGTTGAGCTGCAGGAGGGATCCGGTGTGCCGAGGACCAGTGGAGGAAGAGGGGTTCAGTTCCAGGAAAGCCTGCCAAGGTCGTGAGTACTGTAAACTGCCCCTAGGGGGTCTGCCAAGTGTAGAGGGGACCACTCCAGAGAAGGTTCCAGGGATCCAGGAGTCAGCTAGCTGTAAAGGGGGTGCCTAGTCAGGGGACCCTGAAGTGTTAGAGGGGGTACCTAGTCAGAGGACCCTGAAGTGTTAGAGGGGGTACCTAGTCAGAGGACCCTGAAGTGTTAGAGGGGGCGCCAGCGGTTGGGCCCTGAAGAGCTAATGTGTACAGTGTGTAGTGTACAGAGTTAAGAGTAGCAGCAGCACAAGCAGTGACAAGGAGCTACCTCAGCAAGTGAAGGGTTGGAGAGAGCTGTTCAGTGACTTTTGAGCTAAATCGATTGTCAGGAGTCAAGGGTTTTACAATCCTAGATCTTCTGAGTTAACAACAAGTTAAAGTCGAGATTCCAGCACTAGTTCAGCAAAGCAGTATTTTCAAGCGTCAGGAAGAGCTGGTTGGTATTCAGCTGGCATCAAGACAGCGCCAACGGGCATTTTTGTATAAAGTCCAAGTTAACCTAGTTGAGCCAGAGGAGTATCCCACTCATTCCCTTCTCCCATCCCCAAAATACAATAAACAAAACCAACCAAAGATGCCGGAGTGGTCATTGTCTCAACTCCCACCCTTGGGTTCACAACTTAAATGTGTTGGAAGTGTCTGTTGGACTGGTAACAATGGCAGATCCACATCAGGCTCAAGGCCTGGAAATATTGCTACATGTGCAGTATCTCACAAAAGTGAGTACACCCCTCCCATTTTTGTAAATATTTTATTATATCTTTTCATGGGACAACACTGAAGAAATTACACTTTGCTACAATGTAAAGTAGTGAGTGTACAGCTTGTATAACAGTGTAAATTTGCTGTCCCCTCAAAATAATTCAATACACCGAAGATAATGTCTAAACTGCTGGCAACAAAAGTGATACAAAACTAATAATAAAATATTTACAAAAATGTGAGGGGGTGTACTCACTTTTGTGAGATACTGTATGTAATAGCAAGGGGTGTGGGGTGTTCTGGAGGGTCTATTTATGCTGGCTGCTAAGGGATTTATTGTTACTGGTGGGGATATGTTTTTGTGTGAGGGTCTATTGTTGCTGGGGGGTCTTATGTTGCTGGTAGGGATTCACTATTGAGGTAGAGGTCTATTGTTGCTGGCTACTGGGAGATCGGTTGTTGCTGCAGGGGGTTCTATTGTTGCCGGGTTGCTATTTTGTTGTGGGTGGTCCAATGTTTCTGGGTGAGAGGTCTATTGTTGTTTAGGGGATCAATTGTTGATGGGTGGGGTCTATCGTATGGAATTTATTGTTGCTGAGCTGGAATCTATTGTTGCTACAGGGGATCTATTGTTGTTGTTGAATTCTCTTGCTGTGTGGGTGATCTATTGCTGCCTGGGGGAGGGGGGGGGTATCTATTTTTGCTGGCTGCAGTGGATCTCTTTTACTGCTTCTCTAGTTATCATGAACAAATTCCATACAAATTATTTATCACTAAAAAATAATACTTGGTCCTGTATTCTCTAAAAGGGGCAGTACTGGGAGGTGGGTAGGGAGCGGAACCAAGGGACAGTGCTCAGAGGTGGGTAGGGAGCGGAGACAAGGGGTAACCCAGAAGGGGGGGGGGGAGTTCCTGCACCTATTCTCTGAGAAAAAAAAAAAAAAAAAAAAAAAAATATATATATATATATATATATATATATATATAGTCAAAAGTATTGGGACACCTGCCTTTACACTCACATGAATTTTAATGGCATACCGGGTCTTAGTCTGATTCAATGGGTTCAATATTACGTTGGCCCATCCAACGGGAAAGCCTGACTCTCATTATTCGCTCTAATTCATCTCAAAAGTCTTTTATGGGTTTGAGGTCAGGACTCTGTGCAGGCCAGTCAAGTTCCTCCACCCCATACTTGCTCATCCATGTCTTTATGAGTCCTGACCTTAACCCGATAGAACACTTTGGGATGAATTCGAGCGCAGACTGCGAAGCCAGGCCTTCTCTCCAACATCAGTGCCCGACCTCACAAATGCGCTTCTGGAAGAATGGTCAAACATTCCCATAGACACACTCTTAAATCTTGTGGACAGCCTTCCCAGAAGAGTTGAAGCTGTTATAGCTGCAAAGGGTGGGCCAATGCAATATTTACCCTACGGACTAAGACTGGGAAGCCGTTAAAGTACATTTGCGTATGTAGCACTACTCCCTTGGGAGCTGCTGGTTACGGGTTCCCCTGGGTTACCATTAGCAACAGCACGACAGGTCAACATTTTCCAAGTGATTTTGGCTCAGTCAGGAAACAGTCCAGGAGCTTTGGTTTTTGTGTTTTTTGAGAATTTGGATGGGAGAAGGGAATGAGTGGGATACTCCAACTTTTAGAACTATGCACAATTAGCTGGGATGACTGAACAATGCTGAGTGTGGCTAGGCCGCTGCTTCACCTTGTCAGTAGCAGTGAAGTAGTAAGAAATTAACTGTCTGAGGTAATCTGTACTGTACTGCAGAACAATCTTCAGGGCCCTCCCTGGCACCCCCTTTGTTCCTATTCTTCAGGGTCAACTACACGGCACCCCCTTTACTGTTACACTTCCTGTGTGAGCTAGCTCCTTGATCCCCCTGACTTCTCTGGAGTGGTCCTCCTTCCTGGGCAGACCCTTAGGCAAACCTCCTGGTACTCACGGACACTGTTTTTCCCAAGAGACTCTGCCAGCAGCTCCACTGTCAGCACTCTGGATGCTCTGCAGCTCAGCTCCACACCTGGTTCACTAGGCCGGCCGCCTAAGACCACCTTCCTCGCACACCGCAGGAGGAGAGGCAGCCGTCGACCTCCTCCTGGGACTCTGCTTCCCGCCAAAGACGCCCTGTCACATGTCCCCTCCGTATTTATGGTCAATCCCAGGATGCATTGCAGGAACGCCCTCCCACTGAGACTGCCATAAAACATGATGGCTAGGCTAGGTTTTCTCCACTGTCCAACAATCTCCCTTATTGAATACAGTGGAGACACTCCCTCAGACCCAGTGAATCACACCTGGGAACATGTGACAGGCAAACTAACAGATCAGACTCCCCTGATAAGCAGGAGAAAAAATATGCTTTTTCCTAGCACCTACCTAGGAGGGTGCCACACATATAAAGGCAGGTGTCCCAGACTTTTGGTAATATAGTGTATCTATATTTAAAATCATTATAAATACTTTTTTTATTTTTATATAAGTGATCACATGACCTCTATTTTCAGATGCTCAAGTGACAGAGACCTGGAGGTGAGAACTACAAGAAGGTGTTTAAGCTGGAGGAAAGGAGAAGATCTGTACAGACAAGCTGTGTTCCCAGCACAGCCAGAAAACTGACCACGCTGCGATAAATGTGCTCTCATGTCTTGCGTAGTCAGTTTAAAATAGGAAAGTAGGGGGACTGGCAGGATCACCAGTTATTATTTCACACAAAGGAACCAATGCAAAGATAACAGGATACTTTTTAACACAAGTACATATTGACATTTTACCCATATAATTCATCTCATCATCATTAATTTGCATGTGTATAATTATTACATAGCAGGTAAACTACTTAGAAGCCTGCAGAATATCTCTCTGTTTACAAATGAGCATATAATATTTGAACTACCCTTACATACAGTATTATGGTGTATTTTCAAATTCATAAATAAAGAGTTATTTTGTTGGCTTTACATTATTCTTCACTCGGTGTCCTTCACAGAGAGCACAAGCTTCATAAACACTGCATTGTTTTTAGCTACATTGTTTTGCATGACTTTTAGCATACATTTAACAAGATACATATTTGGTAAATCAATATCTTTATATGAAGTGTTAAAAAAATATATATTTATATTATCCTTTTATCTTATCATTTTGACTTGAAAACCTCATACATGTAAAGTTTTGTATACACACATAATACATGCAGTATATAATGAATTTTATGAATAGGTAGCATATGAGACATTTAGCTTTCTAGGTCGAGGTAACAAGAGTTCAATGATAGAAAGTCATAAACATGTTTTCTGACCTTGGCTGTAGGAACAATAGGTCCAATGCCAAGACAGCTGTCTTCTAACCTTGATATGAGGGAGTCTTATCAAGTCAAGAAGAGTTATCTACTGTTCTCAGCAAAGGCTAATGTAGGTACAGGGTGGCATTACTATCTGATTTTTTGGAGATAATTCAAGGTAACACATATGGTTCTATTTTTCAGATTATTATAAATAGGGACTGTAAGCCTGTATTTTTTTAACTTGTCTGAACTGTTTATTCCCATGCCTAGTGTCGATCCTTTGTTTCTATTTTTTTATGTAAACCCTAACTTAAAGCAGAGTTCCACCCAAAAGTGTAAGCTCTACTAAGCTTCCCCCCCCCCCCTCCGCTGCCACATTTTGGCACCTTTCAGGGGTAGGGGGGAATGGGTACCTGTTTTTGACACGTGCCTGTCCCCACTTTTGTGAGACTCCACTGCGGTTAAGTCCCTCGAAAGTTCGCCCCCCCCTTCTTCCTCCGCCACTGGGACAGTTAAAAAGCGCAGAGTGCTTCATGTATACCCAGTGGGGACCTGGCTGTGAAGCCAAAAGGCATAACTGCCAGTTTCCCTTGCCAGATTGTGGCGGCAGCACCCGAGAGCCAATCCGCTTTAAAGTGTTACTAAACCCAGGACCCTGAATTCACTATATCTGGTCTCCCACAGTACACAGGACATGGAAATGTAATTATTTTAGTAATATAAACAGCTAAATACCTTTTCTAATCAGCAGTATATAGCAGTCTTGTGACTATCAGTGTCTGGCTGAACACTGGTTAAAGCTTGTAAGAGGAGTTTTCATTCTCCTCTGACTGTTCTATGAGGCTGCATGGCCCCTGACCCTCTATCTGGACAGTGCTGATTGGCCCTGTGCTGATCACATGCACCCTCCCAAAAAAGAAAAAACTCTCTAGCAATACATACCAAACTAAGCATGTGCAGGGTTCCTCTTCGGGCTCTGTGCTATCAGCAAATGGATTGGGGGCAGTGAATAGACTGATTTCACTATTGTGGGTTTAGTAACAGTTTAATTACATTTATTTGTTCAAGCACTGTGTATAATAAAAAAAACTGAGATAAATACAATTCATAGCTAAATACTAAATACGTTTTTCACCTCTTCCATCCATTGTTCCATCTGTGGAAAATATATTCTAAAAAAAGGCAACATCCAAATAAAACAAATAAATCATTCTGTAGGTTTTATTCGTATCATGTTGACACTGTATTTTTTGAAGTATAAATGTATTATCTAATTTTTATCACATGTATATACAGCTGCATCTCATAAAATTAGAATTTCATCAAAAAGGTAATTTATTTTAATAGTTCAATTCAAAATGTGAAACGTATATATTTTATAAAGATCATCAGTCCGTGATGATTTGGGGAAGCCATGTCATCTGCTGGTGTTGGTCCACTGTTTTTAATCAAGTCCAAAGTAAACGCAGCCCTCTACCAGGAAATTCTAGAGCACTTCATGCTTCCCTCTGCTGACCGGCTTTATGGAGATGCTGATTTCATTTTCCAGCAGGACTTGGCACCTGCCCACACTGCCAAAAGTACCAATACCTGGTTTAATGATCATGGTATCACTGTGCTTGATTGGCCAGCAAACTCTCCAGACCTAAACCCTATAGAGAATTTGTAGGTATTGTCAAGAGGAAGATGAGAGACACCAGACCCAAAAATGCAGACGAGTTAAAGGCCACTATCAAAGCAACCTGGGCTTCCATAACACCTCAGCAATGCCGCATGCTGATGGCCTCCATGCCACGCTGAATTGATGCAGTAATTCATGCAAAAGGAGCCCCGACCAAGTATTAAGTGCATACTATACTGTACATGGACATACTTTTTCAGTCGGCCAACATTTCGGTATTTAAAATGCTTTTTTTTATTGGTCTTCTGTAATATTCTCATTTACTGAGATACTGCATTTTGGGTTTTCACTAGCTGTGAGCCATAATCATCAAAATTAAAAGAAAGAAATGCTTGAAATTTATCACTCTGCGTGTAACACATCTATGTAAAATATATGAGTTTCACTTTTTAAAATGAATTACTAAAATAAATTAACTTTTTGATGATATTTTAATTTTACGCGATGCACCTGTATAGATATATATATATATATATATATATATATATATAAATATAACATAACATTTGTATTTTATTATATCTTTTCATGTGACAACACTAGAGAAATTACACTTTGCTACAATGTAAGTAGTGAGTGTACAGCTTGTATAACAGTTTAAATTTGCTGTCCCCTCAAAATAACTCAACACACAGCCATTAATACAAATACAAAAAGTTGGATATCTGCACTCAGACAAATTAAGGGTTAAAAGTTGATCAAGGATTACAAACTCATAAGCATAAAAGGAAAATAAAGCAGTGCCAATAAGGTAAAAGGGAAACAAAAGTCCCAAAGTAATACAGTCCACAAATGTCCAATATGTAAAGGAAGGAAGAAACCAGAAGAAAGTCCCGGATACCAGTGCTGGAGTCAGGAGCAATATAACACCTAATTGTGGTGACATCCAAACTGCTTACCAGATGTTAGGTAAATCAGGCATAAATCACTCTCAAAGGATCCAAACAGGGAAACCAAACGATGGCAAGGAAATTAATCAGATCGGGACACTTGGAACTCCCATAAACGAATATAGGTGTAATGGGCACTTAAAGAAGAACTTCATTAGTTGCAAACTACACAGCACAGCAACGATCAACTGTTGATAATCCTGTAAAGTTGGAGATCTACCTTTTGTTGGGAAGAAATAGTTGTTCCTGGAACAAGACCCTAAAACTGAGCTGTAGCACAGTGGCCAAGACCATACAGCAGTTTAACAGGACAGGTTTCGCCATGGTCGACCAAAGCAGTTGAGTGCACGTGCTCAGCTTCATATTCAGAGGTTGTCTTTTGGGAAATAGACGTATAATTGCTGCCAGCATTGCTGCAGATGTTGAAGGGGTGGGGGGTCAGCCTGTCAGTGCTCAGACCATACGCCGCACACTGCATCAAATTTGTCTGCATAGCTGTTGTCCCTAGAAGGAAGCCTCTTTTAAAGATGATGCACAAGCAAGCCCGCAAACAGTTTGCTGAAGACAAGCAGACTAAAGACATGGATTACTGGAACCATGTCCTGTGGTCTGATAAGACCAAGATAAACTTATTTGGTTCAGATGGTGTAAAGCGTGTGTGGCGGCAACTAGGTTAGGAGTACAAAGACAAGTGTGTCTTGCCTGCAGTCAAGCATGGTGGTGGGCGTGTCATGGTCTGGGGCTGCATGAGTGCTGCTGGCACTTGGTAGCTACAGTACATTGAGGGAACTATAAATGCCAACATGTACTGTGACATACTGAAGCAGAGCATGATTCCCTCCCTTCAGAGACTGGGCCGCAGGGCAGTATTCCAACATGATAGATAAAAGAAGACACGATGCTGAGCTATTCAAGACTAATGTGCAGGATTTCTAATACAGTCAATGAAGAATTTCTAGTGCAGTTGCAGAAGGAACGTACAATGTATGTGGTGAACAGTGAAATAATTTATATATAAAAGTGCTTTAGTGCTGAAACTACTAATTGTAAAAAGGTGACTAGAAAAAATATTATATAAATGCTGTAAAGTGACAGAAGTGCACCAGTACAGTAAAAAGAGGAGTTATATTTAAAAACCTTGTGGATACAAGTGAAACGTTTGTATCTTAAATCTTGTGAATACAATGCATATAAAAAAGACTTAAATTGAAGACATAAATAGATGAATAACTAAGAGATAACTATTCTGATAATGCTTCAATAGTAGTAGCAGTGAATTTTAAAGGTTCTAACAGGTATTAACTTAAAACAATTATTGTTGAGACTAGTAGATGGAACACATATATTGCTAAGAGGGCAACTAAAAAGATGTATAATAACCAGTCAGCAGAGTTCTCTCGGTATTCGACAAATATAATAAATTGCACTAATAGATAAAGTCCATAGAAAACAGTTCTGAAAGGGTTAAATAGATGAAGCACCCTCCGGTTATCTCTTTCAAGAAACAGAGAAATCTCTCACTCCAATAATAGTGAAAACTAGACGAGGGGTGGGAGAGGGGGCATAGGGATCCTGGATATGTGTAGCCCCACTACCTGTTTACCTTACTGCTGTAAGGTAACAGCATAAACTCCAGCACCATGATAGATCTATGCTCCAAGGTCCACACGCTTGTTCCACGCTGTTCCAAGGGATGTCCTCTGTGGTTGACGTATGGCTATCCTGGTGGCGAGTGTGTGCTCCAAAGTAGAGTATTTCCGGATAGGTATAGGGAAGGAAGAGGAACTCCAATAGTGTGATATTGTTTTTTTATAAGGAATTTATTAAGTAAAAAAATGCTAAAATTCACATTCAATGGAGCCACACAGCGGCATACAACGCATAACATAGTCCGCCGGTCCTCCGGCAACTATTCAGATTCAAACAGCTTCCCTATGCGTGTCGTCACCGTCACGTGACTTCATCAGGGGAATCCCCAATGTCTGGTAACAACTTATCGTAGGCATGTAACAATTTAGCAACCAGATGAAGGTATGATCGACGGATGCAACAGCTTGTACTGCCCCAAGCTAACTGATCGCAACCGTCCAGCTCGTGAAAGAAGGCAACTCTCAAATGACGAGCAAGACAGTACCTAAACGTCTATGGTCAAAACACCAAATAGTGTGTGAAGTAAGGAGTTGTAAATGATTATGCGAAAGGGATATGCAAAACGAAAAAGAGAGAGAGAAAAAGAAACAAAAAAGAAAATAACTGTGAGAAAATTAACACTACACACCTGAATACTGTGGTAATACTGAGAATTCCTGGTTCCTAACTGTGATTGCTCAGACAACAAGTGGAAGGTTGCCTGACAATACGGAGATATATAATGGCCCAAAGTCTGATCCTAGGACAAAATAGTGGAATGTGTAATCCCTGAGCCCCCCCCCCCTTCCCCTCCCATTTTATACCGATGAAAATCTGTGTACCTATGAGGATCTGAATGGATTATGGAGACCTCGCAGCTAGATGATGAGTAGCTAACAAACTAATGATCTGAAAAGGAAGACAGAAATAGGAATTACTTTATCATGGAATATGTATGCAAGTGATCAAATGAATTGCGAGTTTGGAAATCCGTGAGCCTGACCATGGAGCTTTGTTAAAGCGGAGTTCCGGCCTCAAATACCTTTTTTAACTAAAAATACCCCTATAATACTAATCCATCGCCCTTTACAGAACCGCTATTCTCATACTTACAAGGTGTACAGTATTGGATTTTAGTCAAAATCTTACTTTTAAAAACACTGTCTGAGCGCGGCCATCGTGGATATGTGCATCTGAAGCCACAGTGTAATCTGCTGTGTCCTTCTTCCTGATTCCAGGGAGTTCTTCTTGATTCCAGCCTCCTGGGAGTGATGACAAACAACTCCCAGGATGCAATGCAAAGGCGGAAGTGATGTCGGTGGCCGTGGCCACAGAGGGGGGAGAAGGAGGAAGTACAATCAAAAAAGCCCTGAAAATCAGGTAAGGGACCCCCGAAAAAAATTGAAAATGCCCAATTGTTGATCAGCATACCGAGCACTCCAGGAATCACTAAAGTTGCAAAATGGGCCGGAACTCCACTCCACTTCAACTCAGGAAGGCTGATAGAAACTGAAAGTGCGAACTGTTTTAAACCACCATGCAGATGAACATGAAAAAATGAAATTGGAAACAGGACGAGTGGGATAATCAAAATGTGTGGAAGCGAAAAGGTGTTGTAAGTTTGTGACAGAATAGAGAAAGGAAGACCGTAGAATTTGAACGAACATGGAAAACATGCAGCATCAGCATGAAACTTTGAACCGTGAGGCATTACAGATGACAGCTGAAAGCAAGATTCAACCCTGAAAAAATTAGACCACAAAATCCAAACACGAAAAGAAAAGAAAAAACGAGAAAGTAAAAGGACAAGATGAACTAACATCGCCTGTTCGAACATGAAAATTGGAATGGCTTACCTACGGCAACGAGCGGGATCTTAAAACGAAGACAAATGGTGTCTCTGGAATGTGCGAGGGAGGATGAGTAGCCTTGGTGACGTCAGACGTATCGCGCACGGGAAACCGACAAGGAGATAGGGGGGTAACTCCTTCCACAAATTTAGGCCACCATGCTGGCCTTCTTTTATATATATATATATATATATATATACAGTATATATATATATATATATATATATATATATATATATATATATATTTATTTATTTATTTATTTTTTTATTCTTTATTTAGTTAAGAAGCATCCAACAAACCATATGAAAGCGGGAACTACAAATATAGTTTGCAAAGTACAGAGAGCCCCATGGGCATTGTATACAAAATAATAACATCAAAGTATACATGAGAAGATGACTGGAAACATAGAATCACATGTGTATTTTAACAATCTGCTGACAAAGTCTCCTGACAAATGCTAATAAATATTTTGCAACCTTAAGCCCTGATTAGAGATGGGAAGGCCTGGAAAAAAAACATATGTTTTTTTTCCATTTGAGTATGAATGAAGTGGCCTAGCTGTATTCAAAAAGAGACAGCTTGTAAGGGAAGCTTCCTATCACAGAGCAAGAGAGCAGGGGGACCGGCTGCAGCAGTGGGAACTTGTTACATCTTCCACTCTAAAAACAGGTGGAACATGTAACATGTTCCCAAAGGTGAACTTATCCTTTAGGTTTATGATCTAGCAGAATTCCCAGATCCTTCTCCACCATTGACAAAGCCAGCTGTTCTCCTAGAATGCATGATGCAAACATGTTTTTAGCCCCCCAAATGAAAAACTTTACATTTATCAACATTAAACCTCATTTGCCACATAGTAATTAAAGGGACAAAGGGAAAAGGGGAGGGAAGGTGATGTTGGAAAAAAGGAAAAAAGAGGGAGATGGAACTTTAAATGAAACTCGTGCAATTGAGTCTCCATCCCTAATTATATTGAGCATGGGAACACATAGTGTTCAGAAAGTGTGGGACTTTGTATGAGGTGTGGCCAGTATACACTTAATGATAATGGCATTACATATACATCTGCTGATAAGCATATAGAAGCATATGGTTAACATCACGTGTTTATTGACATGTACATAGCAGTTAATATAAATACAATAGGTACAAAACAAATAGAGGCAGACATAAAAGATATACGTATGGATAACATGATACAACCATGAAAAATAATGAGGATCAATAACAAAATAAAAAGGCGTAGAGTGTAAATTAATATTGATAATAGGATGCATGATGAATATGACAGAAAATTTAAATGGCCTCCATGGCTCAACGCGTTTCATGAAAAGTGTTTCACTTCATCAGGAGCAGGCACACTTCTAGTTTCTAAAAGAACATACTGTATATATAATATGAGAACAATATTGCATCCAATAGAGGGGTATTTAAAAAAAATAAAAATTATATAACTTACAAAAGAGTAATGGTTGTCAATGAGACTGTTGATCTCCCAGGAATATGTCCCCATTGGGAACTGAGGGGGCAAGGTCCCCGCACAAGGCCAGAGCGCAAGGTCCAATAGCATGGTGTGAAGTCCCATAGTGGGTCTTGGGCTGAATAATAAGGTAGAATTCTAGTAGGGGGGTATCAAAATGATAATATATTATAAAATCATATAAATATAGGTAGAGTCAATAAGCCCAAGACCAAGAGAGTGAAGGAGAGAGATATATAGATTTGTGCAAATGTGCACCAATATGGTCCAAGTAGGTAGAGAGTGAACAGTGAAGGAGCGTAAAGACCAAAACTGATCCATATATTAGTGTGCCAAAAGGCAATATTGAAGGCGTGGTGGAAGAAAAAGTGACTAACCAGTGAATTAATATTAAAAAGAGAATCCCAAGAGGAATAGTCAAAAAGTGTGACCAAAAAGTGGAGGGAAAGACATCTAGTGCAAAGGGCTAAAAAGTGTAACCCCAGTGTAACAAGGATAGTGTGCATGAAAATGATTGATAAATAAAAATGGACCTGTACAACGGCGAGGGTAAGGACGGCTCCCAGCGTCACGAGCTGTTCAAAGGAGGATAACCACCGGGCAGACTAAGCTGCCTGAGATGGCGTCCTAGTTATGAATGCTGATGGAAGTCACGTGCAGAGACGCCGACGCCAGTGAATGACGTCATGCTCTGGACGGAAGCTCGTGGCGCCAATGCACCACGGCCACAACCACATCCCCCATTCCCGCCCCTCCCAACAGGTCGGGGCAGGGAAGAGGGGAACGGAAGCAGCCGGGGAGCATCGCAGTTCCCAAAGAGGGACGGTCTAGGAGTGAGCAACTCTGCCCCAATAGCGACAACCAAAAAAGTAAACCAAATAAGAAGGTGACCAGATGGGGATGGCCCCAGTGATAAACTGAATAAAAATGAATAAAAAATGGGGGAATAAAAGAGGATAAAACAGGTGGAACATGTAACATGTTCCCAAAGGTGAACTTATCCTTTAGGTTTATGATCTAGCAGAACACCAAGATCCTTCTCCACCATTGACAACACCAGCTGTTCTCCTAGAATGCATGATGCAAACATGTTTTTAGCCCCTAAATGAAAAACTTTACATTTATCAACAGTAGGCCCCTTTCACACAGGCGGACCGTTCAGATCCGCCTGTCCGTTTTTTTGGCGGATCTGAACGGTCCCCCCATGCATTCCTATGGGGCGTCGGATGTCAGCGGAGACATGTCCGCTGACATCCGACCCGATCCGTCAAATCTGGACGGATGGAAACCCTATTTTCCATCCGTCCAGCGGATCGGATCGGATGGCATCGGATGAGAACGGACCGACGGTCCGTTCCCATCTGATTTCCCCCATAGAGATGCATGGGGAACTGACAGCTGTGTCTCCGCACAGCTGTCCTCCTGCTGCTCAGCGGGGGACTCTGTCCTCTGAAAGGAGCCTTAAACCTCATTTGCCACATAGTTGCCCAATTAAATAGTGCATTAAGGCCAGCTTGTAAATTGGAGACAATATGTAAGGATGTTATTCCACTGCATAGCTTGGTGTCAGCTTCCAACACGGAAATGGTATATTCAATCCTTGGGGTACAACACTAACATGTTAGACCATTCAGACTGCAAATCATTAAAGCAGAACTATACTTACCTTCACTCCAGTGCTGCGGTGTCTCAGAGCTGCCCGCCAGCCAATGTCATATTCAGCTCAATGGCTTTCAGGTACTGATCTCCGTTTGTTTTAATTAGCCTGGTCAAGGTGACATCACTCCCATGCATGAGCAGGAGTTCAGTCAGCTTGGCGTCGTGGAAAGTGTGCACGGAGTTGTTCATGCGCAGCTCAGTGTACAGAGGTGGACAGGCAGGTAAGAACCTGTAATGCAGTAGAGAAACAATATGTCTCTTCTGCATTACAAATACTGCCTGTTCGCCAACTTTTTTTCTTACTTAAAGTTCCACTTTAATCACTTGCCGACCGCCCGCTGCAGTTTTACTGCGGCAGGCTGACTCAGCTGCGCAAACCGATGTAGTACTATGTCGGTCGTGCGAGTGGTGCTAGGCAGCGGGGATGCCGATGCACGGGGCCGCGATTGCCACCGACCACCTACAACCACTCCCCGCTGAGAGAGAAGAACGGTCAGCTGTTGTAAACTGTAAGCTGACCATTCTTCTCTCTGAAATGATTACAGAGCACCTGTGATACTTCTATATAGCATCACAGGTCTCTATGGTCATTTCACAAGCCCCTCCCCCCACAGTTAACAAACACTCCCCTAGGCTCACATTTAACCCCTTGATCACACACTAGGTAAACCCCTTCCCTGGCAGTGCCATTATTACAGTAACAGTGCATATTTTTAGCGCTGATTACTGTAGTAATGTCACTGGTCCCCCCAAAAGTGTCAAAAAGGTCTGTTAGGGGTCCAACCTGTCCACCGCAATGTCACAGCCCCGCTAAAAATCACAGATCACTGCCATTACTAGTAAAAATAAAATAAATAATGTAGCACCCTACAGGTAGGTGCTAGGTAAAATATAGTGGGCTTTGTCTGCCTAAGAGCAGAGCTATGTTTTCTTTTGTGCAGGTAGAGTGTCATGGCTACCAAGTGTGTCTGCTGAGAGGGGAGTCTCCCCTCTGGCCCTGTGAGATGCTTCTCATTGGGCAGTGAGGGAGACCCAATCAGGGGACACATCCAGGCTTGTAACTACCCCAGGAAGCAGATTGTGCTGCAAAGGATTCTGGGAGTGGGTATAAGTTTGGGAGTGGTACATGACACAATGTCTTTGGGGTGAGCAGAGTCCCAGGAAGGAGAGTGCGGCTGTCTCTCCTCCTGTCTGAGGAAGGTGGATGTCTCGGGGTGTCGCCTGAGTGTCCAGAGCATCCTGAGTGAGCTGAGGGGATCCGGTGTGCCGAGAGCCTGCAGAGAGAGAGAGGGGTCCAGTCCCAGGAAAGCCTACACAGGTCGTGAGTACTGAGGATTGCCCCTGGGGGTCTGCCTGAAGTTAGAGGGGACAACTCCGGAAGAGGTTCTGGGATCCAGTGCCAGCTAGGTGGAAAGGGGGTACCTAAGTTGAGGGCCCTGAAGCTAAAGAGGGGGTACATAGTCAATGGACCCTGGAGAGTTCAAGTTAAAGGGGGCACCTGCGGTTGGGCCCTGAATTGTCCAGAGTATGTCAGTTGCAAGTACAGCTATACAGAGTTCTACTACATACTACCTCAAGCTAGTCAAAGCGGGAGGACAGTATTCAGTGACTTCTACAGCACAACCGTGTCAGGAGTTCTACAGTTCTCAGTCCTGGATCATTTGGACTAATAGTCAAGGATTCAGCACTTCTGTGTTCTAAAGGATATTTACAGTGTTAGTGAGCGTTGGCTGGCCCTGGCTGGTGTCAAGGAAGCGGGTATTTTTCAGGAGTAAAGTCCCACATGTAATTAGTTCAAGCCTCAAGGAGTATCCCTTCTCCCATCCCCTTTAAATCAAATAAAAACCACAAACAAAGATGCCGGAGTTGTAGCTGCTTCAGTTGTCACACCCAGGGTCACAACTCACATGGGCTGGAGAGATTATCGGTACTAATGGCAGACCCACATCAGGCCACATGCCTGGAAACCTTGCTACAATAAATAAAAATGACATAAATCTTTCCCCTAGTTTGTAGTTGCAATAACTTTTGCGCAAGCCAATCAAAGTACGCTTATTGCAATTTTTTTTCCATAAAATATGTAGCAGAATACAAATTGGCCTAAAAGAATGAAAAAATTAGATTTTTTACATTTGGGGGTGTTATATAGCAGAATGTGAAAAATATTGTTTTTGGTTATAGCTAGAGTTGAGCGGACACCTGGATGTCCGTGTTCGGCGGGTTCCGTGTCCCGGACTTTTTTCGAACTTTACCCGGACACCGAACCCCATTGAAGTCAATGGGGACCCGAACTTTCAGGCACTAAAATGGCTCTAAAAAACAAATGGAAAGGGCTAGAGTGCTGCAAATGGCAGCAAAATGTAGTTAAGAGCATGGCAAGTGCTCTTAAAAAAAATTCCCCTTTAAATTTGTAATTTTTAAATAGCAGATTAGAACAGCACTCTGTAGTAAAATATAGCTGAACGCTGCACACAACAGACTGATAAAATATATTTTTTCTCCCTCCTCCTCCTCCTCCTCAGTGGGCTCAAGTGAGGGCAAAAAGATTGTTCACTGCACCACCCCCCACACAGCAAAATCGATGTAGATCGCTAACGGGCGATTGTTCTGTCCTGTGTCTCCTCATCTCTCCCTGCCTAATCTCTCCAGCCTGTCCCTAAAATGCTCAAATATCTTTCCCTGCCTACACTCCGACCTGTCCCTGCATTCTTTTCAGCACAATGTTGTTTTACCCTGTCTGTCCCTAATCAGCAGCAGCCAGCACCGTTCTGTGTGCTCTCTCCCTACACTACAGCAGAATGACGCACCGCGCTGTGTCTCTCCAGCTTATAAAGACATGGGTCACATGCTTCAGCTGGCCAATCACAGCTACTAATACATTAGTAGGCATGGCTGTGATGGCGCACACCAGTTAAACACTTGTTGATTGGCTGTTGAAAGCCCGCCATTAAAAGCGCGCCATTACATACAAAGCAGGAAATAAAATTACCGAACATGGATTTTAAACCCGAACATACAGTAAAGTTTTCGGGTCCGTGTCCGGGTAACAAAAATCCAATTATCCGGTACGGACCCGAATAATACAGTCCGTGTTCGCTCAACACTAGTTATAGCCCAAAAAATTAAAAAAATCGCAGATGTGATCAAATACCACCAAAACAAAGCTCTATTTGTGGGGAAAAAGGACATTAATTTTATTTCGGTACAGTGTCGTACGACCGCAAAATCTTCCGTTAAAGTAACGCAGTGCCGAATCGCAAAAAATGGCCTGGTCATTAAGGCGGCAAATCTTTCCAGTCCAGAACTGGTTAATCACTCCTCTCTGAATGCGGTCTTTTAGCAAGGGTTAAAGTAGAACTATAGGCAAATCTTTTTATTTTTTTTTTTTTTTTGGATAGAGTAAGAGAGGTTTATAACCCCTGTCAGATTTTTTTTTGCCATCTGTGTCCTGTTTCAAAGCTCTCCCTTCACTTTCTGTCCCATAGCTAAACAGGAAGTGGGAGGAAATCCCTGCAAATTATGAGAATTCCTTGGGGACCCCCAGGTCACCAGAACTAGTGTCCCCATTGGAAGAATTCCCCTTTATTAATTTTCTAGGGACAACCCAAAATTTGGTATTTTCCTTTACTTTCACTTTTAATTATAATGGTAAACAAGACAAATAGAGAGGGTGAATCTCCTTATCGGGAGCACAGACAGCAAAAAAACCCCAAAAAAACCTGACAGGTGTTCTAATCCCTCTCCATTCTATACAATACTAAAACCAAAAGTTTTGCCTTTAGTTATACTTTAAAGAGCAAGTAAACCCTCCTCTGCAAGTTGTACCTATAGGTAAGCCTATGATAAGACTTACCTATAGGCACTGTAAATATCTCCGAAACATGTACCGTTACCATGTAGGCCGCTGGTGCTGTTCCTTCAGGGCCCCGTGCCGTGACCGTCGGCTCCTGCTTGCGTGTGCGGGAGTAACGTCACGGCTGCTCCCGCCAATCAGATGGCCGGATGCCGCGATCCTGGAAGACGGGCGACTGAACATGTCACCCGTCATACAGGTAAGTGGGCGGCATGGCGGGGGCTCGTTCTAAGGTAAGTATTTCATAATGAGCTAGTATGTGATGCATACTAACTCATTATGTGTTTCTCTTTCAGGTTGAAAAAAAAAAATGTTAATGGGTTTACAACCTCTTTAAGGTGAGTTGCAAGCTAAGCATTACAAGTCACGTTGAATGTATCTAAATACTACTAGCTACAGTTGGCTATAAAAAAATAAATAAAAAAAAGTATGAAGTTGTTTGTGTTACTTTGTTACCCTAGATTTACCAGAAAAGGTTGCACTAATCTTTAACCCCTTAGCCCCTAGTCCCCAGCATATCTATATATAGAATAAAGTATTCTATATTATATTTATCTCTTCCAATATTGCTTGATCTGAATGAACAACCCATTTGCGTTCAGCAGACAACTGTGAAATGACTGCTTTTACTGTTCGAGTATTTAATAACTCAGGGGCGTCTGTCTTTAAATATTGAATAAACATAAGATCAGATAACCTACATCATCCGTTCATTACAAGGCTTAAATAATTTAGGATTAGTCATACCGTTTAGCTTCAGGAAACTTTAATTTGTATACATTATCCAGTCGAGGAATGTACGAGAGAGAGCAGTAATTTGTCATTTCCCAGGATTTCACATTCATTACAAGAACACTTCCATTTAGCATCTTTTATATCTCTAAATGAGTCAGAGTGATCGGGGAAGGGAAGGAGGATATAAGCAACTAATGCATTTTCCACTATCTACAGCCTTATAGAGAGATGCTGTACTGCATGGTAAGATTCCCAAAGTCGCATCGCTGTAAAGAATCAGAATTTCTTTAAAACAATGCTTGTGATCGCCATTTCTAACATAGTCGTATAAAATAATAAACACTATTTTTATGAAGCAGCGAATCTGACATGAATCAATCATTCACTGTAGGTGCATTTTCCTGGTGTATACTGTATGTCATAATGATAGGGAATGTTTGGTGAAAGTAACATCGACTTTATAAGAACATCTGTTAACCACTTTAAGATGGAAGGGGGGCAGGGAAGGGGTTAACCCTGTTGGTGATCAAGGGGCTAAATGTAAGCCTAGGGGAGTGATTCTAACTATGGGGGCGTGGCTTGTGAAATGATCACAGAGACATGCAATCCTATATAGCAGGATCATATAGTCTCTGTGATCATTGCTGGGAGAAGGACGGACGGCTGTGTTTACATCAGCCAATCGTCATTCTCTGTCAGCGGGGAGAGATCGAGGATCGAGAGTGTCAGGCGCCAATTGGAGCTGCCTGACACACGCGCGAGCTACGTCGGTTTGCCCAGGAGCGGCTTCCTGTCGCAGTAAATCTGCGGCGGGCGGTCGTAAAGGGGTTAACATGGACCTATACTGAAAGGTAAGCAAAAGACTAAAGTGTATGTAAACCCAAGAACAAATATATATTGCCGTTTACCAGTCTTTAGACTTTTTCAGGCTTCCTGCCCTTTTGACCCGGTATCCTGCCAGTTAGGTACCTTCTGTTCTAGGATGACAATGCTCACTCACTGTACTCTGTATTTATGGAGTTGCAGCATTGCCACCCTACTATATTAAGTGTCCAAGAGAATAAGGGCCAAATTGATACAACATCTGCAATACCATAACAGCATGACAAAAGAAGAAATCTAAAAGGAATTTACAGGTTCCACAAGGAAATCTCAAATCTTTATAAAATCACTCTATTTTTATTAATATCAATATATAAAATGTAAGATATATATTTTTCTGTATCATGGCTGCCCCACCATTGCTTGGATGCCACCCCACCATCGGCAATGATAATGGAAAATATGCATTATGATAAATAGATGGGTTAAAAAGGTACTTACCCAGGCAATGGCTGAATGGTATTCTGTGTGTAAATGATTTGTGCTTTGTATCAACCTGTAACCTTTTAAGGTCTAATCATTAATTTATATGTTGATATTAATAAAGATGATGTGATCTTTAAATATTTGACATCTCCATGTGGTACCTGTAAAGTCAGTGTAGGTATTTTCTTTGTTTGTACAGCTACAGTGTGTTATGCCTACAGGACACTTCCACAACCCAATCCACATCTCCATAACATGTGGATGAGGGTGTTGTTCTGTAGAACACAGAGGTAATCAAGACAGGATTGGGTTTCTGGCAAGACCAACATGTATTTTTTTTTTTTTTTTGGGCTTGTTGAAACAGATATAGCAAAACAATTTCAATTATATATTTAGCAAACCAAAAATGAGTAGACATTTTTTGTTAGGATTTACATACGCTTAAAATTACTAGCCTTGCCAAAATAGACAAATAAAAAGCTAAAATACTCTTCCTGGAGAAAAGATTATTTTAGGTCACCTTCAGCCTAGGCATTTGGTCATATGAATTTTGCTTAAAGGGGGAATACAATTTTGGCTTGACTGACCTTCTTCTTTAGCAGAGAGAATTTCAGCCACCTAATCTTTATCTAGCCTGGCAAGGTTGGTAAGTAATATAATGTACTAACATCTGAGTATAGGGGTTGCTTTACTTGCAGTAACTTGTAGATTTGGACCCACCACAACGTGCTTCCTGGAAGTGGATGGTGCGTTACGTTTAACATCATTCTTGAAAATTTTAATTTTGTTTTTTAAGTCAGGTTTAAGCGAATCATAGCACTTTTTTTTTCTTTTTTTTTTGCAAGAGGAGATTTTTTTTTGCTAAGGGAAAAGACCTGTAACTCTTAGTGAAACCACAATCCAGAGAAAGATCAGGACCTCCTCACTGCCAGACAGGATTGTGCTGTGAGGCATGGCTTTGTAGATGTTAGGACTTGATGGTCAGAAATCCAAATCTTTTTGGCAGAAAAAACAGCCCCTGTTTATGTATTTTGCATTTACCTATGTAGAACCCTCTCCCCCCTTTGCTGGGAAGATGGCAATCCTTAGAACAGAGGCAGGGCTGATACTACCCAAGGGTGGATCCATGGGCGCAGTGAAGTAAGTCATGACAATAATGGGCGCCAGTAATTTTCGTCTTTTTCATGTTTTATTTCTCTGACTTGCAGGAAAAAGGGGGTTTGTGTTTCAGTTTCCCCAAAAACATAGGTTTCAGACCCTGTCACACTTTTCCTCTTTCCAAGGGAGTGCCAGGATCCTCTGCTTTCATCTCCAGATTTTATCTCCTAATCAGCACAAACCACTGCACACACCTCTGCAGGCCGCAACACAGGGTAAAAAATACTTCACCCCCCCCACCCCCCCCCCTGCAAACATTTATGTCCTCTCCCAGCATGCACTTCTGACCATGGACGTCTGAGTGGTTGCTGGAAGGGTCTTAAATACTCATAAGCCCAGAATTGTCGCCATTCCCATGACTAAGTGCCGATGTCACCCAGTGGCAGCAGCAGGAGGGTACAGCCGCAACCCTAAACTTAGAGGAGAGGCAGGGGAAAAGACTATAAATTGGCCTGGGCAACACTCTTTCCCAGCAAACTCAATTTACTATACACGGCTAAAAGCAAGGTGGCTACATGTGTTTGTATTGTAAAAGGTAACTGATGCTAAAAAACGTCAACCACCCGCCCGGCGCTAAAATATATATATATAAATCAGTGTAAGGTATAAAGAAATAAATATATCTACTCAAATCATGAATAAATAGTAAATAAAATCATGTAGATAAAATCATGTAAAACATGTCACTCTGTGCATCCTTTTAATGCACTAGCTGCCACTGTAAACGTAAAACTTGCAAAATCAAATGTATAATAATAGCCCAATCTGTGCGTCTCAGTTCGTTATATCATACATTCAGCGGCGCTTCAGCACACACAATGTATGTGTGCAAGTATATTAGTCAGTTCCTGCAGTGCTTCAGAGCCTGCAATTGCAAACTAGTCCCAACTCCACAGGATGTGCAGTCACAGCCAGCAAAAAGATTTCTCCTCTGATGTTCAGCACCAGTGATTGTACACACAGTATCACTAATCCTTCACCACACCGACTGTGCACCCCTATGAAGTGGCCACTCACCGAATTGCCCTTGAAATATTGCCTTTATGCATAAGCTGCATGAGCCCTTGCTTCTAGTCGGTCTGTCGTCTCCTAGGCACGTCCAGATCCTATCCGTCCACCAGGGGTCACTATCAGGCTGTATATATTTCAATCACCCTTTGCACGCATATCATAAACACAGAGGCTTTGAAAGGTACCGCCGCTCGCCGACCGCGAGCTAGTCCCTGCTGTGGATTACAGCGCTCCTGCGGCTAACAGGCGAGATCCAGAACAACAGCGGTATCCTCCCTTCGTCTCCTCAGCAGCAGCGTACGTGCATCCTGACCGGTTTCGTCTGGTAGACTTCAACAGAGGACTACAGTCTACCAGACGAAACCGGTCAGGATGCACGTACGCTGCTGCTGAGGAGACGAAGGGAGGATACCGCTGTTGTTCTGGATCTCGCCTGTTAGCCGCAGGAGCGCTGTAATCCACAGCAGGGACTAGCTCGCGGTCGGCGAGCGGCGGTACCTTTCAAAGCCTCTGTGTTTATGATATGCGTGCAAAGGGTGATTGAAATATATACAGCCTGATAGTGACCCCTGGTGGACGGATAGGATCTGGACGTGCCTAAGAGACGACAGACCGACTAGAAGCAAGGGCTCATGCAGCTTATGCATAAAGGCAATATTTCAAGGGCAATTCGGTGAGTGGCCACTTCATAGGGGTGCACAGTCGGTGTGGTGAAGGATTAGTGATACTGTGTGTACAATCACTGGTGCTGAACATCAGAGGAGAAATCTTTTTGCTGGCTGTGACTGCACATCCTGTGGAGTTGGGACTAGTTTGCAATTGCAGGCTCTGAAGCACTGCAGGAACTGACTAATATACTTGCACACATACATTGTGTGTGCTGAAGCGCCGCTGAATGTATGATATAACGAACTGAGACGCACAGATTGGGCTATTATTATACATTTGATTTTACATGTGTTTGTAATTCAGCTTTAGGACTGTTACTTATATGTTCCTTGTTTTTAAGGCAGTTACTTGCTACCAATCTATGCAAAATTCCCTATTTTTGGTACTTTTATATGCTGCTGTGTATGCATGGCC